>NW_004955499.1:5300289-5337119 GCF_000276665.1 Chinchilla lanigera | reverse complement strand
TTCTATATCCTGTGTGTGGTAGAGGAGGAGCTGGGAGGATTCTGTATCACTGAGCTGTGTGGAACATTCATTTCCTATAACACCTAGATAAAGCTACTCTGTTGTTGTTCTTCATTACTGTTTTGTTTCTTATTACAGTCAAATCTGCTACTAGCATCCCCACAATCCCTTTTAATCAGGATTAAGTGAAACAGGGATTGTAAAGTGCTGAGTAAGCACCTGGCAGATAGCAAACAGTCAAAGAAATCAAGGTTTCTTGTTGTCAGGTAGGTCTTCAAAAGCCACACGAGGGAGAATACAAATTCAAGTGTAAGAGATTAACAAAGGGAAAGCACCAGTACCACCGGGGAAACATGTTTGTATAGAAGATACAAAGGTAAGGGAGACACAAATGGTTGTTCAATAATACATGCCCTGGCTAGATATGAAACCTCTTTGAAGAAAAATCTCAGCTCTGACAGCAGATGAAAGCAAATCAGGTGGGGGAGCGACACATACTGAGAGAACTGAAATAGGACCCGTGTTGAAGGCAAAGAAAAGAGACATACGTGCAAAAGGCCGTAGAAAATCAATGCAATGGTAGGAGCGTGGAGGTAACAGGAAAACAGTCAGAAGTGAGCTGCAGTGAAATAGGCTGTGTGGTGAGCTGAGAAGGAAGAAAGTGTTTGAAATCCAGAAATGCTGAGGTTGTTTTGGACATTCAGGAAAATTTAATTATGACTTACATTATGGTTTATGTCTGGGTGTCCCCGAAAGCCACATGCAGTCATGGGGCGGGCTTTTAGGTTTTGATTATGGGTGTGAGTGCTGCACTGCCCTGGGGAGGATAGTTTCCAAATGTAAGGGAGAGGAAGAGGCTGCTTGCCTACTCCCTTTTGCTCTTGTTGCTTTGCTGTTTTCTGCTGCCATGAACGGTTGCCCTCTGCCATGTGCCACTCTGCCTTGGAGCCAGCTGAGAATGGACTGAAACCTCCACAAAGTGTGAGCTAAATAAACTTTTCCTTCCTTAATTTTGAGCGTTGGGTATTTTGTCTCAGCAACGAGAGAAAAGTAACCAAGACAACTTATTTCTTCAACTCAATAAAGAAGTAAGATTGCATCGTGAAAAATGACCAAAAGGAGTGACCAATATATGTCACCCAAGATATTAAATACCATGATATGTCTTTGTTTAGACATATTAAAACTTCAATTGAAAGGTGAATCTCTGTCTCAAATAGTGTTTATTAGGTTTTAAAAGATAATGTGAAGTTTCATGTGAAACTATATGTTTCACAGATTCTTTTTCTTTAGCGATACAATCTCACTTAATTTATTTTTTTATTTTAAAGAATAACAAAAAAAAGAACAATAGCAAAATACCAACAACAGCGACAAAAACAAAACAATGCAAAAACAATAAAAATGATACAGGGTTTCACAACAAAATGATGGGAATTAACAGTGGTCATTATATTACATGTTGTTATCTTCAACATGTTATCTTCAACACGTTATCTTCAACAGTGGTCATTATATTACATGTTGTTATCTTCAACATGTTATCTTCAACATGTTGTTATCTTCATCTGGTAATCTCAGATTACCAGATGACAGAATGCAAGATTGATCAAACCATTAAAGAGAATAAAAAAATAAGAACAAAAAAAGATACAGAGTTTCACTGGATGGGATGGTAGGAATTCACCAATGGTTGTTATATTGTATATTGTTCACAGATTGTAGTAGAGAAAACGAAACTGATTCAGGAGATTTTTCTCCCCATAAAAGAGAATATAGGGCTGGGGAAATAAGTCTTTTAGCATATGTCTAAATAATAATAATAATAACAAATAAAATTTGTATAAGTTCATGAAAACAGCTTCTAAATTCCAAAGCACACTATTACCTTCTTTTTTGTTTTTTGCTTGTTTGTTTGTTTTGAGACAGGGTCTCCCTATGTAGTTCAGGCTGGCCTCGAAATCATGATGATCCTCCTGATTCAGTCTCCCAAGTGCTGGGATTACAGGCGTGCGCCACCACACCCAGCTACTATTTCCTTTTTGGAACGACTTCATTTTGAGTTGCTAGGATGATGCGCACACTGCTACTGGGCTCGGTGAGAACATAAAAGAATAAGTAGGTGCACGGCTGAAAAGACAAATGCTTGTAGCAGTGCAGCACTAGGTTGAAGTAGAGAAACCATGAAGGGAGCAAGGAAAGAAGTAGAGCAGGTAGGAGGGAGGGAAGGAAGGGAGGACAGATGGCATTAAGGAGGGAAGGAATAAAAGAGAGCGGGGATGAAAGGAGGAAGGGAGGACGGAAGGAAGGAAGAAAGGGGAAAGGAAGAGCGATACAGAGAGAGAAAACTCAGAAGCACAGCGTTCTCGTTGAGCTTCAATTTGGAAATGCTGAGCCCCGCATTAGTTCAGCTTCAGCCCGATTCATTCAGCTTTGATATTTTATCTCTGACCCTTTAGATCCTACTTGTGACAATCAGATGCAGAAGGACACAGAACCGGTACCTATCAAAACTTTTCATGAAGATGAAAACCCAGGACAGCCTTTCTACACAGGTTAGAATGTGAGACCCACACCCAGCTGTGATTAGAATCATCTGTCTCTTATTCGGTGCAAATAGAGGGAAAATTAATTTTTTAACTGAATGAGAATTTTAAGTAGTGAATAATGTAAGCATTTTTTCTTTACTTCAATGGTAGCGTGGTTTTGATTTTTTAAACAATTGCTTATCTCTTGTTTTGATCAAGAAAGCTGGCTATGACCACATTCCTTTAGAATGAATTATCCTACTGCTTTGTGTTGTAATTTGAAGATTTTTTTTTTTCTAACCACAAGAATAATAATAATAAAAAAAAGTTTCTAACAAACTTAAATCAAACGTGTAGCAATTTTTGTGAGAGCCTGCCTTTCCGGTTCAACATGAGGAAGGTTACATTTTCTGTACTAATTTCTGTAGCTTCCTGGGGAGTTTACTTTCTCATGAATACATGACATTTCAAATGCCACACTTTTCCTAAGCGATCCCAACATTCCATACATGTTTGTAGAAAATGCTTTAAAAGGCAGTCATGCACCCCTTAACCACAGTGATATCATTTTGGAAACATTGTACTGTGCACTTTTTAAATCCAGATGGCCATGCTGGTGCTAGGTGGTATAATCTATATGGCAATGATGCCACCAGATGCCTAATCAGGACAAACGGTAAGTGGACCTGAAGAACACCTCCAGACAGTTCCTGTTGCCTGGTATCTATGGACCTCTGGTAATGCAGCTCTTTGAGGAAGGAACACAGCTTGGGCTGGCTGTGTTTGCTAAGTCCTGTGTTGTACTATTAGGGGACCCCCAACACATATGCATTCAACCCTTGAGCAAAACATGAGGTGGTTCCTCATTGCCTGCATTCAGTCATCATTGCGCTCTATTCTAGAATGTCCATAGGGATCTCAGCAAGGTATGTCCAACTGGTCTAGTAATTCTCACATTAAATGAGCATTATCTTGTATAAACTATATTCATTAGTTTGAAAATTAGACAAGAGGAAGAGAAGTGGGGAGGGAACATAAGGATAGGCAAAGAGCTATTGATGTGATTAAAATATATTATACACATTGAGTCCCAAAAATACGAAGCTAAAGGGGATAGCAGGATATGGGAGGTCATGTGAGGAGGTGAATAATATATGTTATATATGCATATCAATCTACCCAAATGAAAGCCATTAATTCATATAACCTACACATACTGATAAAAATGTGAAGAAAAAGAGAAAATGTGCAAGAGAATCCCACAGCCAGGTTATCTACCTACCTTTGAAGATAAATTTCATCCTTATATAACTCAAGTTGAAGTCGGGTTGAGTTTTTAACAACACTGATTCCTACGTCAAGATTTCAAACAGCAATTCTCAACATGCATGAAACAGCAAGTGTCAGTACCAGTTCACACACCAAAGCTTAAAACAATGCTTTTTAATACACACCAAACAGTAAATGTTTAATTCCCACTTTCACCCAAAAAGGTTATCCATGTTACAATAATTGTTTTGTGAGTTCTTTTAAAACATAGTGGGAATAATGATATTATATCATAATTCCTTAAAGCAATAGTATTTAGTTCAGAATGAATAGTAAATGTTTAACTCACAGCTTCCATTTTAATGCAAAACAAGTTATCTAGATTGCAGTTATTGTTTTGTGAGTTCCTTCAGCACATAATGGGAACAATGATATTGGAGCATTCAATTAAGTCACTCAATGGGCTGAGACACTTATAGAGAAGACGTATATAAAATTAAAAGGGAATCAGACTTTAAAAGAGCAGAAATGAAATTTTAGCTCAATGTGCTTTGGAAATTAATATTTAATTAGTCTGGAATTGTAACATTTAGGCTTCCAACCAATCAGGACAAATGGTAATTGGATCTGGAAAGCATTTGCAGAGAGTTGGAGTTTCCTGGTATCAAGGAAATACTGTACCACTAATGTAGCTCTTTGAGAAAGGAATAAAACCTATTTCCCAATTGCTGGACTGTAAAAACTCCCAATATAGCCAAGAGTAGACTCAGGATGGCTTGACAACTAGCTGTCATGATAGCTGAATAAACACAAGTTGGTTCCACTCTACCACTGCCTGATACTCAACCTGATCCTATATTTCTCTTCTTTCATTATAAAGTACTACGAAGAGAGGTGATAACCCTCTCATGCTTACAACTTATGCAAAGTATCCACATGGTCCAATGATCACTGACAAACTCCTACCAAAGTAGGTCTAAGATGAGACTCATTCAATAAGCCTTTGTGTAATTTCTCTTTTCTCCAGTTGACAGAAAGCTCCACATGCAAGAAAGTCACTTTCTCCTTATGCATCCTTACATTGCCAGTACTTTGCATATTTGTCAGCATGTAACACTCTAGATTGTAAACAACTTCTGGGTGGATAATTTTGTCTGTTCCACTCACTGACAGATGCCCAAGTGAACACAGTACATTGCACATTGCACTTGCTCGGTAAATGTTTGTGGAAAAAGATGACTAGAGAGAATACTAAATAACTAAACACCAAGCCATGCATGAAAACCAAGACCAGTCTGAACTTCAGATATACTCTGAAGAGGACATCAGATATTCATAAAATCCACAGAGTATTGACTTGACTTTGGTAAATACACAAATCTAGCCTTCAATTTATCTTTTTCTGTGGCTAGTTCAAGGCATAAGAGTTTGAGGAAATGCACTGAAAATTTTTGCTACTTGTGCCTAAGAAGTACATTTTATCCCAGGGCCATTTTCCTACCAGAAACTGGGTCTTGTTTTTCTCACTTATTTCTACTTTCTCTTGTGCTGTCACTTTTCTCTTTACTCCTCCACAGAGTATTTCTCTCCAGCCCCTCATCCAATATGTTCTTTCTGGCTTTTCTAAAGGGGGAAAGAAAAGGTGTTGGCTGTATTAAAATGCAGTTCTGCAAAGTTCAAGACATGATGTCATAATTCTTCAAATCCCCAGGAACCACAGGAACTTTGCTCATGACAATCCTTGAGGCCCAATATAAAATGAAATCGGGAATACTGCTATCATTGTCTAGAAGGTTCAGACTTCAGCGCTATAAGGTGACCTGAAAAGATTGTCCTCCTATGACATTGGACACACAGGGGTGAGATTTGTGCATAAAATCACTGCAGGTATAGGATCCAAGGCCATGAATTTTGTCTTCTAGAACACAGAGCACGAAAATACCCTGAATTTAGGTAGGACCCAACAGCTATAAATTGTTACATCTTCTGCAAAAGGCTAATTTGTCAGAACTGAACTCCACAGAGGGGATTATAAGTCCAAAGTCAACATCCACCTCTGAAACATACAAAACTGCATAAAATGCTGCATTTCCAGGGACTCCTGGGCATCTCAGTGATATGAATATGATCACCATTCTAAGTTTCAAGGGCATAAAGGAAAGCTCAGATCAGGTCGAGGATGGCGGCGCGCTGAGGTTTATTCATTTATGTTCGTTAGGCCTTCCACAGCCATCAGCAAAACCAAATTAGAACTTGTTACTGACACAGGGCATGACTGTGGTTTGGGCAGTGTGATAATATCCACGCATTTTAAATTTGCTTGAATGATCTAAATCTAGATAACACACCCAAGGAACGATGAAATAAAGATACAACAAGTTATGATCTACCACATTTGAGGCTGGGCAAAGAAAGTCGGGCCTATATTTAAATGGTATTTATTCGTTCATCCATTTATTCACTTCCTCTCTCACAGGACAATGCCGGAAGCGTGAAGAGAGTGCTGTAAGAAAAGATGGAAGAGGTGGTCTCTCAGTAGAGTCTAGGAAAGGACTCACAACAACTTCCAGGAGAGAGAACCAAGCAAAGGACATTCATGGTTTCAAGCACCTGGTGGCCTCCATCGATCAAAGCCGTCCTTTAATTTCACCTCTCCACATGGCATAGACGGTATAAAGCATGAAAAACACCCACATGCCCCATGACTCACTGTTTGGCGGGTACCAGCGCACGGCATTTAAGTAGGCATTGCAGTAATGGAAGAGGAATTCGTGGTCGGAGTGCTGGCTTTTCCCTTGTATCAGGGGCATCAGGTCTCGTCCATCTATGACCCTGCGAGACAAATCAGCCATTGGATCAGCCATGTTCATTCATCCATTCTCTAAAACATCCTCCCAGCAAATGAGAAAGCTACAGACTTACCTCAGTCATGTACACAGAGAAGATAAACCCACCCTGACCAGGCGCCGGGTACCACATGTGGATTCTGCCTGTGTTCATTCGTTAACTGCTTAAATCCCCCACATGCACCTTGAGTTGGGTCTGTTCTCATTGTGGTGCAGAGGAGCCCGGGGTCCGAATGTGGTGAGTAATTTGTCTGAGGTTGTGTGACTAGTAAGAGCCCATGGGACAGAAGTAGACAATTCACCATTCACCCTCTCGATTCCTCTCCTCATCACTTCCTCTATATCCACCTTCCAGATGGCTACTTTGCCAAAAGTAATGCTTTATTCATGAATTAGTGGTCCATTCAAAACAAGAACCCCTGATAGCTTGGATGAAGAAAGATACCATATAGGATGGGACAACTTGGGCAGGATGGACTTCAAAGAAAGAGAATTTCTCAATCAGAATGAATATGCCCTGTGGATGGAATAACTATTCCCAAAGGAAAATATATGCCCTTTACTACTGGATATCTAACTACACAACGAAGGAAAACTATCCTGACTGCAAACAGACATGTACAATTAGTGATGAAACAAATATGATACCAATAGGCTACTGTTATTGAAGGAAAGGTCAGAGAACTATTTTGAACAAATTACAGCGCTGAACTTGAGCATTTTCAGTCTCCGGTTAATAGCATGGCATCCCTGCTCTTTGTTGGGATGAAGTGCTTGCTTTCTTTCTTTCTTTCTTTCTTTCTTTCTTTCTTTCTTTTTCTTTTTTGTTTGGTACGGAGAATAGAACTCATGACCTCGCACTTGCTAGGCAGGTGCTGTGCCGCTGAGCTATATCCCCAGAGGGATGAGGTGCTTTGAACCTGATACTTTAGCATGGCTCTGTAATTTTTCCAAGCCAGCTTGAGGACTCCTGTGTCTGGTAGCTTTCTTTTCTGTAGTTTATAGTTTGGTGTCACCAGAAAAACCAGTAATGTAAGTATTTGCCCTGTTGCTTTGTATTTCTCTGGCCTCAACCCTCTTTATGAATCATGCGCCCTCAACAGACATCCACAGGGGGAAAATATCCTATTATTGTAAGTTTAAAATAAGAATAAAAGACTCGCTAGGCTCCCTTGCTAAGCCAAACCCCGCTAACCACCGGTGGAAGAGCAAAATCGTGGCAGACACAGTTCCACTCATATGCATCGTGTTCTCTGAAATACTGTTTCCACCCCGAAATGATGCTCCTTGCGCTTCCTTCTTTCCAAAACCCTCTCCAGAAAGACCTCGGGCTTATTCATGTGAGATACTGAACAGGGTGGGAAGTAAAGAAGAGAGAGAGAGAGAGTTATGCAGAAATGACCATGAGACACCAGGAGGAGCACCCAACAGCAAAAGCGGGTGTGAGGCTGAGAATTCGAGACAGGCAGCTTCCGTCCTTTCTCTTCTACCTCCGCTTGTGAGTGAGGGGAAAGAAAGCCTCTTATGACTCCTCCAAAGGTAGGGGACCTCCATTTTTTGGACACTATCTGGACCCTTACTTCTTCAATCTGCTTTTACTCCCCATAGAGAAACAAACCCTACACATGATTTAAGAACCTAGGCCATGAACGTGCTTTCTCATTAATACTCAGTACCTGAAAGGGGTCAAAATAATCAGGAGAGACTTAATTTAAAAAATGAGACTCAAAATGGATGGAACTAGAGATCACGTCAAATAAAAGAAACCAGACTCCGAAAGACAAATATCTTGTTTTCTCCTTAATATGTGGCTTCTCAACCAGAAAAGATGACATGAAAGTAGAAGGGAACTATTAGACAAGAGGGAAGAAATAAGAATAAATGAGAAAGAGTGTAAAGAAGGGTAAAGGGGCCAGGCATGGTGATGCACCCCTGCAATCCCAGCACTTGGGAGGCTGAGGCAGGATGATCGTTGCAAGTTTGACACCAGCCTGGGCTACAAAGTGAGCTCAAAGCCAGCCTGAACTGCATAGTGAGACCCTGTCTCAAAAAGACAAAAATAAATAAATAAATAAAGGGTAATAGGAAGGTGGATATAGCCAGAATGTATTATATGCATGTATGACAATACCACAGTGAAACTCAGTGTTTTGTAAAACTCAATATAGAGTAGTTAAAAATATTCCAAAAGGACTACAAGTCTCAAAATTTTTTCTTTCTTATAAACAAACAATAAATTTAACTTGAGAACAAAGTGTAGTCTGCAAACTTCTCTTTCTTCAAATGCAGAGATGGTTTCTCTCTCTCTCTCCATATATATATGGAGAGTTAACATACTCTTTCCTAGAAGGAGGCAATAAATCATGCTGCTATGAAAAACCACCATTTAACAGGGCTGTCAGAAGGAAGCTCGTTTTTGCCATGAAATACAGAAAGTGACTCCCACAGTCCAAACCTTTAATAGGTGTCTGAGCTATCAGAACACCTGGGTTGGTTCTAAACCACATGGATCCACCGTGAAGCCTGCCCATTTCCCCTACAGTTAACATACTCTTTCCTAGAAGCAGGCAATAAATCATGCTGCTATGAAAAACCACCATTTAACAGGGCTGTCAGAAGGAAGCTCGTTTTTGCCATGAAATACAGAAAGTGACTCCCACAGTCCAAACCTTTAATAGGTGTCTGAGCTATCAGAACACCTGGGTTGGTTCTAAACCACATGGATCCACCGTGAAGCCTGCCCATTTCCCTGAGGTCAGCACATTCACGCAGCTGCTAGAGACAAAAATGTTTCAATAATACCGTGCTTTGGGGGAGAGAGGCCAGTCTTTTGTCTGTGTGACGCACAGCTTTGCGGTTCAGAACATAAAACTAAATAGTGTGGGCCAGGAATGCAGTTCAGTGTCCTGGCAAGGGCAAGGTCCTGAGTTCGATTCCTGATACTCCCCCCTAAAAATTTTTTAAGTATAAGTAGTTTGATCAGTGTTTTAGCTGCAGACAAATTCAAGTTATCACAGCAAGTTTGCATAGTTAACCATGGCATGAGTCGGATGTTTTCTCTTGACTCCTGGGGAGAAAAGTGTCCCTTTGTGATTGTTCATCATCTGGAAAGGAAGGTTGCTCTCCTGGGATTTTCTGACTGGCCAGCATGGCGTTGATAGGAGCAGGTGCCCACGTTTGAGAATTCCAGGTCAGGTTAAATCGCATGAGGCAACTTTCATGTGATCGGCAGCACGTTCTGGTCTCTCTGGGACTGACTGCAATGACCCCATTCCTCTATGACTGTGCTCTGCTGGGTCTCAGGACCGAGCACCTGCACGACACACTTTTCTGTCCACCTGGAACACCCTCTCCACCTGCCCCACACATGGCCAATGCTGAGAAGAACAGGGTGCACGAGAGGAGAGAAAGTGCTGGTGGATGGGGAGGGAAGGTGTTGGGGATGATGGCCACTGACTAGCTGATCTGGGGCCCGGTGTTGTTTAGCTACCTGCTGGCATTGCAAAAAGGAAAAAAAAAATGATTTTCAGTGCAGGAAGCAACAACTTAGGAATATGTTCGGGACAAAGTATAGACAGTCCCCAACTTAAACAATGATGCATCTTATGAGTTCTGACGTCCTAATAATGCAACATTGATACTCATTCAGTAGACAATTTAGATGAAGCAATATGCTGCGAGATTCCCTTTCATGTTGCCGTGTGGCCAAGCTGGGACATTTGGCAAGTTAGGTGCATTCCATGCATTTCTGGCTTATGATATTTCCATGTCACAATGAGTTTACCAGGAAAGTGTCCCACTGTAAATCAAGGAGCATCGGTATATACTTCTGTAATAAACCAATAGGCATCTGTTATTGCTTTATGTAGGTGTTGACCGAAAGCCTCATGTGGTCATAGTTGGGGCTTTTCACAGGTGGCTGGATCTACAGTGTGTGATACTGGGATCAAGGGTGTGTGATTACTAAGTTAGTCCACTGATTGGTTTGGCATAGTTCTGGGTGTGGATAATAGGAAGCCTCACCCTGGATGTGAATGCTACCCTCCCTCAGGGTCTGTAGCCTGGACAGAATATAAGAGACAAAAGTAGGGCTGCTGTTGCTGCTTATTGCTGTTTCTTTGCTAGTTCTTTGCTTTGCTGCCTTCTGCTCACCATGAACTATTTCTCCTCTGCATGCCTCTCTGCCATGCCACCCTGCCTCAGAGCCAGCCAACTATGGATCAAAAACCTCTACAAACTGTGAGGCAAACCTCTTCTCCTTTAGCTTCAGGTGTCCAGTATTTTGACTCAGCAGTGAGGAAAGCAAGCAAAACAGCAACCTAACTATCTAGAAAATAATTTTCGTAATCTAGAAAAAAATACATTTATAGTAGTAGCCATTAAATCCTCTGCTTTATTTGGATAGGGAACAAGAGCATTTACAAGGAGATGCACAGGAAAGGGTGGAATTGTCCCCACAAAGATACTCATGTTTTATTCTGCAAAACAGAAGTTAACTAAGAAGAATCCCCTCCACCTGAGCTCTCTTCCTGGTAGGTCAGTCTAAGAAAGAGATTTTCCTCAACTGTCTCTCTTCACGTGAACCAAAGCTCCTGGGAGAACTTAAAAACCACTTTCCAGTCTCTGTAAGGTAGAACGCACATTGCACATTATAGTAGTAATTTCCTTTCTGACCTTAAAATGTCAAATAATTTTAGTTTACCCATGAACTAAGAGAACCAAAATATTTCACCTGTTTGATTCTCCAGAATGGCAGCATTCTGCTTCCTCCCATCACCACTGAAGTTTATGGCCAGAATTTAATGTGTGCAAGAAAGACTAAGTGATTATAACTTCTTGTGACCCTTTATTACCAACACTAGGAAGGGTCATCACGTTGCTATGGAAATATTGTGTCTGCTTGCCAAGATAAAGCCCAAAAAAGTTTTTTTCATCTTAATGAGTTAATATATTCAGGTGTTATCTTCTTCTCTCTTCCTCTACCTGTAACTCCTCTTCTTTTTCTTCCTCCTCCCCGTTTGTCTTCCTCCTTCAACCTTCTTCCTTCTTCTCCTCCTCCTGCTCCTTTTCCTTCTCCTTCTGCTCCTTCTTCTCTTTCTCCTTCCCCTCTTCTCCTCCTCCTCCTCCTTCTTCTTCTTCACCTCCTCCTCATCCTCTTCCTTCACCTGCTCCTCCTCCTCCTCCTTGTTCAACACCCAATTGTCTGCATTTACTAGCACATGCAAAACACTGCCATGAAATACTTCCACAATGATCTTATTTGGAAACCCTGGTGGAATGTGGCAACAGTTTTCTGAATATGCCCAGTCATGATGGCTATGGAAAGCTTTTAGGTAGGTCATGCTACTTAATGAGCATGAAACAATGACACGTATCTGAAGAAAAAATTCATTGCAGGAGATGAGCTCATGGGGTCGACTCAGTGAGCTATTTTCTCTTGCAGCCTGGAGATTCTTCAAAGCAAAAATTCTCCCTCTACACCACGTCTCTCCCCTTGGACTTGAGCAGAAACTCTGGATTACCTCTATTTTTACACAAGTAGAAACTCTGGGTCTAAGGTATTCTCATCTCTACATTTTAATTGATCAGAAAGGGCTCTCAGGAGACCTAGAATACTTTGTGAGAATTAGAGCATTATGTTGGAAGAATGAGCATCCACTGAACAGAATTTCTCTCCTTTTAACAAAACACTCAAAAAGAAGTGAAGCCACCTTGAGAAGAACTGGGTTTCTACCCGCTGAAGGAATTTCTTCTCCTGAGATATACAAATTTAACACAATACTCTAGCAAGAAAGAAAAAAACCTGACAAAGCTGATTTCTACCCACCTTATCAGGAAAGAGTTAAGGTTATGTTCAAAGGGAACATTTGATATCTATATATCAAATTTATAGATGGATAAAGCTATGAAGATATTATCTAGAAGCTTTTATTGAAAAGTTTTGGTGGGAGTTTCTATTTTAACTACATTTTCCATCACAGAGCAGTAAGTTTGAGAGCAGAATTTCTCTACCTCAGCACTTCAGCTATATTTTTAAAGATAATTCATTGTCACGTGGGGCTAATTCACTGCAATATTGGGTCGTCCTGTCCAGCACTATGACATGTTTAGCAATATTCTTGGTATCCCCCTGTGGAAGCCCATGGAAAGCTGAGATAGGACGATCAAACATATCTCCAGGCATTGATAAATACCCCATGAAGAAAACAGGCTATGTCAAATCCATTGCTTGGGATATTTAAAGCCTGCGGGACAAGGACACATGAATGTGACCCAACATAGTTACCAAAATGTTTTAAATACGATATTGTACAATCACTTTATTCCCACCAGATCTTTGGAAGCAGATTTCTGCTTTTGAATATGTGCTCTCTCCAGGACAATGGAAACATCTGACATCTGGACCAGTCTTGAGAGTTCGGAACCTCACAAAGAGACAATGACTGTGGGGTGATTTAGGTGAATATGCTTCAATGACATCTACAGAGAAAACCAACAAAAAAGGAAAGAGTGCATCCCTGAGAGTGTTCTAAGGAGGACACAAACTCATGTCCTGAGTCTAACAAAGAGGCGGGTGGCTTTCTTCTTCAACAGGGGTGAAGGTAGGATAGAGCGAGCTCCTTTAGGGGCAGAAAGCAGTTGACGGGCAGGGCAACAGCAACCTTTCCCTTTATGGATTCTCACCTTGCGTCTGTCCTTCCTCTTTACTTTGCACTTTCCTACTTGGGGGAAAAACCATTCACAGACATTATGCAAGTGGAGACCAGTGATAAATTTAATAGAGTGCATCATGAGAGAAAATGCAATGAAAAGGTTACCTAGACACCCTGTTTGAACAACTTCACAGAAGTGTGTTTGATCCCAAAAATGAGAACTGGGGCCAGTGAGCAGGCGAAACAGAGAGTGAGATTTTTAGCTCTGCAGAAGAAAAGATGCTCTGTGTGTGACTGCTACCAAATCTTCTATCAGGAGAGTGGAAAAGGGAGAGTTTGAGAAAGCAGATCTTAAAAGCCTCCTTTAGTTCTCAGATTTGATGGCTCTATGATTTTGGATGAATATTACATGTGGAAAAGGAAAGAATTTGACCTGTTACCCTGCCTAGAGAAAAATGGCAAATAGTCGTGTTTTCTCTATGCTGTACTTTGCATATACAAAAGCTCTTTTTAAAAAATTGGTACTGAGGATTAAACCCAAGGTCTTTGTGCTGAACTACACCCCTACCCCTTTTTAATTTTTACTTTGAGACAAAGTCTTGTGAAATTGCCCAGGCTGCCTTCAAACTCGAGATCTGCTTAGCTCAGTCTCCCCAGAAGCTGGGTTATAGGCGTGTCACACCATGCCTGACTCACTGACTTCCTTCATCTTCTACCACCCTTATATATGTCTATATTATTTGTTATTGAGCCCATTTCCCAGACAACATATCAAGGCTAAGGAATATGCAACACTTGCTGAGTGTGTAGACAAAGACTGGAACCCAAGCAGTGTGGATGTATGGTCTCCCGTCTTCCCCACAGCACCAGCCACTCTCAAAGTTTTATAGGGAGACCCTTGGGCATCCTTCAGATCTTTCCAGGGTGTCTGGGAAGACACCTCATTTTTTTCATAATTCTAGAAGACATTCTTGGTTTTAAAAATGGTGTCATTGTTTGACAGTGCATTTTCTTTGCATTCAGAGTGGAGGACAATATCATTATCAGTACAGTGGGTAGGAGAATGTGTAGTTGCACTGTTCTAGATTTTAAAATCATTTCTAGCTTTAACTGCTAGTCAGGTAAATACCAGTGGATCACCAGGGATATAGCTCAGCAGCATAAGTACCTGCCTGGCAAATGCAAGGTCCTGAATTCGATTCCCAGTACCAAAACCAAAAATACCAGTGGATCTAACCCACACAAAAGAGCTTTGAAGTCCTCATCTATTGACAAACGTACATAAGTCTTGAGACCACAGCATTTGACACTGGCTGAACAAGAGGCTGTCTTCCTTTTGTGTGTGTGTGTGTTTGTGTGTGTTGAGATGAGCATGTTTCTAAAGTAGATTTTGACAGCAATAAGAAAACACACACACACACACACACACAACAAACTTGGAAACATCAGGAGGCGTGCAAACCCATCTCTGGCCTCCCTGTGGCAGAGCTGTTGTTTTGTCTTTGGTTTTCCCTTTTCTCTTCCTTGTCTTGTCAAGCGAATTTAAATAAGATTTGCAGCTGCCTGCATGACATGAGCCTGGCCTGCCACCACACTAATGAAAACAATTAATCAGCGTGCCTCACTTAAAACTCCTTGGATTGGTAATAACACTTAAGAAGGAAACCATTGGCAATGTCATGTGAAGTTGTATTTAAATTTAAGGGAAAGACACTTCATTTAGAACTTGCTAAATGAGGACGTGCTGGGAAACAGGGCCCTTCGCTGGGGAGCCAGCTGCCTTTCTTGTGGCAGCAGCAAAAAGCTGCTGAGCAGGCTGGAAGGACAGGTGTGGGATCCAACAGGGCAGCTGCCCTGTGGCTGAGCAGCAGGCCAGCGGTGGGAAGAGAGGGACCGGGTGGGCAGAAGGCCGAAAGAAGAAGCTTGGATGAAACCATCCATCCACCTCTCTGCTCCTTCAAAATGTTCACTGCTGTTGGGTGGAATGTAAATTCATGAAGTCACTATGAAAAATATGTGGAGTCCTCAACAATCAAAGTTGATCTACCATATATCCATTCAGATATCCCAGTACACCGACCACCTTGAAAGAGTACCTGTCTGGGGGCAAAGGCGCTCCCGCAAGTTTGGCTATCGTAGGAAATACATCCATGTTGCTTGTAGGCTCATCAGTCTCTAGGCCAGCCTGTATCACTCTTGGCCATCGAAGGATGCCTGGAATCCGAATACCTCCTTCCCAATTGTTCCCTTTGCCTCCTGAAATTACCAAGAGAGAGATAACAGGGAGAGTTCAAACTCTTCAATGCTTATATCAATGTACTCTTCAGTTTATAATATGGGAGAGCCCATTTGCAGGAGTCAAGCGCTCTGATTACATGGATTGAATGAGTTCTCCAAGAGCAATGCAGTGCATATTTTAGTGAAAAAAAAAAAAAAATGACATAGTCAACACTATGCCTGACATGGTCAGCACTGTGTGCTGACTGTGACCCATGACTTTGCAGTTAAGCAGAGCCAAATCTCAAAGCCACAAAAACTCAAGTCCACGGCTTTGAGGTTGAGAGTATGAATTTTATTTCTACTGGTTACCAGATGTGCTAAGTAAAATAGTGGTGTCCCTCAAACGTCCACATTGATATTCTGGGGACCTTACACAGCCAAAGGAACCTTGAGCATGAATCAGAGTTAAACAAAGATAGAGCAAGCTAAAAAATAACATTAATTCTTAGTAGAGACATAATGCATAATTCACAGTGAATAGGAATGTCATTCAAACTTAGGAAGTTAACTTTTTTATTAACAGAAGTTTCAGGGATCTTCAAGTAAGTGTTCGTGGCTAAAAGACAGTGTTTTATACTCGAACACTGTCGACTGAATTCTACTCATCAGAAAGATCTTGCCATGGTGGACCTTCACACACACACTGGAGGAAAATTCATACATAAATTGGTGTCAGAGTGTGTGGTTTTTATGCTAGCGTCCAAAGAAATCTGAAACTCTTCCTTCTGCTTTAGCTTTTCAACATCATTTTGAGGGTAGTCATCTGCTACATGGCATTATACTTGCTTTAGACATATCACATCCAAGAAATAGGGGGTTTAACTTATTTGTTAGTGTTCTTTCAAGCTGTCAAGAGCAGAGCCTATATGAGGAATCTGAACACGCTAAGTACAGTCTGGTCACTCTTCTTCTCAGTCAAAGCCATAGAATTTTCATGTACTTATGTTTCTTTTTTCATCAGCTTCTCCTCCTCTTCCTGATTCTACACCTCCTCTCCTTGTCTTTATATTCTCTTGTGGTTCTGGGAATTGAACCCAGGGTGCTTGTACTGATCTACATCCCTAGCTCATTTTCAACTTCACCTCTTGAGGCAGGGTCTTCCCAAGTCACTAAATTACCCAGGTTGACTCAAACTTGCAATCCTCCTATCTCAGCCTCCCAGAAAGACAGGATTACAGATGTGTGCCACCACACCTGGATGCCTTCTTATCTTTCTATCCCACCAAGCTCGTGCTGTTTTCCCTTTAAGTTCAGCAAATCACAAGAAAAGGGACCACAAAACAAAGCCTAATTTCATTAACAATTTTGATATGTACATATTGCCCCATCAGTCAAAATAAATCAGAATCAGTAAATGGGAAATTGGATTTAACTCTTAAAATGAGCTAAAAGTGTCCTTGGGAAAATTTACTCTGAACATTAGATCCTGCAACAGAAAAAGAGGATCTCGCTGGAAACACTGGCAAATTTGAAACTATTTAAAGCCAGCTAATGGTGAGGAATGACGGTTAATTTGGAGACATACACCATGGCTATGTAGGATGGTAACACAGCAGAAAGCTGTGCAGAGAATCTACAGGAACTCTTTGCAGTTCTTTGGTAATTCTTGCATGAAGCTCAGATGGTTTTGATATACAGGTGTATCTACAGGGTGAGCACCCATATCCCAAATGCTTGAGATGCTATGTGTGTGTGTGTGGGGGGGTCATAGGCAAAACTTTAGAGTGCTAAAAGTACTGTATAAGATTACTTCCATAAGGTGGGCATGGTGGTGCACACCTGTAATCCCAGCACTCTGGAGGCTGAGGCAGGAGGATTGTTGCAAGTTCGAGGCCAGCCTGGGCTACAAAGTGAGCTCGAGGCCAGCCTGAACTGTATAGCGGGACTCTATCTCAAAAAGACAGAAAAAAAAAAGGACTACTTCCATAAAGTATGCTATGTGCATGAAGCATGTAGAAAACATTAATGAATTTCATGTTTAGATTTGTATTCCTTCCCTCAAGGTGTCCTCTCATGTATATACATGTATGCCAAAAATCTCAAAGAAAAAACTTGAAAGCCAAAATATTTGTAGAATTTTCCACTCATAGCATCACGTTGTCACTGAAAAAGTTCCAAATTTTTAGAGCATTGCAGGTTTTAGATTGGGGATGTTCAACATATACACATGTGCACATATATAAAATATATATTATGGATTTACATTATATAGTAAAATCCTTAGCATATATGAATATATAAGATATGTTATAAATGAATCAATACATATCCACCAAGCTAAGCGTTTCTGTACTCTTCAAGCCAAAGAAGTAAAGACAAGCTGACGCACTCCCTCAGAGGGCTGCATGAGGATTGTTTCTTGGTACTCATAACTTGGTACTCATGCGGTTAAAATTCCTTGCTCACCCATCACATGCCATGAATGGAAGCAGACATCTTATCTTATTAAATCTACCCCAGAAGGTGCTACTGTTTCTCTGCATTTTATAAGTACATGACCTGAGGTTGAGGCAAGTCAAGCAACGCGCAGAAGATCACTCCTCTAAATGGCAGAGTTGCAGACATAAAGCCAGCCTTGTCCAACTCCAAAGCCTGTCAGTTTCTACAACTCACTGCTATGTTTGCTTTAACGCTGGAGAATTTGCACCCAGTTGTCTATACACTTCTGGAGGAGGACCACAGGTCCATGATATTTAGGAGTCAAAGAGACACATCTGTACTGTGGAAGGAAGGACTGTGACATTGAGCAAATTTTCTATTCTCCCAGGAGTTAAAACATGCATCATCTTTGGGCCATAAAGCAATGCCCCAGGTGGGCGTTACTGGGGCTGACCAGGAGATGGTGCCAGGCACACCTGGCTGCAGAGCCACATGAGAGAGCAGGTGATAAACAAGGCTGTTAAAAAGGAAACCATGCAGAGAAACCCACAGACGTGACCAACATCTGTGTGTATCAGGGCTCAGGTGCCAGGACTCAGGTGCCATCCCCTCTGGGGATCTTGCTTATCTCCCAGAGTTGCAGGCTGTGGGAGATGAATGTAACAGAAGGCTTCATAGACATCTGCATTGAAGACAAACAAACGAATGCAAGAGGTCCTGGAGAGGCCCTAGAAATGGCATGCCTGGCCAGAGACTCCAGATCTCAAGGGGATTCCAAGCCACACATAGCCAATGGGTGAGAACACTTACCTTCTCTCAGGTGAGCTGCTCCAAGTCCCTCCACCCCCATGCTAGCACAGGACTGTGGGAGGCAGGCAGGTGTCTTTGTGGCCTCCAGCCCCAGCCACCTGCAGACACCTTGTGTGGTGGCCCCTGGTATGGTTTCACCCACAGCGAATTTTCTTTCTTCTCACAAATGCACTTAGTTTAACACAGACACAAGTAGATCCAGACACAATTGTACATGTGTCTACATGAATAGGTATAAATATACATTCTAATTCTTTCCACAAGAAGGGCATGGAAATGGTGATATCTTGATAACCACGAACATAGCCAGTGCAATACCAATCACCAAAAAAGGAATCTGGGTCCCCAGAAGCTGGGACAGAGAAAATACCAGTGTCTTGCAGGACTCCGAATAATTTAGGCACCACTCCTTTCACTCTCCTAGGCTGTGCTTGGGGACTTGCAGAAAGCATGGAGGAAGGGTAAATAGTAATGCAGCCAAGTGACCAAGGACATTAACATCGCCAGTGGTAAGCCAGGTGTGATAATAGGATGCCCCTCTGCTATGAGGTGACGGGTAACAGGGCTACTGCCCTTCTCCAGTCTTTGCCCACCAAACCTATGATCCAGTCCAATCAGGAGAGAAAGGCACAAACCCTAGTTGAGGTACAACCACACCTATTTTTTCTGATAACCTTAAACTCAACATAAGCAACCGGGAAGACCCGAGCTCCTTGCAACATCATGAAAGTCTGTCTCATCTTGTGGCTTGTCACCAATGTTCAGAAACTCAACAAACGTATCAAATAAACATGACCTCGTGCAATCTCTTAAGGCTGTAAGAGAAGTGTTTTTACAACCGCCAAGGAAAAAGAAAATATTTTTACAAGTTGCAGCGGATGATCGACACCTCCAAATGCACGCTGCCTAAGGCAGAACATGTTTGAGGCGGCATGATCGCACATTTCCAGGCATGTGTGAGGAGCAAATATCCCTGCTTGTCAGATGGTGCGGGTTGGAATCTCACTCCTCCGGCCACACTAAGTGCAAAGGGATGTGCACCGAATGACCCATCCAGCTCTGAAATGCCAGCTCCTCAGCACTACTACTGCTGTCACTGCCGGGAACAGGAGAGGGTGAACTCTGGCTGGTGCACTCACTCAGCAGGAGTAAGCAGCAACTCACCCTGCTCAGGAGCAGCAGCGGCGCTCAGCAAATCTCTGGCATGCTTCAAACTCATTGTGTATATCCCAGCTCATTTGCTCCTCAGGCTGCTCTTCAAGGCAGGGAACACGTTTAGCAGCTGAGAAAACTTTGTCCAAAGTGACTTGGAAAGTAACGACTGTTACTAACAAGAGCTCCACCAATCACTCCTTCTAAAACGCTGACACTCAGATCTTCAAAGAAGATACAAAGATAGGAATGGGGTTCCTGCTGCACAGAAACTCACAGTCTCAATGGGTAGCTCAGACACACCCCCACATCAGACAGCTCTGATGTGCTGTCCAGAAATCCTACTCAGAAGACAGAATGTGTGGATGCAGCTCATGTCCTTCAGATCTTCAGCATCTCAAAGGACAGCGCAGACATACCCACAGCGAGCTTTGCTAAAAGAACCCTATAGGACACTCAGAGGTCTGTTGTGGAGGAACACCTAGGTGATTCTCCTTAGAAGAGAAACAATTGCCTCCGTTTTGGCTGAGCCTGACCCTATTTCCATGTACTGATATGTACAGAGCTGGCTGGGATCCTTTCCTTGTCCCTTTACTTGGCTTTAAGCAATGCATATAAGTCTAGGCAAGGTGTTGATAGTAATCTTTAAAGACAGCAGGCATGCTTCCCTGTCCCCCTAGGAGTGCACCGGGATGAGGGGGGATGTGTGAGCCAATGCTCCACCTGTCTGCTGGGATCCAGCCTCAGGATAGAGGCTATGACTTCCTGGGGTTTCAAAGATGAGTCTTCAGAGCTAAAACACTGGCTCTAAAACATTAGAGCTCATTTGAGTGTGGACATCATCAAGTCATTGTTTTTTTTTTTTATATTTGCCTTTTTTATTTTATATTGCCACTATCTCAATGGTGTTATGCAGATTACTCTTTCTGCATTTGCAGAGGTGACTTCAGGCCTCCTAACCAGCCCAGCTCGCGGCACTCACCTACTTCCCACGGTTCTCATACTCACTCATCCTCAAGCTGCTCCCTTCTTCATGAATGAATAAAACCTGTGTTCAGCCTCGACTTAAGGCCTGTGCTCCAGATGGCCACCACTGTGACTAAATTTAGGACCTCTTGGCTCCCCATAACTACAGATATGCCTTAGTGCCTTTATTCTCACCATGGGTTACACTAAAAGTAGTAGATTAAAATTAACTCGCTAAAATTCCAATAACTTTTCACGGAATTACAAATACACACTTGCTGGGTTGCAGTGAGGACTGGGAAGGGGTCTCTGTCATCGGTGACTTCACATCATGCTCTAAAGAAACCCAGGATCTCAGAGGACAGCTTGCATAGTGAGCATAACAGGTAATTTCTACCCGGGACATCCTGTGTCAACAGACCTTGAGCTGGCCTCCCAAGAATAACTATGGTTTGGAAAACTGGAGAATGGTTGTTCAAGTGATCTGAATCTTTCTTCCCTGATGAGCAGAGAAAAAAAACCACGGTCTAAATTTAAAATTTGGTGGAGTAATCATCACACTTTTCACATCTTCATTCCGTGTTGCCGTGATGTTCTCATCGCAGTAGGGTGAGGGCTGAGTTACTGGACCTCTCCAGGCACGCGAAGAGAAGATTCCTCTGTGATTTACTCCCTGATCTTGCAAGGAACAGGTGTTTCCAAGGGAGGCTTCTATTTTTGTCCCTCAGAGTGCTGCCACTCAGCAGGTCACTCCACTTTTAATGGCAAGAGCATATGTTAGTCATTCTGAGGCTTGATCTGGGCATAGAGTTTCATAAAATATTTCTGCTTTTCAGGTTTTTTCCCTTGGGTGCCTATCCACTGGGTATAGCAGAGATTTCCTGAATGAAGGCTAAATGCATGGAAGAATATGGTGAGTGTAATTCACACTAGAGCATTATTCTGTAAGATAGTACCACAGTCCGCACTCTTCCTGAAGCATAGATTCTAAGGATGAAAACCCAGAGACCGCAGATGGGAGATGCAACAATACTTTGCACGTCCAACCATCCTATTATCCACCTCCAATCAGGGCAAATATAAAAAAAAAAACAATGACTTGATGATGTCCACACTCAAATGAGGAGTAAAAATGTGAAGAACACCCACAAAATGAATCATCACAGCTTGAACAAATATGAGTGACTTACTCAAGTGATACATTGCATGCGTAAGTCAGTCACCGACTGCAAACCTGTTCTCCACAGAGCCAGGTACGGTAGTAACTATTTTAGGTTTTGTGGGTGGTTGTCTCAACTATGCAGCTCTCCTGCTGTAGCCAATAAACTGCCGGGGATGAGACATCCCTAAAGCAGCATGACTGCCATTCAGCAAAACCTTATTTACAACATCAAGTGTTGGGCCCCAACTGGTTGCCTTGATGTAGGGGCTGGATGAAGTCACTGAACCTGACCTTCATCCATAATCCTTCAATATTGTGGGCAAACGGCACACTGACATCTCCTGGTTGTTTATTTCACTGACCACCCCTTCATATATTTTGCAAAAATGAAAAAAATATATATATACTTTAGTCTGAAATATAAAAATTATAGGTAGACTTTAGTCTGAAATGTAAAGTCAGTCATATCCTGGCTGGCTCACCTTTCAGATATCAGCCTTTGGTTGAAGTGAGCTTCACGTAAATGTCCTAATGAACAGTTTGTCCTTTCTTACCATCTGGAAACCTCCGTTTTTCCTGATGTTTGCTCTGCTGGGATTTGCCCTCACACCCAAACCAATCATTTCTATAAATCCTTAAAGCCTGGATCACATGCCCTTCTGATTTCAGTAAACCGTCTGTCACCGGCAGTAAAGATAATGTTTCCCTACTCTCCGTTTACAAGGTGTTTCTCAAGTTCAAGTTTATGGGATGTATGACAATCAATTCTATGCATATTTTCTCATTCCAGGGGGACCAATAATATCCAACAATGGGCTGTAATTCGCCAGTGCAGGCAGCAGCATCCTCAGTACAATGCCTCCCAAATATCTTCCTGGAAGTTTCTCTGAGTTCCCAGGTTGGGTTACCTGACCCTACTGCTCCTCCTCCAGAGTTCCACAACATGCACGTTATCCCGGCTGTGCTGCTGAGTGACACATAGGCACCGTGGTAAGCAAAACAATACGGTATGAAATTAACCAAAACGAAAACAGTGAAACTGAGAAACAGGAAACATGACATGTTATAAAGGTGCTGCTGACAAAACATACCATCCTGATGTGCAGGAAGCTTCTCTTTTTATGAGAAATGCATTCTGCAATAACAACAAAGTGCGCTATAGTAAAGATATAATCGAGTGGCATGGTCTTTTGTTGTCAAGTATTATGTACTGTGCATAATTTGATGTGCTGTATTTTATATACCTGGCAGGGAATAAGCCTTGCTTATAACAGCATCACCATAAACACATAAGGAACGCATTGCGCTATGAGATTTTGATGGCTCTGGTGTAACTAGACGGCAGGAATTTTTCAGCTTCATTATAATCTTACAGGACAACTATGGTATATGTGGTCCATTATCAACCCAGACACTGATGCAGGGGGCAAGACCTGAGATCTTTATGTCTGCATCCCAACACTTACAACACAAGCTAATAGGACTGAAGACCCTAGTGCCTTGCATGTGCTATGAAGCCAATCTGTGAATGCACAGAATCTTGAACCTAACGAGCTTACAAAGAAATGAAGATAACATAAACTTCTTCCACATGTGAAAAGGCCGTGAGACACCCCTGAGAGTCTCTGCTGCCTTGTGCTGGCCAGAAGCAAAAGCTCTTCCCTTCCTTGGGAAGCCACGGGACATATTTGCCAACATTCTGAAGAAGAAGCTGAATAGAACTACTTTCTAATAGACCACCAGAGCCTCCCTCGGTTATTTTCTTTCCCAATAAAAATATCAATTGCTCTCTGAAAGCTGTGCTATTTTATGAGGCAAAGAGATGCCAAAATCAGTGACTCTGAGAAGAAACTCAGAATTGACATGGACTTGAGCCAATCAGTTGCTTTTGGAAATTTACACTTCAGGTGAGGAAGAGAGATGCTTTCAAGGCAGGCATCAGGGAATTTTTAAAAGCATTTCTCTGCATGTGCAGAAAGCCTACATTCTTGGACACTCAGGAAAACATGATTTCCCTCCCATACTTTTGCAGAAAAGCCTTCTATGGCATTAGTTTATCTGTTTCACTGATATTTGCCTGTAGGCAGAGGAAAAAGGATTGAGGAAGAAACTTCCTCAAGGTGACCTCGACTTGGGAGAGTTTCTGACTTGGGTTACTTTCTCGACTTGGGTTGCTTTCTTATTGCTGAGATGCAATACTCAGCACCCACAACTCTAAAGAGGAAAGGTTTATTTGGGGGTACAGTTTGTAGAGGTTTCAATCCACAGTGTGCTGCCTCCACGACATGGCAGAGCGGAAAGAGCACCTACTACAGTTTGGGTGTCCTTTAGCAAAATGCTTGGGAGCAGAAGCATTTTGGGTTTTCAATTGGTTGTTTCAGATGTTGAAATACCTGCACACAGAAAATGAGACATTTTGGGCTGGGACCCAAGCTTAAACACGAAATGCCTATACACAGAGTCTGCCCAAAAATGTATATATTAGGAAAAGGAAAACTTGTATAAATCTTTTAATACTAAATTTACTGAGACATCCTGAGATTAACACAAATTACCTTTGGTCTCTATAATTACAAGACGTGCTGAAAGTGGCCATAGTTTCTGGACATTTATTAGTACAGTGAACTGCTGGAGTGTGTATACATTCTTTTGATGGACTCTGTATTTTACCCACATACAAATGTCCTAAAAACACTGTATACAACTTATCTGTTTATCAGGACTTGTTTGCCATATGTAATTGTGCATGAAACATAACTTCATGGTATGGACTTTTCTCATTTGGTGTCGTGTCTCTCAGCTCAGTGACTTAGGTTTTGGAGTATTTGGCATTTTGGAATTTTTGGATTAGTTACCCTCTTCCTATGTAACCAACTCTTAGGGGGTGTCATCTAAGGTTCCATCTAAAGTTTTAGGGAAAATGCTTCTACACCGGCAGGTAGGGGAAGTACTCACTGGTCATCAGCGACCACGTGTTAAACACCTACAATGTGGTTATTTTGGATCCAGCGGTCACATGGTGAATTAGGCAGTCAAGGCTCCTCATCTCAGGGGGCTCAAAACTGGGCTAGGAGACAGGGAACCAGGAAGAATCCTAATCCACATTTCCTGGAGAGTTCAGGACTGCACAGAAACCTTAAGCCTCATCAGTTTTAAGCAATGCTTCACACTCTAGAGTCCCAACACCTTAATGTAGACATTTTCCAATATCTGAACAGCCCTTATGGAATTTTCCCTGGTAAGTGCTGTAAGGAGTCACAGACTGACATAAAAAGTTCCAGAATATCTGTTGTTCTTTATTTGCTTATCTTGTTCTTGAAGAAGCTCCAAATAACTGATATGAAAACAGGATTAATTTAACTAGTGCCTGCAATGGAAACAGGAAGTGCTTCACTCTTAAATGGGAAGATGGGCTGTTCTTCGAAAACTGGTTTTATTGGGTTGGCAAAGTATTCAAAACATGTGGACAGTATAAGGAAATTTATTTTAGAAAATCCTGAGAGATAAACACTCCAGGAACTACTACCTGAAGGACTTACTGCCAAGATTTCTAGGGACTGACCGAATTATATCCCAAATACACTTTTGAGCTCCAATTTAATCTCCCCATTCCCCTTTTTTGCTAAAGACTTTTATCAAAGACAAAATTCAGCTGCATCTAAATCTACACAGGATAATCACAATGTAACCTCAATTTCTTAAGAAAAAACAAAAAGAGAGACACTGTTTTCAGTACTGTCTTACTTCCACAATATTCAATTATTACTTCCTCAAATGCAGGTTATAACAAAGACGAAAGGTACATAGTATTCAAGGGAAAAGCCCATTGAATTCAGGAGAAAGTTGGCTTAATCCTGGCAATTTTACTAAATTAGCCCCTAGATTTCATTAGCAACACAGATTTGATTTGGGAATACAGGGAAATCAATGAGTTTAAATAGTACAGATCTTCAGTGAAGGGCTTTGACTAAAGAAGTCATTACTGCTCCGAAAAGGATGTTCTTTTGATCGGGACATTAGATGGCACAATTCCTTTGTGTCTACTTAAACTCCCCCTCCCGCGCTCCAGTTTGCAGCTTTACAAAACGAGACGCGACACGTTGACTTTTCCAAGTCTGCGGTCCCTTCCCGGCGCTGCAAGGGAACTGCATCTCTCTTTGAGGGCTGTGTCTTTCAACAATGTTCAGTCACCAGCTCGATTTCAATGAAGTGAGACAAAAGAATAACGCTTCTAAGTAGAGCAGCACCTCGGATGTGGACGCAGGGTCACAGGTTGATGCCATTCCTGGCACACCAGCGAGAAACAAACCAAACAAACAAACACACAAAATAACATTTCTAACACCTCCAGTGCATTTCTAAATAAAGAATTTATGCAGAATGGCAATTGATATGCTTTTAGGATTGCACGGTAGCAACCGAAGCCAGCCATCATTCAAGACCTGTGACACTCCCTTCCTGACCCATGCCATTTTTGTCTTCACTGTCACAGAAAATGGCAATGCTGTCTCCTCCCCACTTTTCTTGGAGCCTTTCTTGGACTCATCAGCCACCGTCACCTCTCCCTGCCCTGAACCCTCACGGCAATGTGTATGGAACTTTCCTAAGTAATGCATTACTTTCTAACTATGCCTATCACAGTGATTTATGTACATGTCTCCTCCCGCCGCTAAGCTATTTCAGACTCTAACAGGCATTCGGCCAGAGAATGAATGAGTGCGTGAATCCGGGCATGAAATGCAGTCCGTAACTCCAACTTTTAGAGGTGCTGTAACCTACAAAATAAAGCCAAGCTAGCTCTGTCCACACAGGCCTTATGGAAATAAGACTCATGTTATATAGGAAAGCAAGTGTTTACGCATTACGATTGTAAAATAAGATGGTAAATATAGGAGCACACAAAGAGCGATGGCCCAATGGGGTTGATACTGTTCTGATGAAACACACTTGTAAGGTCATTTAACCCATGCAGGCTATGATCATGTGCCCTGTATTCTAACAACAAGACTCTAAGGAAAGGGAATGCTTCTGTGCTAGGTACCAGGCTACTGAAGGTCTACGAAACGGTCCCTGGCAGGGTAAGGATGCTTAGATATCCTGGACTCCAGAGTGCACACAAGAGACACGAATGTAAGTGTAAGGTTTCATGGACCATCAATAAGACAGACTGCAGTGGATTCTACCTCTGCGTCAGACACTACAACGAGCTTTCCTAAACTCCGGGGAGACTACAGAACTAGCTAAATGCCGCTTCTCCTTATGCCAAGAGCTACTACGGAAGAGAACTGATAAAGAAGGCAGAGGGAGAGAGACAGAGACAGAGAGAGAGACAGAGACAGAGAGAGACAGACAGAGAGACAAAGGGGGCAGGGAGGGAGGAAAAGGTTATGCCCACAGTGAATGGCTACTTCCTCCCAAGCCCTGCTCTCTTTGGAACTTTTCTTGGACCCCGCTGGTCAAGTGAGGCTCTCCTTCATGTGTGAATCATTCACATCTTGTGCTCACAGACATTGATGCTCTTATTAAAGGGCTCCCTGTAGGTCTCCTGCCCAAACTCATCCTCCTGAATAACCACTGAATCACCCACTGGTTAACCAAGGTTTCCTTCTGGGAAGGAAGCACATCTTATAATTGCTCTTCCTTTTCCCCCCTGTAAACTATAGATGTTCAGTCAATATTTCCACACCACCTGATGGAAGAAAGCAGCCCAGATATCATCTGTGCCTAACGTGAGGTGTAAGCTCTGAGTCACCAGGAGACTGGGAAACATCAGTATGATGGAGAGATGAAAGGGTTGCCTGTACTTTCTTGCTTTGTGCCTGCAAAAGTCAACAGTCACATGCTTTTCTACTTTGTGTACATTGTGGCTTATTCAGGCAGGCTCTGTGGTATGCAATACGTGTCTCACACCTGTGGCGGGCCATGTCCATTCATCCTGTCTCACTGGCTAAAGCATCATCCTTTCTTACGTGTTCAGGCACCTGCACTGCAGGTTTGGTTGGGGGAACCCAAATCTTTGTGCTCCTGTCATCTCATCTGAGTCTTTGTGAAATGAGCCACCTGTACTGAAATTAGATACCTGTATCCTAAATTCACAGAGCACACACTGTACAAAGTACAAGCTAAGTGGCAGCTCCTTCTCCAAAGGCTAGCAGGACACCTGGTCCATGGTGGAAATGGCTTAGGCAGTGCTTGGAAAGAGCAAATCATTGGCTGCAGACATTGCTGTGGGTTCAGGTAGGCTGTATGGAGATTTCTCAAAAAACTAAAACTAGAATTTCTATTTGACCCTGATATTCCCTATTTAGGTACCTTCCCAAAAGAATTAAAATCATCATGTCATAGTGGTATATGCATACCCATGTGTATGGCACCACAATTCACAATCATTAAATCTTGGAAACAGCCTATATGCCCATCAATGGAGGACTGGATTAAAAAAATGTGGTATTTATATATGACGTAGTACTGCTGTCCTGTAAAGAAGACTAAATACAAGATATTTTTAGGTAAGCAGATGTATTTGGAGACCATAACTTTAGCAGAAATAAGTCAGACCCGCATGTTCAAATTCTGCATTGTTTCTTTTGTGTTGGAAACCCACAGGAGCTGGGAAGTAGAAAAAACATACTCAAATGGGACGGGGGACAAGGGAAGGGGCAGAGGGAAGGAAACAAAGGGAAATGGGATTTCAAAAAAGAGAATGTAAGGGGAAAATGGAAACAAAGTTTTTATAAATGCAGAGGTAAGAGGGGTTGAAGGGAAGGGAGGAAAATGAGAAAAGAAGAACTAGGGTCTACTATGTACAAACGCAAATTCCCTACGGTGAGATCAGTATGCACGGCGAACATATACTAATGAAAATAAATTGAAAAAGAAAATTACTGGAGCCTGAGATGGGGGGATGATTCTGGGTTACCTGTTTGAGACCAATGTAACCACAAGGTTCCTTATAAGAGGGAGACAGGCGGGTCACAGAAAGTGAAGGAGACCAGGGCACCGAACCAGAGGTTAAGAGGGGTTAAGACGGGAAGGAGGTTTGCAGATACAGAACTGTGGTCTTCAAGGATGGGACCAGACCCAGTGAGTCAAGACATGAGGGCCACCTGGAGAAACTGGCAAAGGCCAGGAAACAGCTTTCCCTCTGGCAGGGGAAAGGACAGGGTCCTGCTGCCATCTTGATTTTAGACCAATGGAGATACCCACCTTGAACCTGTGTATTCCAGAGCCATTGCTTAACCACCTGTGCTGCTGTAAGGCAGCGAATCTGTGTTAACTTGTCACGGCAAGGATAGCACATGCAAATGTAGGGGTAGAGCAGGTCCAGTTTGCACCGGATGTATAACATGAGGTGGTATCTGCATTCATAGACATGCAGTACCATTCCATGTCCGGACAAGGAACACAGGCTTTTAAAGTGAGCGGAAAGGCTCACTTGGGTCTTCTAGGTGTGCACTGCGTGAAGCGTAAGGAAGTTTTACACACTGCCGAGAAATGGAAGGAGAATGGAAAATCTCTAAAACGAAGGGAAAAGCAGCCTGCTGTTGAGCTATGAGGCCAGCCCTGGTCCACACCACCACTTCTCACCTTTATAAATTCCGTTGCTCCCTCCATGCATTTCTCCTTTGCTCGTCACTTCTTCTACATGGGCTCCCTGGTCTGATGTGAAGTACACCAGGGTATTGTTGGCCAGTCCCAACTCATCCAGAACATTCAGAACCTGCCCTGGAAGAGAGAGACAGACATCACTTTAGAAAAGTTTGGTTATCGTGAAGGAAACAGAGGTGATTGCCCTCCTCAACTGGGTAGTTCATTTCTCAAGGCAGTGAGGCAATACTTGTGCATCCTGAGGTGTGAGGCAGCTGGGAAAGACCCGCCATGCCAGGGTTCTTAGAAGGGTCACAGAGAGAGGCCACACCAAGTCTCTCTCCAGTTGGTCCAGCCTTTGAGGTTCCAAAGAAATGACCTACCATATAAGCAAATATGTCTACAACTATTTCTGGACGTATTTCATCTTTCAGTATTTGTAACAGGCACCCAAATCTAGAACTGTCCACCACAAATATCAATATTTCTCTAGTTTCTTTTTTCTTGTTCTCTCTTTCTTTCCCTAGTTTAATACTGGCCACCAGTCCCACATAACACTTACTAACAGGAACAACAGCAAGGATACTTTGTGACACCTAGTGATTACTCTCTATATGCCAAAGGGTGTGTTCCATTTCCTCTAGAGTAGACCTCAAAGAATCCTTAGAGTCAAAGCTCCAATTCATACATGAAAGCAATAATGTTTTAAAAAGAGAAGAAACCTGTTCAAGGTCAGACAAACAGGAAGCAGAAAAACCAGAAAAAAAGAGTTAAGTCTGATGTTAAAACCCAGACTCTCAAACTCAAACAGGTCAGTGGGAGGACTGAGCAAGTGAAGCCAAAGAAAAAAATGAACAAGCAAAGAAGAAAATCAAACAAAAGATCTTAAAGAAGAAAAATATACATTTGTCAGATACCTATGTTCACACCCACAGGTGAAATGTTGTAATTGAAAATGATATGAAATGATGTCTTACTGAACTAAGGCAAGAGAAGGGAAAACAAATGTGGAAAATGATGAGAGGAGTTTAGCCACTGAGTTGACAAGTGCTAAATACAGATGAAGAGCATATGAGTAATTACTTTAGTGTTGTACTTCTATATATACTCTTGGGGCTCAGCAGCACAGCGCCTGTCTGGTAAGTGCAAGGTCATGAGTTCAATTCCTGGTACCAGATTAAAAAAAAAAAAAAACTATATATACTCTTAAAAATTTCCATACAAAGCCAGCTGTAGCGATGCCTGCCTATACTTTCAGACAACGGGAGGCTAAGGCAGGAAGATCAAAAGTTTAGGGTCACCCTTGGCAAATTAATGAGACTCTTGGCTCAAAAATATTATTTTATTTCATGAGAAAAACAGCAGAGTAGATAGAAGCTACCAAGGCCCTTTAAACAGAAGACAATGATAGCCCAATTAGAGGTGAACAGTACATAATTTCCTCACAGATCTACACGGTTGCATGCTGCCTGTTTGTAATTCAGTAAGCTAGTACGTATAACTGGACTTTAATTGGCACAGCAGGTTCTGATTCCAGTATTTATTTACACAAACTGATACATAATAATTAAACATATTCATGAGGTATGATGTGATGTTTTGAAACAGGTATGATGTGTGGTAAAAAAAAAAGGTGAATATTTAAATTAAAAATGGATTAGAGATCCTTTGGTTCATGAGCGTGACGACTGGGTGTTCATGCTGTATGCATGAGATGTTTTTCCCTGAAACCTTACTGCAAGGTTGGACAGTACGTTACCTGTCCAACTTGAACTTGGAAAAAAATGGATTGGAGCAAAAGACACACTGTCATGACTCCCCCTCAAAATCTACCCCCTCATTCAAAAACTCTTATCCCATCATTCTTGCTACTTTGTGCAGCAGTTCTGGATGTTCTCTTTCATACATGTCCATAGGTGTACGCCCTAGCTGTCTCAGCGTCCTAAATGGATGCAAAACATTGATCTTCTATGATCACTTCGATTTTGGGTAAGTGTCAGAAGGCACACAGTGCCAGATGCAGCGTTATTCCTTGCACCTTATTGGTGGATGAGGAAACACACAACGTCATGTTTTTATGAGCCTGACTTTCCCTCAGATGGTATTTGGCAGTGGCATCTAGTGTAGTTTTTACCACATCTTGTAAAGATGATCCGGAAAAAGGACTTTCACAGCTGCCTCAAAAAGTGGCCAGAATGGTGACACAACTGTCTTCAAAGCAAGGAGGAGGATTTTGTCAGGGGTTTAAGGTAATGGGTCTTTTACTATGATATATTTTTAAAGTTTAAACATGTACATATTTTTAATCTCACTTCATACATTGTTTAAAGTTCAAATCAGGGAAAACATATCTATGAACATGGATACTATCCAGTACAAATATTAGTATGGAGATTTCTTAATGCTAGTCATTCTTACCGGGGTGAGATGGAATCTCAATGTTGTTTTAATTTATTTAATTTAATTTATTTCTCGAATGACTAATGATGTTGAACATTTCTCATGTATTTGTATTACCATTTGTATTTCTTTATCTGAGAAGTGTGTATTCATCTCAGATGCCAATTTTTGGATTGGGTCTTCGAATTTGGGGAGCCTTTTTTAAATTCTTTATATGTTCTAGGTAGAAGTCCTTTGTCTGAGGGACAGTCAGCTGATTTTTTTCCCAGTTTGTGGGTTTTCTTATTACTCTGCTGGTGATTTCTTCAGATGTGCAAAAACTTTTCAGTAAGATGAGATCCCACTTGTTGATTCTTTGAAGCATTTCCCATGCAGTTTGGTTTTTGTTTAAGAACTCTATGCCTACTGCTATATCTTCAAGATTTTTACCTCCTTTCTCTTCCCGTGGATTTAATGTCTTCAAAAAACTGAAACTCAAAGTTATGTTATTTCTTTGGGGTAAAGCCATTCAAAGTTTTTTTGCATAGCTTTTTCTTTTAAAAACATACAAGACCTGATGGATAGCTGCACCCACCCTTCTCTGCAGCAGCACAGCATAGCTTACTCCTCCAATCTAACTGTAACTTATATCTCCTAAAGAACTTGTACTCATTTCCCTGCCAGATCCCTGCCTAGAGAAGCCCCATCTACTCTCAACTCCGAGGACATCAACTGTTCTCACTTGTGTATATGAATGAGATCAAGGTGGCCTGCCTCACTGCATTTAGCAGGATATCTTCCTGTTCCAAGATGCCATTTCAAATTCCGGGAGCCCATCCTGTTTGGTGGTTGAACAGGCTTCACTGTGTGCACAAGCCAAACTCTCTTGTTTGTGCATGTCTGTAGGATACAATGTTTACAGTGTTTGTGTGGCGCTGGTACATGTCTGCAGTACATCTTCACTCCCTACCCTTCCCATCTCTCCTGTTCCTTCCAACGCTCGGTCCCCTTCCCATTTGAGAAAGATCCATTTCCCAGCCTCCTATGACCTTACTTATCTTTAATTCTGCATTTGATTTATATTTTAGGTTTCTCATGTAAGGGAAAACATCTGACATGGAAGCTTGTGCATCTGATTTATTTCACTCAGCATTACAGTTTCAAGGTGCAGCCACTGGTAGGAATGAAACCAGTATAACCACTAAGGGTTGTACAACACTATGAGCAAGACGATCCCTCAAAAAACTAAAACCGCAAATCCCAGTTGACCAAGCTATTTCCTTTGTAGGTATCTTCCCTAAACAGTTAAACACACTGTATCATGGTGATTCATGCATATCCATGTTTATAGCAGCATGATTTATAATAGCTAAAACATGGAAATAATCTTTATGCTCATCATCAGTATTCACATATATTTTCTTTGTCTGTATCATACTCAATATTTTTCCCCACACTCTCTCAAGCCATTTTCCAAGCAGCTCCCCCCACCAACTCTATTATGTGAGCAGCAAACCTTTTCATATCCTCTGGGGTTGAGGGTGACATCATTGATCTCCGCACGGAAACCAAATTTGGGGTTAGGTTTACTGAATCACTGGAGCATGACCACAGCAATTGAGATTCTGCAAGGATACCAGGTATACTTTGCAGCAGAAATAATGAAATACAAGATACTAATAAGTCCGATCCAGGAGATAGATCATGTCCGGTCAACATCATCTCCTTGCTTCATTTCCAGGAAAGAGGAGGAAGAATCACAGAGCGAACTCCCCACAGAAGTGGCAAAGATGATTTCTGACACACACACAACACCCAAGTCGTTTGCTGCCAGGCACACATCTGCTCGTGGATTGCAAATGCCACAGGGTAGACTAGGTTCAATCTCTCTCAATTTTTAAGTCCAACAGTGAACGTTCCCAGCACCTGAATCACATACATAAATGTGGGGCTCTCAGACCCAAGTGACAGGACACCCGAGGCCCATTCCAGTAATTTGTCTCCTATGATAAATCACTGTCGTGTAGACATTTACTGTGTCTTTATCTGGTCCAGCTAAGCAAACCACCTGAGCATTTGGGCTCATCTGGCTGCAGGGCGGTCCACCTGTGATACGAATTCAAGCCTTATTTCTCTGAAAATGGTAATTAGTTCCATGAGAGGAGATAGAAGCAACAAGGTGATACAACCCTCATCAGGCTTCTAAAGAAAAAATAAAATGATTCTTTTGGTCATATAACAACTTCCATGTGAAATCATATAGGTCAAGGCTGGAGGGGTTCCTATTCTCCTGCAGGTAATAGGGAGGGAAAGGATCAAAAGCCATACACCCGCATTTAAAAGCAATCACTTGCCTTGCTTCTATTTAGAAGAAACTTAGCTCAAAGCAAGATGCTGTGGAAAAAAAGCCTTCACAAAAAAAAAAAAAAAAAAAAAAAAAAAAAATGCATCTCTATGATAACTTCTGTGCATATCAAAGCCCACACACAAATATTTATACCAGCTTATGTATAAATGCTCATACCTCAGAGGCAGCCAAGCTGACACTCAGCAAGCAAGTGGATGCGTAAGGCATGGCACTTCCAAAAATAGACATGTAATTTAGCCCTAAAAGGAATGAGTGAACTAGCTATGAAAGGCCAGAGATGAACCATAAATACATTTTTAAGTGAAAGAAGTCAGTACGAAGTCAGTACAGCATATGGCCTCAGATATATTCTGAAAAAGGCAAAGCCATGCAGACAGTAAAGACATCTTTGTGCAAGAGTTAAAAACAGCCTGTTGCAGTGGTCCATCACACCCATGTTTATAGCAGCACAACTCATAATAGCTAACTTTGAAAGTGGACTGTTCGTCCATCTACAGATGAATGGATAAAGCATGTATTTACATACAATAGTGTACTATTCTGCCACAAAGAAGGATAAAGCTGAGTCGTTTGTAAGGAAATGGATGCACCTTGAGACCATAATACAAAGTGAAATGAATCAGACACACGTTTAAATGCACGTGGCTTCTCTTATATGAGAAACCCAATATATAAATGAAGAGCAAAATGAAAGAAAGACAATAGACAGAGCTTTTGCAAAAGGGAAAGAGACCAAGGGATGGAGAGAAGGGCGGGCAAGGGAAACGGATGAAAAAAAATTAAGATGTGTTATGTATATGTACCACCTCATCGTGAGGAATAGAATCACGTGTTGGAACATATACTAATAAAAAGTAATAACTGCAAAAAAGGGTGAATCGTTGTCAGGGATTAGAAGGGAGGACTGGATGAGGAGATTCATCCCTATGCATTTCCCCTGTTTAAAGCACATACCTCCTATCTACTATTTCCCCTCTGGGCTGTTTTATCTCCAGACAAATCTACAGCTGCATTTATATACAGACGGTTTCGACTAGAATTTCTTGCTTCCATCTCCATCTTAATATCCCTACCTGGATACAGCCTCCCAATTCCAATATTTCAAATGACCACCGTCACACATTTAATACATCCTCACTCTCATTCATTGCCCAGAGTAAAAACTCAGCTTCTCATCTTCATCTACAGCCGGGCTGGGATTAATACAAGAGAAAGCAGCTGAGACCTTCATGCAGGTATAAGTGATGAGAAATTCAGCTCATTCTGCTGAGAAATTGTCAGATTTCTGATTTCCTTTTAGCCCTTTTTTCCCTCAAAAGACACGCTGAGGACCCTGTGCTATGACGGTGTATGCCAGAATCTCATTTGGAAAGCCCAGAGACCATTAACCTTTTAATTTTTCATAAGATAGATCCTATCAAAGGTCTAATATATTTCTCTCCTCAAAATTCCGAACAGAAATCTCCCACGGGAACAAATGATGCTATATTATTCTCTCTCTGAGAGCAAGAGATTGCAAGTCAGAGGTCCGAAAATATTATTCTTCAGCGAGGTTCTCGAAGTATAATGATACCAATTTATACAGGATGATAGTTTTGAATTACCAGTGGTGGGCCACGGGATAGCTTATAAATGAAATGTTTTATTTCCAAAGCTTTCTCACAGTTTTTGCCCCAGAATGAAACAAATACAGACAATGAGTCATTTCAAGAGCACTTTGTTTTTTAACCGCAGACAGGAGGAGCCAGGTTATCATCAGCAAAGGTTTTCTGACCAGACATGTCATCGTCCTAAAGGAAAAAGCCTGCAAAAGAGGAAGTTTTGATCCTTTCCGCACCAACTGTGAGGGTAGTGATAGAGGAAGGCTGCATTGCAATCTAGAGAGTCCATTTATTTCAAGCCTTCATTCAACAAATCAGTTGTGACTCAGAATCTAGCAGAGAGGTAAGCTATGCAGCACACAGGAAGGTTCCAAATGTACAGCTGGGAGTCTAGGGCTTATATGAGTAAGAACTAGCTATTTAATTTCTTAGTTAAGGGTCTGATATAAGCAGACTTGTTTGAAGCTTGAATCCCAACTTGTTTTTGTTTTTTCCCTCTATCTGGGAGATGTAACAGTGAGTTGCATATGGAACTGGGTGCAGACAGTTTATGCTTGGATCACCCCCGGAGTCTGTGCTGAACACACCTTAATTCTTACCGTGACATTAAAATGTTATCTTGCCTTATTGAAGCCTGCGTACTGTGTGTAATTTAGACTTGTGAGCTAAATATGGTGGCACAGCCCTATAATCTCCGCACCTCACTAGCCTCAGGAGTTCCAGGCCAACAGGGCACCTGTCTTGGTTACTTTTCTCTCATTTCTGGGACAAAATATCTGACGCGCAAAATTAAGGAAGGAAAGGTTTATTTTGCTTACAGTTTGCAGAGGTTTCAGTCCGTACTTGGCAG
>NW_004955499.1:5238771-5299216 GCF_000276665.1 Chinchilla lanigera | reverse complement strand
CACCCGCCCTAGGGTGGGTAACCTGCTTACAATATAAGGGGGGAAAAGAGGCTTGTTCTCCCTTTTTTTGCTCTTGTTGCTTTTGCTGTCCTCTGTCACCTTGAACTGTTGCCCCTGTGACATACCACCCTACCTTGGAGCCAGCTGATTATGGACTGAAACCTTTGGAAATTGCAAATTAGATCAATCTTTCCTTCCTTGACTTTGGTGTTGGGTATTCTGTGTCAGCAATGAAAGAAAAGTAACCAAGACATAGTCCTTCCTCCAACAGGGAGGGAGATGGTAGGTCTCCTATGTTATCACCGTAGCTGAAGATTAAAGACTCAATGAGAGATGTAGTCATTGCACCTCCTGGGGAGGGTGAGGATTTCTCCACGTGAAATGTTTGGTGTTCATCCAGGGATGTGGCCTTAGCTGCTATAATCTGATTCTCTCCTGAACCATCTATCTAGCAGCACAGAAAAATTCTGTTGTCATTGGCTGGACAGAGGCAATTCTTTGTTAGTTTATAGGGGATTAGAAACATAACTAATATCCCCTACATCAGGACATATCTGTCACAACACAGAAATTTATCCTCTGCAATGTCCACCTCATGGAAGCAAACTCAATAGTGTATTTCTCCCTGAAACTGAAATAAATGGTCAGGATTTCCAAAATTTCAGTCCTGATCTTGTCCTTAATATGCAGTTCAAGGGACCTTACAGATGGGCTCTTTGCAGGCATATGATTTATCAGTAGGATAAACACAAGCTCAAAGAGCTTGCATATGTCCAACAAGTACATACATGAAAAAAAAAGTTCAATAGCATTGGACATCTGCAGAATGCAAATAAAATTTACAGTGAGATAACATCTCACTCTAGTGAGAATGGTTATTATTTAAAAAGAAATCAAAAGCAGAAGATCACAAATGCTGGCAAAGTTATCAGGAGAAAGGGATAGGCACTATGAAAAACAGGATGGAGATTCCTTAAAAAAAAATCAAACGTAGAATTTCCATATGATCCAGCCATACCATTTCTGAGTGTATATCCAAAGGAAATGAAATCAGCATCCCAAAGAGATATCTACTTATCCTGTCTATTGTGGCACCCTTCATAATAGCTAAGATATGGAGTTCACTCAGGAGTCCATCAGCAGATGAACAGGTATCGACAATATGGTTTCTATACATACTGGACATTCAGCCAGGAGTGAGCACAATACTATCATTTACAGTAAAATAGATGGAATTGGAGGACACCATGTTTAGGAAAATAAGACAGGCACACAGAAATAAGCTGCATGGTATGTGCTCTCTCTTAAATGTGGAAGCTTAAAAATGTCAACCTAAAAGTTGCATGGTGATTACTAGGAATCCAGGTGTGGGTGAGACTCCAGGTTTAAAATAGGAAATAACTGAGGAATGGGATATTCCTCAGCAAACTGGGTCTAGAGGTCCCATTCAACCCAGCTATTCCCCTTCTGGGTATTTTCCCAGAAGAACTGAAAACATCATATCACAGAGATATATGCGCACCCATGTTTACAGCAGCACAATTTGTCATAGCTAAATCGTGGAAGCAATCCACATGTCCATCCACTGTGGAATGTATATAAAAATTGTGGTATTTTTATATAATGGAATATTACTCAGCTATCAAGAAAGATAAACTCGAGGCTTTTACAGGTAAATGGTCATAACTAGAGACCATACTCATAAGTGAAATAAATCAGACCTCCATATTTAAGCAATGTATTGTCTCACTAGTGTAAGAACCTGAGTGAATAAAAATTGGGAGGTATGAGAGACATTGTGAAATGAAAGGAAACTGCTCAAAAGTAAAAAGCAACTGGGATGAGAGAAAAGAGAAAAGAGAGAAGGGGGAAATTATGTATATATGTATATACAGGATAGTTAACATAGTTGTACTACTGACTTCTATCGTTTTACTGAAAGGAACAGTTAATGATTAATTATGTGATCAATCTTGCATACCTATATTTGTTTTCCTGAGAAACCACTTTGAAGTTAGCAATACGTAATACAACAACCATTGTTAATTTCCTACCACTTTGTCTGTAATTCAGTATTGCTTGTATTGTTCTTATGCTATTTTTTTTAAATGTATGTGTTTGTTAATGTTTTCCTTCTTTTATTTTTAAAATAAATTTTTTAAAAAGTTGCAATATTTTTATAAAATGGAATATTACTCAGCTATAAAGAAAGACAGACTCAATTTTATAGGTAAATGGTCACAACTAGAGACCGTACTCATAAATGAAATAAATCAGACCTGCATGTGTAAATAATGTATTGCATCATTAGTGTAAGAATATGAAAGAGTGAATAAAAATTAGGAGGTATGATAGACATTGTGAAATGAAAGGAAAATGCTCAAAAGTAAAGAGCAAGTGGGATGAGGGAAAAGAGAAAAGAAAGAAGGGGAAAATTATGTATATATGTATATATAGGATAGCTAACATTGTTGTGCATTTTATTGAAAGGAACAGTTAATGATTAATTATTTGATCAATCTTACATGTCTATATTTGTTTTTCTCAGTAGCCACTTTGAAGATATCAATATTTAAAATAACCATTGTTAATTTCCTTTCACCTTGTCTGAAATTCAGTATTGCTTGTAGTGTTTTTGTGTTATTTTGTAAATGTATGTGTGTTTATTAATATGTTTTTGTTCTTTTATTTTTAAAATTAAAAAATGGGAAATTAGATAGAGTCATTGTACATTATATGCACATATGAAATCTCTCCCTGACCCCTGTTAATATATACATTAGTGGATTAAAGAAAAAGCTAGCACAAAAGAAAAAAATAGTCTCCTACCAAAAAAGTCCCCATTTGGACTTTTTGTCTACACTCTATAAACTGGCTGGGAGAGAAAAAAAAAAAAAGCACCATGTGCTGTCTTTTTCTTGTTTTTTTTTCTAGTACCGGGAATCGAACTCAGGACGTTGCGCTTGCCAGGCAGGCGCTGTGCCGCTGAGCTAAATCCCCAGCCCCACGATGTACTGTCTTTGAGGAAGCCTTCTGTGTTGTTTTTGCAGACTTTCATTTGGTGTCTGATTTGAGCATATTTTTGGAGAAAAGCAAACAAAAATGATAACAGTTAAGCTGAATGGGTAGAGTCTGGCCATACTCTTGTTTTTCCATGAATTATCCAAGTACCAAACAACAAGTTGTGTGAAGGGACCCCCAGAATATTACTGCACACTGTGAACCCAGAGGAGGAGCGTCAACTCTATCACAGACTGCATGTCCACCTCCTAAGTGAGGACAGAAGGATGACTGCTATTGCACTACCCGCTGAGCTCCTCAGAAATGGCTACACCTATGTTTCGGGCAGTTCTGACGCTGCCTGCAAGCATGTCTGTCATCCATAGATGACAGGAGAACTGCCCTTTCTGAAGGTCTTCTCTAAGTGGATACATTTTCCTGAATGAGGGCAGAGCCAGGAACTCAAAGCCTGATCGTGTTTTCCATCCACTCAACCAGACCAACCACATCCATTAATTTAGAGACCATCTCTTTTGTTATTTTACTCACTTCCACATCTGTTATTTGACCGAGAAGTTCCCTTCTGAACGTGTCTAGAAGACATTCCTAATCATTTTCAAACAGTTTTGAAAAAGCACGCAAAGGAAATATTAAAGAATGGATTAGACCAATTTATGCATTTTTTTTTCATTCTTCCTGGACAATTCAATCAGATAACGAAGACCTTGTCCTCAGGATATAGGTTGCCTAGTACATTCTGATTATGTATCTGTGTTCCTCCACTTTTAATGGGCTAGTTTATCCAACAGAGACCAACAGTGCTAAAACAAAGATTTGCATTCAGTTTGTTTGGGGTGGGGTCTGAAAATTTTAATTTCTAAAAAATGCTTCCATGGAATCTTAATGATGGTGACTGTCTGAAGAAACCCCTCCTTTGCGAAGAAAGTTAACATGTGACAAAATGTGTAATCAATGTTGATAGATAATAAAAAAGATAGTTGGCATTTGACAGATTTCCAGAACTATATCGTTTATAAGAGTTAGCTAGAGTTTCAGATCTTTGATATGCAACTTCTATATGCAGTGGGATTTTTTTTTTTTTTGTAGCAGGAATTAAACTCAGGACCTTATGCTTGCCAGGTAGGCTCCGTGCCTCTATGAGCTATATCTCCAGGCCCTTGAAGTTTTTGTTTTCTATACACAATGAATAAACATGAATAGTCATATAATTTAGATGAGTTAAGACATGGAAAACTGAAAGATTGAAGACCTGCCATTCTATAAGTGACCCCTGGTTAACTTGGCTGGTGTTCTCCCAATTCAGTGAGTTCCCACTCGAGTCAATTTTGTTTCCTGGAAACCCATCCTTCTTGGATGTTGTTGTACCTGATGGCTATGATAATGTTGTGATTTCCTCCATTACACCCGTCTTCACCCTAATCAAAGTTGTAATGTGTGATTTATCCTCCTGCACTCACATCTGCTCGAGCCATCTGGGACACTTTCCCAGCTCTATTCAGCTACCTTCTTGGATTAACAATAACTCCTGTGTGTGTGTGTGTGTGTGTGTGTGTGTGTGTGTGTGTGTGTGTATGTGTGTGGGTATGTGTGTGGTATTTTCCTAGGGTATTGCATTTACTGGAAATAACTGAACAACTGCAACTGGCACATCTATATGGAGCTCACCAGCATCTTCCAGTATGAATGAGGCAAAGTCACACAGAAGAACAGAGCTGGCTATCTTGAAAGGGAGGACACTCCACATCGGTACCTCCCGGGTCAGAGGAGGCCACTTCGAACGTGGCTGTCATCGGATGATCAAAACCACACTGTGTGGTTTCCCTGAGCCTCAAGTAGTCAGACTGTCAGGAACTGTTCTGAAATGGCACAGTTCAGCTGGAACAAAACATCTGTCCCCTCTTAACTCAGCCATGCAACTCTAATTCCTAGAGTTTTCCCTTCTTGCAGAAAATATGGGTTGGGTATTTCAGTGTAGCTGTTTGCTGCTTGGAATTGTTATCACATGTGCATGTGTCCTGGGAAGTTATCTAGTCTTATCAAGGTTGACCATGTGTTCAATGGGCCATTTCTAGGACCAAAGTCAGTGTGACACTCTGGAAACATCAGCCTCGTGCTAGCCAGCTTTCCGTCACTGTAACAAAAACCTTAGACAATGAGCTTGTGAAAAGGAAAGGGTGATTTTGGCTCATAGCTTTGGAGGGTTCAATCCATGGTTATTTGCTCTGTTGTTTTTGGGTCTGAAGGGAAGGAGTACATTATAGCAGATGTGTGAGTGATCAAAGCTACTCACCTCCTGGCCTGGAAGAAAACACAGGAAGAGGGAGAGCTTGTATCCCATGATCCCCCATGATGAGCAAACTTTTTCCCACAAGGCTCTGCCACTTAAATTTTCCACTGCCTCCCAATATGGATAACTTGGAGACCAAAACTTTAACACACAGGCCTCTGGTGGACATTCAAGATGCAAACTACAGGAAGTCTGCACTTACCCAGCAATATTTAGTTAGAGATACAACTTTGAACTTCCTGTCTCAGCTGGGAGGGTAGAAATGAGAGTAGGGAATCACCAGAGCCTATGAACGGGCATCTGAGAAACCAAGCCTCGAAGAATTCTCAATTTACAATGCCCTACCATGCTATCTGTTCTTGTTTAGATGGTAACATTTATATTCAATTTTACCATTTAAAGATGAAGACATAAAATTAAAAATGTTTCTTTTTGCTGACAACCTGTACATTAATCACAGAGTCAAACTCTTCTTGCTATTCAAATTAAAACCTGGGCACACTGACTAACATCTTGCCACACCTAGGGGCCATTATGTGGCCTCTGGTGCTTTTGTCTGCTATGCTTCTTTCTCGGTTCTCTGCTTCCCTCATGCCATGAACTGAGCCACTTTCCACCATGATGTGTTTCCACCATGAGGCTTCCTGGACCCCTGATTCAGGCCTCACATTCTAGACACATTCACTGATATTCAGTAAACTTTCATTTAAAATAGAGCTTTAATCCAAACTCTCGGATCCTAAAATATCTTTTCTTGGAATAGACGAGACAATTAATTGTGCTTATGAGAATGGTTTGATGGCTCAAGAGTTTTTCTTATTATTACTATATTTGCAATACATAATGAATGCATTCAGCCCGGGGAGGCGGTGCATATACGTAGGGCAATTTGCAAAAGGCCTAGTTCCCTGTTTCCTGTTACCCGTCTTTTACAGTGGTACCTCAGGTAGTGAACTAAATTTGTTCTATGATTTTGGAAAGATGCCCACCCTTGTATTTGTATGGGAAAGACAACCATGGGCGTGTTTGTCACCTGATGCAGAGTTTGCGAACAAAAACAAAAATCTGCCACATGCTTCTGTTTGCAAATCAAATTGTCTGCAAATGAAAGCACTCATGAACCAAGGTACCACTGTATTTTGCTCTTTGAATTATTTTGTGTTTCTCATCTAAGTCATTCTTCTCCCTTCTAACACAAGGGCAAGCCCTATAATCTGCCCTGCTCTTGCTATAGCAGCAGAAAGAGAGATTGAAACCAGCATTTAGACTATGTGCATGGAAGGAGATGACCTTGTCCAGTGACCTCTAACTCAAGGAACCTCCTAGACCTGCTCAGCAGCAAAGTCGGAAGAACAGTCCTGGGACTTGGGAACCACAACAAGAAGAGACACAGAGAAGCATCATTAGAATAGAGACTTTCCTCCAGGAAGTGTCCAGCCTGAGGTGGCGTCTCCTTGGGCACATACTAGGGAGTGCTGAACAAGGTTAGGAAAGACAAAGTGATTGACAAAAGCCAGCGAAAGCTACCTGCAGAGCCGCAAGAAACTAACAGATTTATTAGCTTCAATGAGCCAAAGTGTAGCCTGTAACTTGCATTTCATGCAAATCCGTATTCACAGAAAAGTAAATTCTATAGCTTGGATTACATCAATAGTAACATTTGCGGTTGTAATAGAGTTGTTGATTTTGCCCTACTCAGATTCCCTTTCATTCACCCAGACCACAAAAACTGCAACCTTCCTTGGCTGATAATATCTATGTAAGACCCACAGGGGTCTTTGGAAGGGGTGCTTCTCATAAAAAGCACGTCTACATTGCCACACTCTCAGCACGTTCTGAGGATAAACTTGCAAAGAACCACTAACAGGGAAGCACCTAGCTTATCAGAGAATATGGTAATTCTTCTGGTTTAAAAATAAGTTGTAATGTCATCTCACTTCTCTCCTTCACCTTTTGCTTAATTGGAAGGCAGCACTGAGCAAAAATCAAAATGCCAAGTTGTATAAACAAAGCAAAATAGTTTTATTTTTTTTCTCCTCAAAGACATATTCAGAGCTTTAGACTGTCAAAGAAGTATGCTTCCTTCTTTTTAAACACGGGGAATTTACTAGCTAAAACCCAAATGCATATGTGCATTTATAAGACGGTTGTTACTGATGAAATTTAGCAATAAGTAGCAATTGAAGACAGGTATTTGACAGGCAATTCCTCCTTCAAGTGGTGAAAGTTAAAAGAACTAAAATGCTGTAATTTTGTCATTTTTGCTCACTTTTGGCTATTGTCTTACCTAGGAATGAAAGGAAATATTATGACAAGAATGTTCTTTCTTCAACAATTTTTTTGTGAGTTGGAAGCCTGAATAGGTGCAAAAGTTATCTTCTGTCACTGCCAGCTAAATGGGGATTATGGAACATCCACGAGCCAGTATTTGCTTTAAAATTTAAGTAACAGATACATGGCAGGAGCTAACTTTCCCTAAATTACAGTCAGCTACTGTTTGTGACCTTACATAAACAGGATTCTGTGTAAAGTAAGATGAGCACCCGTATAATTTCAAGAACAGCAGAGCACTGTTCGGTTTTAATTTTTTAGCTTGGATGTGGTGATTTGAGCACCCCTTCCAGAGCACCCCTTCCAAAGACCCCTGTGGGGCTTACAGAGATATTATCAGCCAAGGAAGGTTGCAGTTTTTGTGGTCTGGGTGGATGAAAGGGAATCTGACTAGGACAAAATCAACAGCTCTATTACAACCGCAAAAATTACTACTGATGTAATCCAAGCTAAAACTGCATTTTGAAAGCATACAGGAAACTCCCAAGTAGCATAACGCACATTTCCCGAAGTTTACTGTGTATCTTTGTTCTTCCTATTTTTATACTGTCTCCTCAGTGATATCTGGTTCACTCAAGGAACAAGTTCCACTTTGTATTAAGAAGGAGGTGGTCTTTCAGGGAAGTATATGCCACCTTACAACCTGCCCTCACTTCCTTCTACTGTCCGTGAGGAAATGAAAACTAACACACAGGGTCATCTTGTAAAGAAACTTCTGTTCTCCAAAGATTAAAACTCCAAGTTAACAGAAGGTGGCTAAGCCACTGCTGCTCTACAGCAGGGATCCTGGCACCATGCTAGGAGATGTGGCCCAAATGAGTGAAGCTAGAAATCACCCAAAAGCACAGAAAATTATCTCCTCCAAAGCTCTTGGGTGATCACATATTGCCCCTCCACAGGCTTCCAGAGACATTGGTTTACACAGACTGTAAGCAAAGGGTCATCTTCAAATCATTTCAGCTTTCTTTTCACAGACCCCACTTTCTCATACCTAGATAACCAGCCCATCCTGTCCCAAAAATGTCCCAAGGCCTGAACACATGAAACTGTGCCCGAACACGTCTATGGCCATTTGCTTCCATTGTTTGTACATAACATAATGGAAGAAAATATCCTCGATAGGGATTGACAGAGTCAAGACAGGCAAAGAAGGAGATCATAGAAGCTATGAGGCACTGAAAGTTCTATATTAAAAATTCAGCCTTCATAATGACAACAGACATCTGTAGAGTTCTGGATATAGCCTACATATTCTGCTACCCCCACAAAGAAAGGCAGTCATATACTCCCATTTTACAGACAGGAAAACTGAGACATGGAGAAAGAAAGAGCCTACCAAGGTTTCCACAGCCACAGTGTGGTCAACTGGTGTCATAGTTTAGATCTGGGATGCTGCCCCAAAGTCTCATGTGTTCAGCGGTGAGGCTTCCAAAGGGTGACAGGATCATAGAGCACTAACTTCTTCTCTGGATTCATCCACTGATAAGTTCATAGCTCAGTGTGCTGTTAGGAGGTGAGATCTTCCAATCAAAAGGGGATATGGTATGACCTGGAAGAGTATATTTTTGGTCCCAGTCCTCTCTCTCTCTTCCTCTCCTCTCTCTCTCTCTCTCTCTTTCTCATTCTTGGTTGCCACGTAGTGAGAAGCTTTGATTTGCCAGGCTTTTCTGCCATGTTGTTGCTGCCTTAGAGCCAGCTGACCATGGACTGAAATCTCTGCAACCATGAGCCCAATTAAACCTCTCTTCCTTTAAGTTCAAATGTCCGATATTTCGTCCCAGCAAGGAGAAAGTTAACACAAGAGTGGATAGGATTGTAGGCAACCTGGCCCCAAAGTCTCTGCCGTTCCCCTATATCCAGAAGCCATAAGGACCTGCTGATATTGTATGGAGTGGACACAAGGAGTTCTGGACCAGAATTCTCTCTCTGCCACCTGCCCATGAGCTTTCCAAAGCAAGTTACTCCAACCCATGTGCCTCATTTTACATATCTGTAAAAGGGAGTCATGCAAGATGCTCATCCTATTGGATGAGCCCCATGCTGCAACTATTACAAATGCAGAACTCCAGGCAGAGAGTTAGTAGCTGTCAAGTGAAGGTGAAGGTATGTTCAGTAGTAGTGATAGAAGATTCTAGAAACACAATGAACCCACAGCAGTTCCCAGTTCTCTCCTTTCCCAAATTCTCTCTACAAGGATGACACAACCACTCTAGAAGAAACATAACCAGATTCACAAGTACCACAGCAAATTCCAAGGGTATTACAGCCACACACCTGGATGCAGGTGAGATCATATAGATGAGCTCCTGTAGGGGAAAGCAGGAGGCAGAATGGTACTGGCCAGCTGTTTTCTCCTTAGTGGCTAGGAAGAAGTCAGGTAGCAAAGCAGGAATCTTCCTTTGGGGTCCACTGAGAAAAACCCACCCTCTTCACATTTTGATGTTTGTGGCCCTTGAGAAACCTATCTACCTTCATTTTCCCCTAACACTGTACCTAGAAATGCTGGGTACAGAAGCTGATCCAAAGATGAGCTTGTCAGGAATCTCTAGCAGCTGGCAGCGCCACAAGAGGCCCTAAAGAGCTCTTACAGTTGGAGCTGAACTCCTTTGATCTAGCTGGCAGCCACTATGGCCACCAACAGAGCCAAGTCTATAGGTGGGGGTGGTTGGGCACAGGTGTGGGCCGATCACCACTGCTTACTCACAGGTAAACTTGGCCTGATGAGTCAGCTGGTGGGGAAGGAATCAGCTGTTGCTACCTGGAGACAAACTAAACCACCTGGCCTTGTGCTGTCCAAGTTCTCAGAGGTACACCCTGGCCAAGAATAATGAGCAACAAAGACCAATAAAATTGGACAAATGGCAGCACACACTACACACACACACACACACACACACACACACACACACACACACCCCTACATGCACAGTCCTTCCACAGATGAAATATCTAATTATAAAGCAAGAGCCTATAAAAACATTGGGTTAAAATAAGAGAAAACATATATAATTTGATTGTGGAGCTGGGAATAAGAAGATCTTTCTTTGTTTTTGTTTCTGCTTTTATGGCCAACTACAAATCCTATACATCATAAGGAAATTATCAACTTTGACCAAGGAAATGTATCACAAATGACTCTGTATACAATATGAAAACACAAAAGAAGTAGGAAAAATACTTGCAACATCTAAGTAAAACATTAAGATCCCTGACCTGTAGATAGCCTATGTAAATCAATAAGACAATACGAAAGATGATAAGAAAATTGTCTCTGAGAAATAAAAAAAAACCTAATAAGAAAAACACCTACAATCTGATAAAAAAAGGCACCCAAACAATCTGACCACAGAATTCTTAGGAGAAGAAATACAAATATGGACTAAAATGTGTACAGTTTCAACTGCAGGAATAATAGAAGGGAGAATTTCAATAATAAAATAACTTTCTTAAATGGCAAGCACAAAATAGATTCATAATACTGAGGGGTCAGTAAGCACATGAGAAAATTAGCATTCACAGATCATGAATGAGCTTCTTATTGTTACTCTGGAGTAGGAGGAAGAATACACTCTTTTAGGTGATATTGAATAAATTTTGAAAATTTACACCTTTTTGACCTAGTATTTTAATTATGCTGAATTCTTATTTCAAAATGGTTCCCACAAGTTCAAACAGCTTTACAGAAAAGAATATTCACTACTGGCATTGCTAGAAAGAGAAAAAAGAGAATTGCTGATGCTCCTTACACAGGAATGGCTAATTATAGACTATGAAAGAAGAAATGAAAATTGAAATGTTGCAGTAGTCCAAAACTGCCCAGATATATAGCCAGAGAAGAAGAAACCCACAAAACATACATAGAGTTTGTGTGAAATACCCTTAAAAACACATGTCAGATCTTTCTGTTACTACATGATATTGGCAATATACAAATGAAGGCTGGTCAGTAAATGGTTAATGAAGTTGTGTATTGGGAATGAAAGTACAAAGAAACATATTCCTTCTCCCTTGATGGCTTGCTGCTTCCTGCCTGTCCTGCCATGCACTGTTTCTCCTCTGTGACGTCACTCTGCCACGCCACCCTGCCTTGGAGACAGCCGACTATGGACTAAACCCTCTTTGAGTGTGAGCTAGAATAAACCTCTCCTCCTTTAACTTGCGGACGTTCGGTATTGTGTCTCAGGAATTTTGTGTCTCACATTCCATTTTCTCTCTTCAGGGACAAAAGGAAGATTAACTTATATCAAACAATATCCCAGGAATAATGTTCCATATGTGCTATTGGAGGAAACTGCGCTTTGAAAGCATACAGGAAACTCCCAAGTATTATAACAGCACATTTCTAGAAGTTTACTGTGTACCTTTGTTCTTCTTATTTTTATACTATCTCTTTAGCAAATCCATTTGGCACTTGTGCAAGGAGAATCTTGCATACATTGGTTTGTTTTAGTCATTCCTTTAAGTATATAGGTTTCAGCACTTTTAGATTGCTTCATGACCTGGCAAAGGGTGGTTATACATCGCACATTCAGCTGAACTGTGTTCTGCAATGGAAACTATTATGTTACCCCTTTCCTGTCTAGACCTGCTTACACAAGAAACCTTCTCATGAAGACCAGTGCTTGTCAAAAGTCTTTGGGAAACTCCTGCCTGTCTGCAGGCTGTTCCATGATTATCTTAGCAATGAAGGTGTAGAGTGATAGGACTAGAGGTCATATTTCATGTGATGCAGTGATAAGCTGCTATTTGAAGCAAATACCAACACTTGACAGCCTAGATAAGCTAGAAGAGTTCCCCTTTTTTTTAGAAAAAAAATTAAACAGTATTTCCACTTTGGGGGATTCGTATGACATTGAAGTTACTAATTTAAGTAGATTTTACCAACTCAGCTGATTTAAAGTGTGATTGAAGGATAGAGTGGAAAAGAACCCCAGTACAAAATTATCCCATGGACACACACACACACACACACACTCACACAGGCTTTTGACAATTCCATGAGGAATTTCCCATGGAGAAAAGTACGAGTAATGCAAATAAAGTCCAATTTGCTACTCAAGTTGAATTTTAATAATTGTGTCAGAGATGCCTTAAGGTTTAGAAATGAAACATGTAAGTTGAATATTTGAAATGCACTTTGCGTGCTAAAATGCAAAATACCAACCGCCATGCCAGATATAACTTAGTCCACTCTAACACCTTCAAGGCCCAGCCCCTAACAGCTTAACCAGCACACTGCAATGAAAGCGGAATCTATTCTTAGCTGTCCACCTTCACATACCACCTTGACATTTTCATGAGATTATTTTTTCTGGACTTCCGATTCTGTTCTACTACACTGTCTGGTTTGGACCCAGTACCACATGCTTTTCTTTATCTCTTCTAGTTGGAACTCTACAGAATTCATATTTAAACAAAAGAGAAATTAAAAGTGTACCAGTAATCCAAGCACTCTGGGAGGCTGGGGTAGGAGGATTGCGAATTCAAGCCCAGTTTAGGAAATTGAACTTAGTGTCACCTTGTTTTAAAAACTGAGGAAAAAAAAAAAAAAAAAGAAAAGAAAAGGCTGTGGATATACCTCAGTGTGAAGCCCTGGGTTTAATCTCCAGAATCCCAAGGGGGTGGGGGAGGCATTTGAGAGTTCACACCACTACCACCAATATTCTTTGACTGGGGAAGCTCATAGAAACACATGAATTCACCTGGGTCTTACTGCCTCTGAGAACACTGGATTCTACATCCTACTGTGGCACTCACCTTAGCTACCAAGTGACAAAGGCTGTGTGATGCATTTTCTGAACTTAGCTCTTTATACTGGCTGCACACTGGTGCTGGTGTGCTAACAAGAGCGTGAGCTAAAAAAGGCGTGTTTTCTATGTACTCACCACCTTTGTTCCCTGCCTATAAACCTTGCAATGCTGAAGCCTCAGCTGGTGACCAAGCAGCGGCACCTCTTTCACACCTTTTGAGGGTTTTTTCGATAACTTTGGATGCTGTCTGAAGAAGCGTGCAATCCACAATGCCTCTATCATCCTCCCTTTGAGGATACATTCTGAGACTCCTCTTTGCCCGGTCGCAAATCCAGCTAATCAACCCTAGCAATCAGAGGACAACTGCGATCAGCATATTTATGTGTGCGTTGTTACAGGACGGCACCCGGTGAGCATAACGGCTTCCCCATTCTTTGATCTTGTCAAAGCCAGGCACTCATCTCCTACCTGTCATCTCACAGGTAGGCCATGCTCCTGGGGATACCAGGAATACCTCTGCCTTTGGAATTTAAATACACTCTGTCCCATCCTTTGAAATTTTTCCTACAAAGGTATTTGGAATTTTCCCCAGATCTCTAATGCATCTCCTTCCAAGACACCAGCTGCTACCTTTCTTCACTCCCCTCTATTGTCAGTGTGTCACTCACACTCTCGGTAATCACCCCAATTCTGCCGTCCCATCGTCTTTAGAGAATCTCTCCCTGGTAAAATTGGAATCACTGATCACTTCGGTTATTATACTTCTTGCCCTGTACTGAGCTAAAAGTCATCAATTCCATGTAGCTATGGTTTTGAAATCACAGCCCAAACTCATATCAAAATTTAATCCCCATGTAGGGTAGTAAGAGGGTGGAAACTAAATCTGCCTCTGATATTTGGGTGCAAGCGGGACCTTTGGATGAAATGAAAGTTCAGTACAGGTGTAAGGATAGGGTTCTGACACAGTGGGACCTTGGCTTGTATTATGGCTTATACCCAGATGTCCCACCAAAGCCTCATGCGCTCATAGGGGAAGATTTTTAAGCTGGGTGATTTGAGGGTGTGTGGTAATTACGTGGGTTTGGCGTAGTTATGGGTGTGGATATTGGAGGTCTCACCCTGGATGTGGGTGGTAACAATTGTAGCCTGGGTGGACCATAAAGGGAGAGAGAGAAGGCAGGCTGGCTGCAGCTGTTTACTGCTTACTGCTTCCTGCCTGCCCTGCCATGGACTGTTTTTCCTCTGCTATGCCACTCTGCCATCCAGCCTCATCTTAGAGCCAAACAACTAAGAGCTGAAACCTCTACAAATTGTGAGCCCCTGTAAACCTTTCCTCCTTCAGTTTGTGCATGCTGGGAATTTTTTCCTAGCAATGAGAAAATAACTAAGACAAAAGAAGGAGAGAGACCTGAATTAGGAAGTCTTGTCCCCTTGAGATATTCTATCCATCTTGAGATGGTGCATAGAGTTCTTACAAACAAGGAGGATCTCTCCAGATGTACCCACCAAGTCTTGAACTTCCCAGGCTTTTATGTGATGAACCAAACAAACTTCCTTTCTTGATAAATGAGCCTGTGCTATTCAGTTACAGCAACAGAAGGTAGATAAAGATGCATTACTGATTCCAAAACTTGAGTTAAGTTCTCTGAGCCAAGCTAAGCTCATACACAACCAAGTAAACAATCCTTTCATGCCAAGTACTCCCCAGTCTGATTGACCCCCACTCCTCAAATATCACTCCCTATGGAAGCACTGCAAGCCTAAACATGGTAGAAGCTGCCTTCCTGGGCCATCCCTCTTTGCCTCTTCCTGTGGTCTCTGAAGTTCTCTTTAGTTTTCATTCCTCTTCCCTGAAGTGCTTTTGGCCACTGAACTCTAGTCACCCTGTACTTCTTTGCATGTCTCCTCTCTTCCTAGCTGCTCCTACAGTTTTCCTCTGGGAATTCTTCCTGTTTTGATCTTCACTTAGCCCCTTCTCCCAGACTTTCTATGCTCAGTAGGAACCAGAAATGAGCATGCTATTTTCATGTCTTAGAAAAAGTCTCAATGATCAGAAATAAGAACATTTAAGAAACTCAAGTTAGAGAAGTCATGCACTGAACCCCAGAGGAAATACACAGCCTTGGAGTGCAAGCTGCATTCCGTGTGGCGCAGAGGGATGACAAAGTGAATGAGGACCTTGATTTCAAAGGTCTTCCTGTTTATAAGGAGGAGAGACATGCAGGTTCATTTTTAAGCTTGTATCCTGGATTTGGAAGGAGATAAACTGTGGATCATAAGTCAAGCAGCTGCCTGAAAAGAATTTTTGGAGAATAGTTTTATTCCCCACCATGGCTGGGTTGTTCTGTATGCATACAGGAGAAAGGCACACACCAGCCTCATTCAGGACTATGTTCCTAGCAATTCCTTAAAAATATCAAGCTCCAGGACTATACATTTAAAAATCATTTATTGAACACATACTATGGCTCTAGTATTGTGAAAGTGGGTGTTTTCTACATAACTAATCCACAGCAGTATTGCAGAAGAAAATGTACCCATAAACCGAGAGGTCAGTCACTGAACTCTGAATGCTATGTTCCCACAACTGTTTTCATCTCACTATCATAAAAAGGGCTCATTTTAGAGTGGATCATCCAGCAGAACCGTGTCCAAAAAGTTCAGCCCTGGTTAGAATTAAGTGGTATTGAGTGTGATTGAAATATAATGGACATGTTTAAATTTTAAAAACATTTGTTACAGTAAAAGACACCTTGCCATTCATTAATCCCTCTCAGAATCCTTCCTCTTGCTTCAAAAGCACTCATCCCAGGGTTAGATCCTACCTTAACTGTGTTATGCAGATTATTCTTTTTCTCTGTCTCTGTCTCTGTTTCTCTCTCTCTCTCTCTCTCTCTCTCTCTCCATACTGCAGAGGTAATTTCGGCCCTCCTACCCACCCTAATGCACAGCACTCAACTACTTCCCAGCACTCTCATATTCACTGATCCTCAAGCCACTCCCTTCTTCATGAATTAATATAACCTGGGGTTCAGCCCTGGGTCAAGGCCTTTTTTCTGGTTAGCCACTATCCTAGCTGGGCCTAGGACCCCTTGGCTCCCCATAGCTACAAATATGTTTTTGTGTCTTTACTCTCACCATGGGTTACACTGGAAGTGGTAGATTGGAATTAACTCTAGAATTCCACTAATTTTTCCATGGGGTTACAGATATAAACTTCCTGGGTGGAGATGAGGACCAGGAAATGCTCTCTATATGGTATCAGGCATGACAGGAATTGATTCCATCACGTCTCCCAGCTCTTCTTTCATAAATGCATGCCGTACTTTATGCTTTCACTGATTCTGTGCCCACAGAAGCTAGCTCTGTCCAGACGTCAGGAGTGGGTGACCAGGGAGGAGTGCAGAATCAAAGAGGAGAAACTGAGGAATCCCCCTGTGTGTGGAGCCACGCTACACATGCCGAGCTTCTCAACGCTAAACTCAGGAAGATTCCTGCATGCTCACCAGCTTGTGGCTGCTTTTTAATTTTTTTTTCCACCTAAAGAGAAAGTCTCCTTGTTCTTATTGGAAAGGGAGAACCTCAAAAACACCACTGGGTCCAACCCTTAGCAGCGGTGGAGGTATATTTTTGTTTTAGCATTCACCTTCTCATCATCTGCTTGTATTTCTCTTCCTAAGAATACAGAACTTGCTGGTCTAATCCTGAGCAGGCGCTGATTTATGAGTCCTCTGCGAGGCTCTATTAATAGCAGCGGGGCTGGAAATGAACGCTGATTGCATGCAAATTCTGCCTCCGATGCTAGGGCTGGGATGCTACAGGCTGCCGAGAAGGCACTCAGCACCCGCACACCTCCTGTGCTTCCTTCCACCTGCTCCGGGCTGCAACCCCCACCACATGCACAGGTCTGTAGCCAGCGTCACGCCCTGTCCCCAACAGCCAGAAAGACACACCCCAAAGTGCCCCAGTGCACCATCGAAAACAATGCGATTTTACACTTTGTTTCCTCCCAATCTTCAGCTGCTTCCAAATGAACTGGGACTGGAAATCACATTTTGCCCTACAGCCCTGACTGTTCCAGGTATTCCACAGCAGATGTGTATGGGCTGCTGCAGTGGGGAGGACGCTGAGTGTGCTCACTGTCCCTATCCCTTTCTTTCAAAGGTGCTCCTGAATGTTACCTGGCTCCACCCTAGGACGTTCCTCACTTCCTGCCCTAAGTTCCTCTAACATCTCCTGGGAGAACACTACATCACTTCGTAGCTGCTATGTTGCTTGAAGCCAAGAGTCTTACCCTCACTCTGTCCCAGATGCCTACAAACTACCAGGCACACAGCAGGCATGCACAGCATGACTCATGAATGAACCGCCTCTTTCCCAGGAGGTCGTTGTTGACCATGGGAGGCTATTGTGCAGCTTCCCTTATGCTATGGAAAGAGGAGGACGCAGGTGATGTGGATCCCAGGCTGTGGGTCTTTAACACCTGCTTGCTCATCCATTATGGAGCCAATGCCTGGAACCAGGAGTTCTGCACCGTCTGCAAGCCTCACCTGCAGCATGGGTGTGATAAGACGACTACCTGCCCTGTGTACCCTGGGGAGCCCACGGGGAGGTCGTGCATGCATCACCCAGGGCCAGGTGTGTGGTGAGCTCTCACCACGCAGGGACTGGGACTGCTAAAAACATGCTCAGCACCCCACCAATTTGCACACAGTAGCATAGTCCTAGCATGGCAAATGTACAGCCAGGCTCCTTCTGCAACATTAGCCAAGCTGTGAAGTCAGCCTTCCTCCAGCTACTGAGCAGCTCCACCTAGGGCAATCGCATGCCTGAGAATAAAGCCATAAACTACAGGAGCATGTGAGAGTACACCTTGCCAGGCACAGCGAAACCCGCAGGGGAGGAGGCTATCACAGCAGGACCCTCAAGCATTTTGCAGGAGGAAGGGACCATGGGAAAAGAAGAAGCTAAATTCAGTTCCATAAGAAGGGCCACGGGGTGATAGAAAAGGATCCACATGTGGTTTATGTACAAGTCTACCAGAATGAAACTCAGTCATTTGCAGAAATAACATGCAGTCCTTTACAAAGGAAGAAAAGAAATTGGAAAGCAAACACCGAGTAACTGAGGAGGACCTTCTGTGGCTACTGCTTCTGTCTCAGCTTTCTCATGGAAAAGGTTTCTGTTCATTGATCCATTTCCAACCCTCACCTTTATGTTACTGTACGATAACTCAGGATGTTACAATCCACTTTTGGTTAATACAGAAAGGTCTTTGGTAAAAATAAAATGAAATGAAATAAAATGTTCCTGAAAACACTCAGATGAATGGAACTTATAAAGCAGCAAAAATTTCCTATAAAATTAATGGAATGGCTTGGGAAAAAGATTTTATCTTTTGGTGAAGGAAAGGAAGGGAAGGGAAAGGAAAAGAAAACAAAGGGAAGGAAAGGAAAATAAGGCAATGGAAAAGGAAGGAAGGAGGGATGGAGAGAGGAAGGAAGGAAGAAAGGAAGGGAGGAAGGAAGGAAGGAAGGAAGGAAGGAAGAGAGGGAGGGAGGGAGGGAGGAAGGTCATGTATAAATATATATAAACATAACACCTGGGTCTTACATAGATCTCAAAGACTGAAAAATAATCTCCAAATATCCTAGAGGGCAAACTAGTGGTAGCACAACACTGAAATATAAACATTTTAATGTGTGAAAGTAGGTATTTGTGCTTTTATAATTAAATAAAAATTAAGTGCGATGATGTCAGTGCGTGCGTGCTAGCCAGCAGTACTCCCAGTCGTGTTAAGAAGCTCAACACGTTAAAATCTAACACTCATTACAGAGAGGCAATGATCTGCTGATTCACACTGCAAATATGCTTCTGATTTACACTGCCAAGGTGTAGAAAATGTAAACTGATCTCCAAGCAATTTTAGAAAGGTTAAAAGAGGAAGGGGCCAGCGGGTGTTGGCAGATGGAAACACCCAGAGTGCTGTGTAGTTTTTACAGAGCCTGACACAGAGAAAACTGGTTTTCTTTTTCCTGCTTAGCACTTGTCTTTTCTGCTCACTCTTGTGATTTTATGGCCTTGCACACTGCTGGGGAGGAAATTAGAACCTGCTATTCTGAATCCTTCACACTGACATGACAGAAAAAAGGCCAGGAGATTAAAGTTGTCACCTGAGTTCACAGAGAGAGATAGAGAAGGGGTAGGAGCTCCCAGAAGGATCCAGTTTTATTTCTTAAAATGGTTAGTGCTCTATGACATAAGAAAAAACAAAGCAGCCAGGAATGGTGGTCTACACCTGTAATTCGAGCTACTACAGAGGCTGAGGCAGGGGGATCACACAATCAAGACCAACAGGGATTAACTTAGCAAGACTCTGTTTAAAAAGAAAAAATAAAAATCAAATGATAAGAACAAGGGCTGCTGCTGTGCGGCAGAGCACTTGCCTAGCATGTACTAAGCCCTGGTTTCCACCCTCACACTTGAGCTGTTTAGCTGTGCAAAACAAATGGAAGCATAGTAATGATCTCAGGGAGATATGCAGAGCATTTGGGGGTGCAAACTGGGGGCTGAACCCAGGGAGTTTGCATTGAACTACACCCCCATCCCTCTTTTGTTTTATTTCAATTTATTATTTTGACTTTGAGACGCGTTCTTGCTAAATCACTCAATTGCTCGGAGCGCCTTCAAACTTGAGAGCCTCCTGCCTCAGACCCCCGGGAGGGCTGGACTTACAGATGTGCACCACCGAGCCCAGTTAAGTTTTGCACAAAGCCTCCATAAGGAAGTCTTCCAAGTGCCACTGAAAGAAAAAAGTGCTTGAGTTCTCAGAAATAGGGTGGTTTGCTTAGGAAGAGAATGAAAGACACCGGGAATGAGGGGCTGTTTGTCCACGTGCAGACAAAACAGCAAGAAAGTGAGTTCTAGAAGCCACAAGCAGCACTCTGAGACACAGGAATGCGCATGTGCAAAGTGTAGCCCACGGCGCTGGCTGGAGATGCCCACCAGTACAGACAGCTGCTGGTGCCGAGATCCCAGGTTCCCTACTTGTCTACTTTCGGTACCGTTCAGCTCTAACTGGTACTTTCAGCAGTGCAGGTAAGGGCTCATGCGTTGCCTTCTTTCCTCACGCATGTCACACACGGACCCAGCGCTCTCCTCACCGGCAACAACTACCGCACAGGCAAGATGAAAGACGCTTTCTGCATTCTGTCTACCTTCCTGAACTCATGTTTCTCCGGTTACGTTTTTTTGAGAAGAAAAGCAAACACACTTGCTGTCTAGACAGACATCAGGAACCTCAGGGAGAATTCATAAAATAGGAGACGAAAGGTAACCGCTTTCTCAGAAAATGTGGGCGTCACACCTACCAACACTCCAGTCCATCTCCTCCACAGCGTCCCCATAAAGGCCGTGGCGACTTTTGTTGGTAAAATCCTTGGAAGAGAAGAGGGCCGTGTGTACATGGACATAAGATAAGAAAAGAAGGAACGGCTTCTCAGCATTCCTGCAGAAACAACAGAAAACAAAACAAAACAAAAGGGTGAGTGGCAATAAAAAGTTTCTACCCACCATTCTGATATTATATGATATCACTTGAAAGCTCACAAAATCCCATAGCTTAATTGGCTGATGGTTGATCTCTCCTTGGAGAAGGGTAAATCCATATGAAGTAGCTTGCTGTCACCCTTGATGCACCCCCAAACATTTGCATTAGGTCCCAGAGACTTTCTCTTATCATAATGCAACTGCCGGGGTAGGGGCTGCAAGGGACAATGGGCTGCATTTTTAAAAAATGATTATAGTCTTTCCTCTCTAGAGGCGTGATATGAATTGAAGCATCCTGAAAGGGCTATTTTTTTTGCTCTTCTGCTGCTACACAACACACCTTAATGAACCCTCAACTATCAGTACTGGGATTTTGGAAATGAAAAGGAAAGGAAGAGAATACACCTCAAATCACCCCGAATTTCCAGTTGAATCCAGAGAGACGAATGGTCTTGCCAATGGCATTTGTTAGTGAGGGGAGTACAGGAATGCTATGGATTTTTGTGAGTTATTTCTGTCTCCTCAACAATGCTGAATTTCATTATTAATTCCAGAAGTCTTTTGGTGGAACATATGGGGTCTTCGTGCAGAAGGTCATGTCATCTGCATCCTTCCTTTCCCAAAACAACTTCATCCAAATTGATGGGGACACTCATGTGCCGGGGAATGCTATGTCTCTGTCCCATGTGGCCCTTGCTACCATGGCCCTGAGGGAGGTCACTCCATGAAGCTCAGAAGCTTCACAAGCAAGAGGGCTGAAAAGGATCAGTGAGGCACTTAGCTCCTTCTTGACCGTGAGTCGATTTCTGATAGAAGCACGTCCCATCACAGACTCAGTTTTTACCTTGTTCTGGAGTTGGATCAGTAATTCCTTTCTAGCTCAACAGGAATAATGACCAAGAGGCCTCTTGGAAGGCTACTGGGGCACAGGCTGTCTATGCACTTTGCAGAGCGTGCAGAGGCAGTTCCTGGACATGCGCCCGACAAACACAATGACAACCCCGCCCTCACGGTGCCTCCCTCTGGCTGTCCTTCGGATTCTAGCCCTTTGCTTCACGTGTGCTGTGAACCTGAGGTGAATTCCTCAAACATCTGCTCTTCGGTTCTCCTGTCTCATCATGCACAGGGTATTACTCAACTTCCTGCTTGCTGAGACACAATACCTGACCCCGAGAAGTTGAAAGAGTGGAGGCTTCACTTGACTCAAAGGTTTTGGGAGAGTTGTTCTGTGGTCTGTTGGCTCCAAGGAACAAACATCACAGCACAGGGAAATGCAAAGGACAACTGGTCACCCTGTGGCAGCCAGGAAGCAGAGAGGGACTAGGGAAAAGAATACACCCTTCCACATCATACCCCGGGGACCCACCTCCTCCAGCCAAGCCCCAACCCCTAAGGGCATGGTCAGCTATGAACTCATCTGGATGAATCCACCAATTAGTGGAGCACCCCATGACCTAATCACCTTCTAAAACACAAGTGACTTTGGGGTGACATATTCGTTCTAAACCACAACAGAGTTCTGACAAACCTTACCCAAACGTCAACACTCGGAAACCTATCTTATGCTGCAACTCAACATATTAACTACTCCCTAACAGGGCCTGCACATGCACAGGTCTATGTCTGGAACCTGATATTCACTCTGCCAAATGCTGAATTCTTTCTCTCCCTGGAAAACATCCAGTCTTTCATAAATCATCTCCCTTATCTCTGAGAGACATTTTCCCTCAGCCCAGGCAGCCCTATGAAGGCTGAGCACCAGGGGGATTTTATCATCAGTTGAATACCTGGGACCTCTTCCTTGCCTGGGTTGTAGAAAGTGCTGGACAACACTGCCAAGTGCAGAAGTGGATGGATGGATAGATGGATGGATGGATGGATGGATGGATGGATGGATGGATAGATGGATGGATGGATGGATGGATGTACACAATTTCTAAGGGAGCATTTGCTCCAAAATACAAGAAGCATTTATGTGTGGTGGTCATGCTGGGCCAGGCACTGGCCACTTCCTTCATATGACTGTTCTTCTATCACCACCAGCATGGCGATGATGAATGGTAGGGGGTAGAAACTGAGAATATCTCTAGGATGAGATGAAATACTGCATCAGCTTTCTCAGCTCTTGCAACCCTGCCTGGCAGTCCAGTGAACTGCAGGAGCATATCGACACATCATGGTTCACGCCAAAGTTGCTTCATAGAGTAGGTATGACTCCGTCCAACTTCTGAGTCTCTTGTCACTGTGAAAGGATGATCTCCTACACTCAGTACCTTTTCCACCCACCAAAGAAATCACTTAGTTAACTGAGGTGATTTTGCTTTCATATATATTGGATCATGTAACTCCTCCTGATAGCTGAAAATATTTCAATGTTAGGATTAGGTATCACACTCTAACTTTACCTTGAAAAAATAAGATGTCAGGCCTGGTGGCATATGCCATTAATCCCAGTACTCAGGAGTCTGAGGCAGGAGGATCATTGTGAGTTGGAGGCCAGCCTGGGCTACAAAGTGAGCTCAAGGCCAGCCTGAACAGCATAGAGAGACCCAGTTTCAAAAACACAAAAAAATTAAAAATTAAAAGATATATACTTTCCTAAATATACAAGCCATTTCCAAACTATTAAAACCATGCTATTTCTGCCCATAGAATATCTCAATATCTCACATCTACTGGGACCATCCACTCCGTTAGGTTTGTCTTTGCATTAACTCCTAGTCCTGTGAAACACAGCATAGGCACAAAACACTGTAAGTGAAAACTAAGACCAGCACTTCTTCTTCTGTGGACAGAGGCAGTTCAAATAAACAAGTCATGGTTAACCATATTGGTGTTTTTTTATTCTTGCTCTTGAAGAGAATTTTAAAAAAAAATTTCCTTATAGTACCAGGGATTGAACTCAAGGCTTTGCACTGAGCTACATTCCTAGATGTTTGAAAAATATCTTATTTTGAGACAAGGTCTTGTTAGGTTGGTAAAATTGCACTCGCTAGGTCCAAGCTTGCAATCCTCCTTCCTCAGCCTCCTAGAGTGCTGGGATTCCATGTGTGCACCTCCAGGGATGGGTGCCTTTTTGAAAAACAATAGTATAAAATGAAAGATTATTGTCATTACTTTGCCACCAAGAAAACGAACAAAGAAAGCTGTGCCCAAGGGCTTTGCGGTTCATCGGAGAACGTCATTCACAAAAACTTCCTCTCCTCCCAAAGAAGAAGACTCCAGTCCTGCAAAGTGACTTACATTCCCCAAATCCAGTAAAAAACCACACTCTTCATGCTCATTTTGAAACAGATCAAGCTGTGCAGGAGTATGGTTTCATTGCAGTTTCACACGCAGCTCTTTTCCCACTTAATTTTGGCTTTCTAGCTACAGGAACTAGACAAGGGGTCTAAAAAGCCATATATATACATATATATATATATATATATACACACATATATATGTGTATATATATATGTATATATATATTATGCCTTAGTACTTTCTTTTTCTTCTTTCACTCATCCTACTCATTCTTTCCATTGAACAATTTCTTTCCCTTTCATATTATCTATTGAAATATTATCTATTTGGGTTTTCTTTACTCTTTCATGTTATTACACTAGGGAAACAATACGATGTCTACACATGTCAGTCCGATTTATTTCACTTATGAGTATGGTCTCTAGCTGCACCCATTTACCTATAAAAGCCTCAAGTTTATGTTTTTCTACAGCTGAGTAATACTCCATTGTATAAAAATACCACATCTTTCTTATCCATTCCTCCATTGATGGGCATTTGGGTTGTTTCCCAGATTTAGCTATGGCAAATTGCGCTGCTATAAACACGGGTGCACATACATTGCTGTGGTACGATGCTTTGTAGGTGGCATAACTTTACTGCTGATGTCCAGCAGTTTATTGAGGGAAACAGTCAATGTTTAACTTCTTTTTATATATTTTAACCAATTTTGCATGCTTATATCCAGTAATCTTAGTAACTTATGTGAATACAACAACATGCAGTGTAACAACCATTGGTGAATTCCTACCATCATGTGTAGTGAAACTATGTATTGTCTCTAATGTTCTTTTACATTATTATTTTCCTCTTCTCTTGAATGGTTGGATCAATCTTCCATTCTTACACCTGGTAACCTGAGCAACTTGGTTGAAGATAACAATATGTAATGTAACAACCACTGTCAATTCCTATCTTCCTGTTGAAGGTAACAATTTGTAATATAACAACCACTGTTAAAACCTGTCATTTGGTTTGAAACTCTGCATCATTTTTAATGTCCTTGCTTGGTTTTGTTTGCATTTTGTGATTGTTCTTCTTTTTTTTTCTCTTCTTTTTAAAATAAAATAAAATTTAGAAAAAAAGCCACTCTTCCAAGCACCATGCCTGGACATGGCTAAAATTAACGGATGGGGCATGCCCCTAAAAGTCATTAACTGCATGTCTTGAAACTTCCAGCTCTGGGCTCTAGTCTGGTGCCAATGTGAGTGCTCTGATTGTGGACAGCAGTCCACATGTCTAAAAGTTTAAAAAAGAGAAAAGAAAAGGTTGAAGAAAAAAGGCAGCGGTCAACAGAAGATCACAAGAGGGTGGTACATTAAAATGAGGATGGAAAAGAACAAACAGAAATAAAGAGCGTACAACAAGCAAGCAAGAAGCCCAAGATAAACTCGATCCCACAGGGCAGTTACTAACAGAAGCGCAGTCATAGACCCATCAACTCGGAGTTCAACGGGTGCTGCAACAAAAGAGGACTTGTCGGAGTGCAGAAGGAGCCTCTGTGGAAGAAGAGAGAGGACTCTTGTGTGTTCACCCAAATGTATTATTCATGGGACGATTTTCCTATCATGTCTGCAGAAAGCAGAACACTTCCTTTCTGTACAGCAGAGACCACAGATACTAGCGTTGTACGTATCTGTGCCCTATGAGTCACAGTGGGATGGCTAGGCTTTAGACACAAAAGCAAAAGTGGAAGACATAGGAAACTGTGCCTGCTTTGCAAAAACACACTGCCAAGAAGATGGAGTGTGCAAGAATAGAAATAAAGTCAACGATGTATGAGAAGGAAGCCCCAGAATCCTAAATCATGGGGTGCCCCATTCACGCCTGGGTGTGTCTGCCAGCTCTCTCTGAGGTGAAGGTACAAGATCCTTCCAGGGCAGGGAAGCCCACGGACCTGACAGCCAGCGTGAGAGAGGACGTGTGTGTCTCTGTCACTACCACCTTGAAAACAGACAGCTCCAGGAGCTCCTGGGCGGGACGTATCTCAAGAACAGTTCAACTCCTTTTGCATTACCTGAAGCGCTTCGATAAATAACTCCTGCAAATTTATTGCACCCCGTGCAGAAAGAGGGAACCGTCAACAGCCACATGCTTTGGTTCCAATTGTTAAAAACCCAGAAGGCAGCTTGCAGCATTACCAGCCGCACGTGACCATTGCAACCTCAGAAGAAAAGGATTTTCTTTCTGTAAAGGCAGGACCTGGAAAATGGCTAAGGCATTAGGGCTGTTGCTTTGTTTGTTTGTTTTTGTCTCGCATTTCACACACTGGAAAAGAAAGGGAAGGGAAGGAAGCCACAGTTCAGGAGAGAGCGTTCACAGTTAGTCCGGGCTGTCTTTAACTACCACTCCTCATAGCCGCAGAAGCTGAGCCCAGGGCAGGGGAACTGATCTCAAACTTCCAGAGGTCAGAACTGGCTCTGAGAGAGAGATCAGTTCCGGAGGTCCACCCTAAACACCAGCGTTTGCAGTCATTTTCCCTAAAGGTATAAGTGTCTGACCTATTCACGTGCACAACTTGCAGAAATGTACAGTGGCAGCCTCATTTCCCAGGGGAAGGCTGAGGAACCTTTATCCACACCCCAGGTGGTGGTGGCACGCTGTGGATCCTGCACGGCAAAGCGGAACACCTTTCCATAACTGTGCACTCTCAGCTGTCTGTCCTGCAGGGTGTAGTTCCTATTTCTAGGTGCGAGAAACCTCAGAGCAAAAAATGGATCCTTTGCAATGGGAAGGAAGCTAAGACATGCAAGGAGAAGAGAGGAGAGGGGAAGAAATAAGATGCGTGGTGGTGTCCACGCATACCAGCTCTCCAGGATGAATGTAATCGTTATGTAATGCAAACATGGAGTAATTAAATGTAAAGAAGTCTAAAAATATTGGAAACATAGTTGCACCTGTACTGAACATGTTCCATAGTTGTGCAAGAAAAATTGCCATTATGACCTAAGCAGTAGAGTGTAACAAGTATTTCCCAAGCATTTGTATGTACTGGTATGATAAGGTACTTTAAGGTTATTGAAAGTGCTTGGGAGAATGTGTACAAGTTGCACACAAATACTACACCCTTTTATACAAGTGGGCTGGTGGTATGTGCAGGAGATCTTGGACTCAGTTCCTCCAAAACTCCAAAGGAAAACTGTATTCTATTACTGTCAGCTCAGCGTGGAATGAGAGACTTAGTAGAAAACATCCTCCCACCTTAAATAAATAGCTTGTGGGTGCGTGAAAATTAGAAACAAATTCAGTGTCTTCTCCCATTATTGGACAATGTGATGCTTTCACAACACTTCTTAATTATTTAAAGTTTTCCCTTTCTTTCTTTCCTTGTCATCTTTTTTGCTTTTCATTTTTGTGGTCTTGGGGAATCTAATCACGCCCTTGATCATAATTAAAGCAGGTAAGAGTTCTACTACAGAGCTATACCCCAGCCTTAAACTTCTCTGAATGTGTGTGTACATACCTAGCCTGTTGCCTTTTTAATCTCCAATCTGATTGAGTTTTCCTCCTAGGAATTAACATCGATATCACCCCTGTTCCTTTCTGGCTTCAACGCTTACCTGCACTAATGAAATACTTCCAAGATCCTTTTCAAAGGACACATGATGCCAGATCACCTGTGACCCCTCATGCCCACTAACAGTGCAGCCCAGGTGCAAATGCAACATGCTAAGGTTGCAGGTGCACTGCAAATGTATTTCAGGATTTTGTCTCAGCCAAACTGTGATAGCCAACCAACAGGATGAAAGGTCATATCTCTGGATGACATATTGATCAGCTGTCATAGGTTTTAGGGAACTGTGATTAAACAAGTGATGCCTGTAGAAAAGACTATTTATCACAGAAGCATGGAAAATGGTATCACAAAAGGCATAATCATTTTATACTAATGTTAATACTAACACTCATTATCAGCATGGCTAATCCCTCTGTAATTGTGATGTCACAGTGCTTTTCTTCTGGTGGGAAGTCAGGAAGCAAGGTTCATTAAAGGGGAGAGAAGGGATGTTAGGGGGAGATGGAGATTAAAAATAGAACTGCACCCCATTTCCAAATTTGGGATTTTGTAATCCAAAGATGCTTTGCTAAAGGACACACTGAAGAGCAACTGATGCCATCCTTTATGGGGCTTAACTTCAAAGGATTAGCATTTGTTTATCTTTCAATTACCCCATCTCAAAACACTCTCACACTCACATATTGACTTACATAAACTAAGGCCCAGAGAAAAGCATATTCATGGCAAATTTCCTATCAATTGATAAATCCAATAGTTGGGTACCATAACTGATACAAATTACCTGTGTGTGTTTAAAATCATCTTATCTCTTGGAGATTTGCCCCTCTAACCCAGGGTGTCCGTAGTCTCAGGGAAAAAGACAAATGATTTCTTTAAACAATTAAACTTAAGTGTTTTCCCAATTACAAAGCCCTGTTTTCAATGAATTTATAGAGAGCAAAGGGGCCAACATATCTGGCTTTTCACAGAGCAGAATAACCAAGGCTCATCTCTCCAGGCAAGACGACATAAATCATGAATTTTGTCCTACCCGTTGGCTTGACACCTTCTGTCAATTCAGTTTTGACCTGCACTAAAGAAAATATTGTTTAATGAATAAAATCACCCTGCTACCTTCACCCACCATCACAAAAGTTCTAGTTTTCTTTCAGAATAAGCAGCGTGTTTTCCGTCACCATGGCAAAGACAATATTAATGACTCAGTGGTTTTCGCAGGTTAAACATCATTTATCCAAAAAACACTTGTGACTACCAGGGCTTCAGATTTCCTGAAACATTTGCACATATACCAAGAGACATGTTTGGGAGGAGATCAAAGACTAAATGTAGCATTATTAACATTCCAAATACACCTTCTACTAATAGCTTACTAGTAATTTTATGCAACATTTTTAATAACTTTGCACAACACTAAGTTTCATGGTGTGGAATTTTCCAATCGCGCCATGAGGTCAATGCCTGAACATTTCAGATTTGGAAACATTTCATATTTCAGATTCTCAGAGCAGGAATGCATGTAAACATTAAAACAGAGAGGAAACCCGAATAATTCCTCTAGACTTACCCAGTTCATTGGCTTTTAGTTACTTGCTTCTAGTTGAATTCTTAAAAACTCACCTGTCTTAATCAGTTGCGTAGCCAAGCAATGTGCTGTCACTGTCTCCCTAGGTTTGTTTCAAAGAACACCTCAATCAAGCAGATCATGATGGTAGCAGCTACCTAAGCTATCCTGTAGAAAAGTGAAGGCAACTTTTGACTCTGGAGGACAGAAAACTCTGCTATCAGTCACGCAGAAACCACCATTTTTCAGCCTTTCCCTATCAAGATCTGTGAAGCTGGACTAAAACTGCACAGACTGACAATTACCCCACTTTTCCACATCTCAGATTGCCCTGTTTCCTTGCCACATAAATGTCTTTTTGTTTGTTTGTTTTTTGTATTGTTTTGTTTTTGAGACAGGGTCTCACTATGTCGTGCAGGCTGGCCTTGAACTCAGTTATGTAGCCCACACTGGCCTCGAACTCAGCCTTAAATATCGTTAAGTCTTATCCTTTGGGAGGTGAATTTGAGCTTTGTTCTCTAGTGTGCCTCATGCGTAAACGTTTTCTCTGAAGATGAGGGAGTGGATGGTTACATTTTCTAAAGCATCATTTCTCTCCACCTGGAAATGCACACTTACAATCCCAGCTCCAAACCAGAGTTGACTAAATGGATCTCATTTGCGAGAATTGCAGACCAATGAAACATCTTTGGCTCATGCCCCCTGACATTCACATCTTAACATCTCCAACTAGCACCTCAGGAAGAAAGTCCTGAGTATAAATCATTCCAGTGCCACGCTGTAGGGAAAGACTATAAATTTTATAAACAAGAGCTTAAATCATTTTCCTCACTCCCTCTGACATATGCACCAAAATGTTTCTTAAATGATAATACACATAAATAAGATCCCTATTTCATGGGGGCAATGTTTTGGTTTTTTGGTCTTTTTGAGACAGAGTCTCCACTATGCAGTTCAGGCTGACCTTGAGCTCACTTGGTAGCCCAGGCTGGCCTCGAACTCACAATTATCCTCCTGCCTCAGGCTCCCAAGTGCTGGGATTATAGGCCTGTGGCACCATGCCTGGCTTCATGGGGGCAATGTTGAATGCAAAGCTTTTGGGTTGATTTTGCTATCATGGCTTACATCTAGATGTCCCCCCAAGCTCCATACACACATAGGTGAATGGATCATGGGTGTGTGATACTGGGTCATGGGTGTATAATACTAGATTTGTCCACCTTTCCTATTTAATATGTGGATTTTGGGTATTTTATCTAAGCAATGAGAAAGCAACTAAGACACTAACGGTGTCCTTGATTTGATTGGATTTTTTTTAAGCTACTGACCAACTCTCCATCCATTTCTCACATGGGATGCCAGGTCTTGCCTAAATTGTTTAGGATATTCTGACTAGTGAGACAACAAACACAAATGTGTCCCGAGATCCTTGAAAAATTGCTTTATGGACAAGGTGAGGTCACCATTGTCATGATTCTTTGGCAACCTATGAAGGTAATTTGGGCCTCTTGGGCACTATATTTGATCTATTGAATAATTCAGACAACACAGGAAGACAATTTTATCTGAGGATGGCTTTTGCCCTGTTGTCTGTAATAGTAGTATTTTCAAGCAGTGTAAATAAGAAGCATTTTATGAATGGTGTGATGGTCTACAAATGCTACTACTGTCACTCATTCTTATTATACAGTGCTCCAGTATGGATCATTGGTCTTTACACTCAGAGTCATCTATTTTGGGGGAAGAAAACATAACTCTTTCATTATAAATCAATAGCCATAGCCTCCAAAATATGGTGTGGCTAGACTATCTTGAATTTCTAGCCCTAGAAGAGATTACACAAAACTTTATATAATCAAAATACACAGGCCAGGCTTTAATATCCTATGACAATAAATTATTTTTTTTGGTTATTCTCAAAGTTCTTCTGAGGAAACTGTTAAAATGCCTTGCAATAATATACTCATATGATTAAAGCATTTCTGCCAAAACATAACACACTACCATGAGAGTTGTCTCACAATGTTATTTTTGTACAACAGGCATTAATTTCTCTGTTGTATGTTTCTGAGACATTGCTGGAGGTGGACAATAATACAAAGATGTCCAGGTGTCTCCAGAAAATTAGTCACCCCATGACCTAACTACCTCTGACTATGCCCCATCAGCTCAACACTGTCCCACTGGGCACCGAGTGTCCACCATGCTGGCCAGAGGAAGCAACCAACAATATTCAAACCATAGCAGACATTCAACTCATGAGCATGTAGTTCTTAGACCTGTATAAAATACTTTCTCACTCCACAGAGCTGTGTACAAAATAGACCCTGTGGTTTATCTATTGCAAAATCAGTGATGTGAAGGATGTGGTCATCATAGCTGCACGACCACATAAACAGGTTCCTTCCACTGTCTCTTATAACTACAAAAACAATGGTCGAGGGAACAGTTACCCACTTTTGATTTCCAAAAGAAGATTCTTTATGCACACAAGATGTTGATGAGAGAACACAAACACTTTTCAAACCAGGAAGTGACATCATCACTTCAGGAACTGCTACCCACTCTTGATTTCCAAAAGAACTCTGTATGCACACAAGATGTTGAGGAGGGAACACAAACACTTCCATACCAGGAAGTGACATCATCACTTCCGGAGTGAGTCATGTTCTACCATTCTCATCAGCCCATAACTATATAGTACTCCTATGCCTTAAAAATGCATATATTCTGTTTTCTCTCCAGATTTCTGGCTCTTACCACAAACTTCCATCATAGTAACTTACCTTTCATTACTTGATTTTATACTTCTGCATCACCCAATTTAACTCTCGTCAACATTATGGCTCTATGTCTTTTACCATTTTTATATCATGCAAGTATCTCTGAAATTTTCCAGAAAGTTGCTATGAAGACCAAAGTTCCAATTTTCAGCTAAAATTTCTATTTCTCTTTAATTTTGTGGAGCAGACAATGAACCCAGGGACTTGCTAGTGCTGAGACTCCCTTGAGTCTCCAACTCTGCTTCTCTGTAAAGTACTCTCCTCTAAGTTACAAATGGAAAAAAATAAAAATATTTGTCCAGTTACTTCTTTGGAATAGCAATTGTTCATATATAGCCCCTTCAGCCTACCTATTTAAATATATTTATTTGGCTTCATCTTGATTATCAATATGATTTGCTTGGGAAATGTCCAGCAAATTAGTACATTTCCAGATACGTCAGTGAGGGCTCTAACTGTGGCAACGAATTTATCCATTAATGAGTTCCTAGCCTAATGGACTTAGTAAGAGAGGGGTCTGATTAGATGAAGTAGGACACTGGGGGCATGGTTTTGAAGGTGTGTTTTGTCTCATATCCCTTTGTCTGTGACTTCCTACCTTTTTATCTGCTTCCTGCCTGCCACGAGGTGAGCAGCTTTGTTCTACCACACCTTTCCACCACGATGCTTCAGCCTCAACACACATCCAGAGTCATGGACTGAACCAACCACAGACTAAAACCTCTGAGACTATGAGCAGAAATTGATCTTTCCTTCCCTATATTGAATTTTGCAGGTATTTTATTACAGTGACAGAAAACTCTATGGATTGTATAATATAATATAGGTATCTGTCTATATAACTCATAGTTTTGTCTATTTCTCCATTGACAGGTATTTCATTTGCTAAATGCAACCCTCAGAACTATGGGATAAAAGCTATCTCAGAGATCCCACAGAAATAATCCACTTTAGCCAGTTTACTCACAGAAATTTTTTGGCTCAAAGGTTAGCCTAAAATATTCTGGATCATTCCATGTGTTTTACACTCCATGGGCAAACTCTGGGGCTTAGTAAAGGCCATTATTTTTCTTCACCAGTTTGCTGTGCTGAAGATTAATGACCAGGGTGATATAGGACCCTGTGATAGGCAGATGTTTTTCATGGAATTGCCTTAGAACTACAGGATGTGAGGGATAGGCAAAGCCACTTGAACCAGAGCCTCATAGCTTCATAATTACTTTAAATGTGGTCCCTGTCATTCCCTGACTCCCTTCTGCAGACAGTCTGATGAGAGACACCTATTCAGCATGGAAGGTATAAGGTGATTTCAGTAAGCATATGGTTCTTCCACCTCCCTTGGGAATAAGCAAGATTCCTTTATCAGGAGTAGAAAAGGTGACACCCACCGTCGTATAAACCCAGTCGCCTCCAGCGTCAGCCTCTGGGTGAGGTTGTCAAAGGACATGGGCTGCTGGCTGATCTCATAGTTCTGCATCAGGAAGCAGTTCAAGGGCCGGAAGTAATGAAGGAAACACAGGAAAAGGATAAGGATCAGGCCCGCCAGGAGGAAGAGGATGATAAAGACACCAACGGGTACGAGGATCAGCCTCAGGAAGCGGAGCATAGCCAGTGTGAACATGGTGACCCCTATGAGCTGCAGGGGAAAGAACACCAGTTCCCTGTAGGCCGTAGAGAAGACGGTGCCTTCCCCAGATTTGCAGTCCCTCAAGTTGGTTGTAGGGAGACCGTAGAAGTAATCGAAGCCATGGCGTAAAGGGTGGTGGCAAAAATCGGTTGTGTTGTGACAGTTTATTCCAAGGTGCCATTTCCCTGAGGATACAAATGGATGAGACCTTTTAGTGCCAGTAAATGCCCTGGCTGGAAGTCAAGCTTCTAATTCCACACCCCAGAACACATGTCCTGCCCACCTACTTTACAGCCCAAGGTTCCCACTCACAGACCCACATAGGTTATCATGTTTTATTCCACAAATGCCAAGTTATTAGCCATGCACTCCAGCAGAAAAAAAAACAAACAACAACAAAAAACAAATCTGCAATTCTGTGAAAGACACCCAAATAAAACAAAGCAAACCAAAACTTTAGTATAAAATCACCTAAACACATTAACAGGCACAAAAGTGTAGGAAAACACTAGTAGATTTTTTTTGGAGACATGCACTTAGACAAAGTATGACAAAATGTGCCATAGTTTGGATACCCAATGAACTATGTGTTAAAGTTGCTTCTCAGCTTGGCACTGTTTAGAGGTGGTAGAACCTTTAAGAGGCGGGGCCTACTGACAGGAAGTGAGGTCATTGGGGAGAGGATGGCTTTGAAAGGGATTGTGGGACTCAGCCTCTTCTTCTTGCTCTCTTCTACTTCCTGGTCATGAAGTGAGAGGTTTTGCTTCACCATGCCCTCCCACCACGATCAGTGACCACAGTATCAAACCATGGGGCTAACCAACTGTGTACTGAAACTTCTGAAACTGTGAGCTAAATAAACCTTCTCTCTTTATAACTTGATTACTTCAGGTGTTTGGCACAGTGACAAAGAGCGGAATACATGTCATTATATTTTTGAAAAGTAAAATGAAAATCTTTCATCAACAGCAAGCTGTGTATGTGTACTTTCGGAAGCTCTCTGTGTGAACATCTAGTTGTCTGTTTATGTGTCTATCATTTTTCTCATCTATGTTCTGTTTAGCTTATCCATCCATCCATCTATCCATCCATCCATCAGTCCATCCATCCATTCTTCTATCTGTCTCTGTATGTATGTATGACTTATTTCATCTATCTATGATCTGTTTATCCTACTCACTTATCATGGTCATAATCTCTCTCATCTATCATATAGCCATCCAACATCTCTTCTGTAATTATTCCTTTCATCTCTCTACCCAACTTTCCATCTCTCTACCCGGCATCCATCTATCATTCTCTATCTATCTGTCTATCAATCTATCTATCTTCACATCTATGGTCTCTCCATCCATCCACCCATTCAAATGATCTATGTGTGTATCTACATATATATGATCTCTCCATCTATCCATGCCTCCATATATCCATTCATCCATCCATCCATCCACCCATCCATCCATCCATACACTCAAATGATCAATGTATGTATATATCTATGATTTCTCCATCCATCCACCCATCCATCCATCCATCCATCCATCCATCCATCTGCCTATCCACCCAATGATCTACCTATCCATCATCTTTCTTTCTTTCTTTCTTTCTTTCTTTCTTTCTTTCTTTCTTTCTTTCTTTCTTTCTACCATCTGTTATCAATTTATATCATTTATCTTCCTATCACCTGTTCATTAATCCTTTCCTTGATCTGTCCATTCATACTGCCATCTATTACCATTTATCTCTCCATCTCTCTTACACACACACACACACGAACACAGTTCTATATAGCCAAAGAGTGCAGAGCATTTTGTCCTCACTTAGTGGTATGTGAAGTTTATCAGTGACATCACTCTAAGGTTGCCCAAGTCTCTTGCTAGCCTTGCCCAGGTCCTCCCTGTCTCATACCAATCAGTGCTGTGGAGTAGCCCTGGTCCCTCAGAAGTCTGGCAAATGTCACCTCACTGGTGGGAAGTCCTCCAGAAGAAGCTGTGAATAAGTAAACTCCCATCCGGGTGAGCGCTGCCATTCCTGAAGCAAGAAAAATCCACCTTTAAGAACCAGCAGAACACTGGCCCCGGAGGTCCTCCAGAGGAGGACGATAGGCAGACACACACAGTAGGTTACCTAAGCGGATGGGGTACCGGCCCGTCATGAAGGATGCCCGGCTGGGTGTGCACAGGGGTGACGCTGCCAGGTGTTGTGTGAGTTTCACTCCCCCACTAGCCAGTGTGTCAATGTTGGGAGTCCTGGAATGAGAGAACCATGTCGTTTAGGATGGACTTCAACAGTCCAAGTGGTTACTCACATCACGAACTCCAACTCTAACAGAGGAAAATAGCTACTCATCTGTCCCCACCCATGCCCTCTGGGGGACCTCAGTGCTCAGTCTCTCCATCTCTGGGTTACAAGAGAGGGACCGAGTCCTACCCATGTGTTACAGCTAGTAGAGAGGGTGGAGCTGTGACTGAGTCACACTTCGCCCTTGCTGTCCTCCCCATGACCTTGGGGCCCCCCAAAGGTTTAGATAATTCATCTCTTTCAACCACATCCAAAGAGAAGCCAATGTCCGTCTCTCTGCCTCACTCCCACAAATCCCCAGGGAAGAACGAGGACTCAGCATCTCCATGGATCAACACCAGCCATTACCACCCCACAGCACTGGTATTAATTTAGTCTGCATTATCTTTTTTGTGTAATGAAGCTCCCTACCCAATTATCTTTATGTCATCGTTTCCCCATTATTGCAAGAGAAAACCAAGCTCGTCTCAAATACTTCTGTTTTATGGAGGACTTTCAACGTTTTCATGTGGTGTCCCTGCATTGATCACCTGCGGAGACCATGGTCAGCACCCACAGCCGTGTGTTCATCCAGCAGCTGCATTTCCCTACCTGAGCGTCTTGTTCCCATAGCACCCCAGATCTCCCACGCCAAGGTCGTCAGCCATCAACAGGACGAAGTTTGGCCTCAGTGCTGGCTGGCTCTCGGCTTCCCACAGAAGCACCAACAGGAGGAGACTGACCTTCATCTTCCTGCAGAGGGCAAGGAGACAAAAGGGAGTTGAGCATACTGGTTTCTCCAGCTCTTCTCTCAGAGCCTCTTCTGTCTGGCAGAAACTTTGGAAGAACACATTCTTACACCCCACCTCCTCCAGACAGAATGAACTTGAAAGACACTTGGGTCTAAGAAATGGCAAGAATACAAAGGCATTATCATCTACCTCCTGGGCATTTGTTTCCAAAACATATGGTTCCTTCTCAGTGATTAGCCATGACCTCTCTGTTCCAGCCTGTACGAAAATGGAGGTTCTATTTAGAAAAATGAAAATACTGTCACTTCCCATCAGCCCTTTATTGAAGGCTGGTTCCTTCTTGAGCTAAAAGTTTGCTCTTTGAACCCTGGCAAGACAGGTCCTTTGTTAAGAATAAACCTGCAATGTCATAGTCTTTCTAAAGTGAACTATGAGCTTGGGTTTAGAAAGTTTTGAAAAGGGAAATGTGTACCCCCTTTCCAACTGAAAGTGCATGACTTCCCAGCCTCGGGGAGCTCTGAGTGCTGCCCCGTGTGCCAAGGAGAGGGACTCACCCGTCATCTATGCCCGCTGTCTCCACGCACACTCACCTAGTGGCATTTCATGCCTTGTAAAGATAACAGGCTGGAGGAATTTGCTGGGAGGAGCGTAACTTGACGCCCACAGACATTGCTAATGAATATGCATCAAGGAAGGCGGTGCTTATGCAAAATAGCAGCTAGGCTCAGCGTAGCGCCTGCCCGCCCTCCTCATCGCTGCCCATGCATGTGTTTAACTGCCAACAGGTTAGACTCAAGGACCTGTGTCACTTTCCCTTTGACAGATGCACACTGGGGAAGCCAGAGAAGACCTTTCTACAACCAGTGGATCAGCAACAGACAGAGAAGAGAGCTGGCATTTGGGATGGACTAGGAATATAATGGGTGGGCCTCAACAGAGCTGTGGGAATAGGTAGCCGCCTGGAGGATCCCACTCCGCAGCCCTCCCTGGAGGTTTACACCATGCATGCCTCAGAACATGGCCTGGCACTGCAGCAGAACACACTTGGAAAGGCCATTCTCAACCACATCATTCATTGAAAGCTATTCGTACAAGGGCTGATCCAAACATACGGTGTATGCTTAAATTTTTTATAAAAGCTATTATAGTAACAGGCACACTGACATGAATTCCTCTCAAAATCTTTCCATCACATCCAACACACTCGTCCCTTCCTTGTTGGTACTTTCTGAAGCAGTTCTGCAAGTCCTCTTTCCTGAGTGTCTTTACCAGGTGTGGTCAAAAATGCGGCAGATGCTGCTGCCAAGTGTCATGCAAGAGGGAGTAGGCTCATTAAAAAAATAACAAAGTCCTCATCCACATTTGTCAGTGGATCTGGCATTATGTGACTTCCGGCTCTTCCCCAAAGTTAAAATGACCATGAAAGGCCAACATTTTGAATACATTCAGGACATTGAGACAGCCAGGACAGTGCAACTAAAGACCCTGAGGGAAGAGTCCTCCAGATCTGCTGCAGAAAGTGCCAAGAACGATAGATGAGTGTGTTCTGTGCCAGAGGGAGGATTCTGAGGGGGATTCATGGCAGTGTGTCTTTTAGTGTAACACATGTTAAAAGTTTAAACATTTATCGTATGTTGTGACCACACCTGGTATGTTGGCTTACATGCCACTTTTGGAACTTCGCAGGTGGGATTAAAGATACTGAGATGAGGAAATTTTCTGGGCTTATCCAGTAGGGCCAATGCAATCCCAGAGGTCTTTACTAAAGAGATGCAGAGGGATGAAGTTGTTTCCCCCGTATCCTCTTTTGTGCATGTCTTCACTTAGTCTTTTCCTCTCCTCTCCTCTCCTCTCCCCACTTTCCCTCCCCTCCCCCCTCCCCTCTTCTTCTCTTCTCTCCTCTCCTCTCCTCCCACTTCTCTCTTCTCTTTTCTGTTTCAGTACTGGGAATGGGACACAGGGCACTCCTCCATGCTAAGCCAGCACTTCCCCATTGAGCTCCATCCCAAGGCTTTTTTCTTTATTTTGAGACACCGTCTCACTGAGGTGCTAAGGTGGCCTCAAATGTTCAGCCTTCTTGCTTCAGCCTCCTGAGGAGCTGGGATTACAGGTATGCATCATCTGTCCAACATCGAATTAGCTGCAGATTTCACAACTTGGGGTCTCTTTTCATGAGGGTGTCTCCACTAAAGAATCCCTCTGCCTCTTGCTAGGAGCATAGACCCTTCTGGCCAGTACCATTCTAGCATCAGAGGGGCTTCTTGGAATTCCACTGGGTCTGAGTCAAGGTAACTAACAGTCCTTACAAATTCTGTCCAGTGGTTCTCTTGGCTACTGAATGACATTACCATTTTCCAAGGCTCTGTAGCATGCCTCTTACTCCTGTAGTTTCTTACCAGAAGCAGCAACAGAGTGAAGGCGGTCTGTCCAATGGACCCCACACCCGCTATCCATTCCATTTCTGAAGCAGAACGTTTTGCTTATGTATGCTTCCTTTGCTTCCACATTAAGTATTTATAAGCCCTCCATGCTGAGGCCATAGGCAATTTCCTTCTGTAGCTCTCCCCCATGGCCCTGTGAGTAAATAAATATTCACTAAAATTGTTTAATTGAGCCTCTGTGAAGGAGTACATACATACCAATTAGACAGCTAGGGAAATGAGGTACATTTCAGGCTCTGGACTGCATGGAAGCAAGAATTCTTAACTTCTGCACTATTGGCATTTGGGACGGACGGCCCACTTTAGGAGCACCTTTCCTGGGAACTCTAGAAAAATGAGCAGCATTGCTGGCCTCCACCCTCTAGAGGACAGTAGTATGTTTCCACCTAGCAATGATAGCCAAAGGTGCCTCTAGACTCTACTGACCATCCCTTGAAGCAGAAAAAGGGCAAACCCACACTCTATTGCGTACAATCCCATTGCAGCAAAAGAAGAAGCTTCCCTGAGAAAGCAAATGCTTGAAACCAAAAGGAGGTCTCTGTCAACTACTTTTGTCTGAGTCCAAAGAGCAGCACCTTTTCTTAGCAGATCCTATAAGCCTGGTTTATCCAGTTACCAAATCCCAGTTGCTGCACCGTAGCTCTCTGACTGTGAAATATTCTGAAGACCATGAGCTCTTTTTTTCTTTAAAAATTAGGGCATCACTATGGAATATGCAAATGATGAAACATGGTATAAGTGAAATATAAAGTATTTGATCTTTTAAAAAACAAAATGGGAAACGTGAGAAGCTCCATGATGACAAGTATGCAGGTATTTCCTCCACACATACTTTAGGAATCATAGAGAAACACGTGTCCCTCTCCCATGGAATGCCTCATCGTAGTTGTCTTGGCACTTTTACTGTTAGATTCTCAAACTTGTAAAGTGATTAACAGTGAATGTAAGTTAGTGTGGCGGATTGACAGCTGGTGGTCTACTTAAAACACCCAGCTGAACTGAGTAAGCATGGTGTTGTGCATGGGAGGCCCACTGGAGGACTGTTGCCAGCAGCGTCAGAGGCAGAACTGGAGAAGAAGCAGTTAGGCTGTTGGGAGCTAAGAAAGGCTGCTGGGAGCTGGTAGAAGCTGTAAGGAGCTGTTGGTTTTCTTGGAGGAGTTTGTCATGCTGGCTCTTGGGATGAACTTGGCTGTTTTCATTCTCTGAGGAGCTCAGAACCATGTTGGCACTGAGAACAGCTTTGGTTCATTTTGGGGGAGCTCTGGTCCTCACTCTGAGCATTGCTTCCTGGCTCCAGACAGAAAGATGGTGTACTATTCAGTCTCCTTGAGAAGTTTGTCACGTTGGCTTTGCTGATGGGAACTCGGCTGTCCTGACCATTGGAAGAGCACGGGACCTCACTGTTGCTGACGGTGACTGTGATACTTTTCAAGGGAGCTCTGGTTGTGACTTGTGTGCCACTTTCTGGCTCCAGGTGAGATCCCTCAACCTGCTAGCACAGATCCTTCATCCCACTGGCACAGACTTTCTAGATTCCACACTGACTTTGGGTTTTCACAGTGCAGATCTGTGAAACAGTCCTGCATGAGATGTTGTCTTGGGCTCTGGGCCTGCAGTTGGGTTTGTGGGAAGCACTGTTATGAGCTCTAGGTCTTCAGCTGGACTCATGCAGGACATTATCACAGGATCCAGGCCCTCAGCTAGATTCTTGGTCTGTAGTGTGTAGACAGATTTCCTGTACTCTCTTGTATATGATTCTTTGAGTGACTATCATAAATAACTTTATAAAATATGTGTCCTGTGTTATATTGTACTCCTTGCAAAAATACCCAGATCACAACAGTTAGTTCACTTTGAATCACTTTATATAAACAACTTGAAGGAATAAAACTTTATTTTGTCTCATGATTTATTTGGGTTTTTTTTTGTTTGTTTATTGTTTTTCTCCCTGTACAAGGTATCGAACTCTTGACCTTGCACTTGCCAGGCAGGCACTTTGCCACTGAGCTAAATCCCTAGCTCTTGTGTCATGATTTAAAGAAGTTTCTGTCCATGTACATCAAGCTCCATTGATTCTAAGCCTGCGATGAGGTAGGAAGGTCACGGCAGACAGACCCAGTGGAGCAAAGCTGCTCACCTCATGGAGGCAAGGAAACGGAGACAGCAACAGAGGAAGGGACCAGAAACAAGATATAGTTCCCAAAATTATGTCCCTATGACCCAATTCCTCCTACTAGGCACCCCTCCAGCTTGTGGAATTACAAATGCTTCAATGGACTGATCCATTTATGAAGAAGAGCCATTACGATCTAGTCATTTTCTGAAAGCCCCACCATGGAACACATGCGACTTTGCAGGGCAATTTGAGATCTAAACCATAACATTCTTTTGCTTTTTTAAATATTTGAATAAGGGACAGAGTTTACTTGCTGGCTGCTCTGATTTCAAGTGATGCACTTTAAGCAAAAGTTGCTCCTCGGATGGAGGCTGGACTCTGCGGATATGTACGAGTGTCACATTCACCTTCAAGGACACAGGAAACTGTTTTCAAGTGGAAAACCGGTGATGTTTCTGGATGACTCATCTTGATTAACTATTACTCTTCCCATGGAGTTATGCTATATGACATCCTTGGGCTTTATTTATACCTTAGGACACTTATTTCACATAAATCATATACAAAGCCTGGAATGAAATGATTTAGTCACTGGTACACACTTGTAGTGTTCTCTCACTAGAAACAGGATAGAAATAAAACCACCCTGTAAAATTGTTAGTATGCAACTAAAGATCTCTAAGGGCTTCATGCTGTCCCCATGAGAATGAGCATGTGACTAAACCATCACATGTTTTACGGGTGACAAAGGTCACTCCCTTTCACGTCTCTAATGTAAAGCCTCTTGTCACCTTTCACACAGGCTGTGAACGCTAACTTCAGCAGCATCTGCAGAAACACAAGAGTCTCTCACTTAAATCTTAACTCCTTCTGCACACGCTTGCTTCACACGGAGCAAGCGATAGCCCATCATGTGAATGGGTTTTCTGAAGACTGCACTGGGTAGATGGTGAAGCTACCACATGTTTCTGTCACTGGAAACACCACCGTTTCCCTAGAATGGCCAATCTCAGACAATTTGCCATCGTCATTAGCATCTGTGAACTCATCTTCCGGACGGTAACACCGGGCTCCATCCTCAAATCTGCAGCAGACATGTTCCCAGTATGAAGGAACACATTTGCACAAATAACACATACCTCTGCTTGAATGGTGGATGGCTTACGAGTGTCACATTCACCTTCAACGTTTATCAAAAGATAAACCCTCCTTCCTTCAATACCATGGCACACGTAAAAGTCAGAATAATGGACCTCCTATTTCAGTGAAGCAAAATCAAGGAATGAGAAAAGACCACGGTAATACAGAGAGGCCCTCCTGTGGCATTTATCACCATCTTGAGTGAGATAACACCCTCCTGGATGCCCTGGGTGGAAGGAAGCTACCTTTTCTTCTCATGTTCTGTGCATTTCTGAGTTCCAATGATACCAGCAGGTTCAGAGCAGAGGTTTGTGTGTGTGTGTATGTGTGTGTGTGTGTGTGTGTGTCTATGTGTTTAACCTTCCATGCTCCACGAGAAGCATCCTGCAGACTTGAAAAGTGCTGGTAACCTCTCAGCTACACCTCCAGAATCCGCTTTCCTCCTCACCATACATTCCTCAATACTGGTTAACTGAAAAAACAAGGAAGTAACCACCAAACAGCTGTATGGATGTGAAGTCAGAAGGTGATGCACTTTCTTATATGTAGGCATCAGGAGAGTGAGGCGATGCACTAAGTCCATTTTATATGACCGCAACGCAATACCCAGAGCAGGATGATTTCATAAAGAGAAGAGGTAGCTCACAATTCTGGAGATTCATGGACATGGTTGCAGCTTCAGCTCAGCTGTGATAAAGATCTCAGGCAGATGGTAGGACAGTGGACCAGAGGGAGTGAGCACATATTGAAACAGGAATCTCAGAGCTGGGTGGAGCCAACCTTGCTCTTTACACTGACAGCTACATGAGAAATACCTCAATCCCTTCCAAGGAAAGATTCTCAAATGACCCAAGGATCACTCACAAGGCCACATTTCTTAAACATCCCCAAAGAACTCCTAATATAGCCACCTTGAGAAGCAAGCTTCCCACACATCAACCTTTGGGGCACAAACCACATTCAGACCACAGTGACGAGTATCAGTGAAAGATGCGCTGCATCAAGAATTGACGCTTAATCTGTTTAATTAAAATTCCTCACACTACCTCAACAAAGAGGATATTAAGGACAATGAAGGACTTTTCTTAATGGCTGGAAGGTTTTACAGGTAATAGGAAAGATTCAAAAAGTATCACTCATTTCTAATTATAAAGAGTGTGGCCCCAAAGATCTCTAAAAGCACCCATTAGTGCTACTGAAAGCTTACGGTTGGGGCACCTGGGGTCCTTACATGGACTGCGTGGCTTGAAAACACATAAGTATTTTCAGTAATTTGTAAAAAGTATGGTTAATAACCTCCTGCTTGAATAAATATGCACAGTATAGATGGGAATCAGAAAACACTAGAACCAGAAGGTGTGACCATGCACGGACACCTCATTGCCATTTGCATATTTTGCCTGATATAAAAAAAAAATTATTTTCATTTAAATCTACAGCTTCTTGAATAAACACAATGCAAAGGACAGTGTATATACTTTGTCTTTTAATTGATATTTAATGATTATAATACTTATGCAATGTAGTGCACATATTTGTGAGACATAATGTGTATAAAAAGTGTAAAGATCACATCAGGACAACTGGTAAACCCATCTACTCCAACACTGGTCCTCTCTTTGTGGTCAGAATGTTCAAACTCTTTTCTTCTAACTATTTTAAGACATACAACAAATTATGTTCAAGTATTATCACCCTAGGGTGCTACAGAACCTGAGAATGTCTTCCTCCACTCTCATTGTAATTTTGTAGCCATTAACCAACTTCTGAAGTACAACACCCAGGAACATGCTTTTGTTTCCGTACAGTGGAAAAGTTGCTTGTGGTGGGGGCTGCTCTGTGTAATGCAGGGTATTTAGCAGCATCCCTGGGCTGACACATTGGGCACCAACAGCACACCAAACCAAGCATCTTCCCCATTCTCCCCAAGCTGGAGAAACTAAAAGCATCTCCAGCTGTTATCAAATATCTTCAAGAGGACAGTCACCCTCGGTGGACAGACATTGAGTTAGTAGTGGCATGGCATTCTCGATATCATCCTGTTATACACAGCATGTGATAGTCCACTTCCTTCACTGTCTCAGGCAGGCAACTTGACATCTGCAACAGATGCAGGAATGCATTGCAGGGGCCAGACACGTCTCCTTTGCTCCCATAAGACACCTTCCAAGCTGACAGGGCATGATCTTTGGGTATGCCATAATCGAAAAGTGCTCACATTCCTGTCTACAGAGAGAGCTTTCTCAGAGTTGCCTCTTCAAAGCAAACCAACAAAAAAACCCCAGAAAACCCACCATGCTCCGAGAGTTGTTTATACCTTGCCTTGTTTGTGATGTATCTGTGTCGCTTGTTAATATGGCTAATCTTTTCCCACTTGCCTTTTAGGAGGAGTTATTCCCCTCAAACCGTCGTTCTACCCCTGCTATGTCTGCACCCACATAAAAGAATGTGTACTCCACTCTCACACACGGGCCACTTCCGTCTCTCCCTCCTTCTCTTCCTCTCTCTCTCTCTCTCTCACCTCACTTCCCTCTTTTATCTCCCTCTATTTTAAGGATCTTCAGTTTTCATAAAAAGCAAATTCAGATCCCCAGGATTCCCATCCTCTAAAAATAACCAAACAAGGAAATGCGGTGTGCAGTTTTCCATTCTTTTTCATTGATATTTATTTTATGATTTCTAGTGGCCCCTAGCATTTGTACATAAGCTGTCATACGGTGTTGCAATTCAGGTGTGTGCTGGAAAATGATCAACTTGGTAACGAGCATATCTATCACCTTAAACATTTATCATTTTATTACAAAGAGTAAATTCAAAATGTCCCCTTCTAGTCTGAGACATATAATGCATTATTGCAAGTTGTAGCCAGAGCAACCAGACATGGGAAAGAAACAGAGGCTGCACAAATTGGGAAGGGGGATATCACATAACCTTGACCGCAGGCGACACGATCTTGTAAACTGAAAATCATAAAGACCCTACTTTAAAAAAGAAAAATCTGCTGGAACCAATCAACCAGTTCAGTAAAGTTGCAAGACGCAAAGTCAACACACAAACAACCAGCTGCATGTGTACACGCTAACGGATAGGTGTCTGAGGGAGAAATCAAGAAAACCATCCTACTTACAGCAGCCACAAAAATATGGAGTAATATTGTCACAGCCCCTCTGTCCTTCTACACTGTTCTTCCTTCTCTCTCTGCAGCAGCTTGTGTTTTCTCTGTGTGAGGAGCCAGTGGAGTGGACACAGAACTAAGAGTTCTAGGTCTGGCCTTATCTCCAGCCACCCCCTAAGTTAGCTTGTCCATGAACTCTGGCACTTGTGACTGAATTACTCTTCTCTACCTAGTACTGAGATGGCCCAGTGACCCCATGACCACAGAATGGTTCCCTGGAATAATAAACAAAAAATCTCCAAAGTGGTAAAGGCGGAGGCTGGGGATTTAGCTCAGCGGCACAGTGCCTGCCCGGCAATCACAAGGTCGTGAGTTCGATTCCCAGTACCGGAAAAAAACAAAAACAAAAACAAAAGTGGTAAAGGGGTAGACAGACGTCACTTGCTAGGAGCAGTCTGATCTTTACCTTTGCAACTCGAAGCAATTTATACACGATGCAACCGCATCCACTGCAATTCACCTAAATGCTGATGGAGGCAAACCCGCAAAGGAAACACCACAGCAGGCATTCTTGTGGTCAAACGCAACAAAGACTCACCCAGCTGTCTCTGATTGGCGCAAGGAGGGGATGTATAGGTACAGAACCATTGTGAGAGCCCCTGGCTAAACCAGGGCTCTGTTACCAGCACAACTACAGACCCTAGAAATGCAGCAAAGCCTCACAATGTCCCTTCTTTGGGTAATTCTTTCCAGGAACTTGCTACACTGGGGTTTTAGATAGAAAGTCCTCAGCACATCTGGAGACAGGATAACTACTGCTACTTGAAAAGCAAAGAACTGCAGCCCCTCCCCTTTCTTAATCATTAACTATACGTAGAATCCACACAAGCTGTAGTTTCGCAGTTTAGCTCATAAGAATGTAACATCTGCTAGGTGTGCTCATCAGGGTTGGATCCCGTAATGAAGTCCTGACCACGGGTGAGGGGTTAGAAAAACCTCAAGGTCTCAAAACTAACTAAAGGGAGACATTTACCTGAAGATTAAAGAGAGACCTCATTTTCTCGGGAGTCGGTAAACAGACCATGAGACTTGTCCAAGTACCATGACCTTCAAGGAAGGAAAGGCAATTTCTGGAATTAGTTATTCTATAAGAAAGTAACCTGAGATCTCATTCAGTCCACCAGCCAGCTTCATGCTTGAAGGTGTTCTCTCTCAGTCTCTCTCTCTATCCCTCCCTTCTTCCTCTTCCCTGAGTTCCTCCCTCCCTCCTCCTCTCTCTCTAATCTATCACTGTACAGCAAAGTCTAGCTAGGCTCTATTTGATGACCTACATATCTTATCTGAAGCCTTTCATCAAAGGTCCAAAGAAGGACGCAGGTTGCCAGTTCTTGTGGTGTTAGGACCTCACGGTGTTAGCTCTGGGCTTCCCATAACACAGATGCGGCCTGTGACTCTTCTCTGTCTTGTGTCCCATTTCCTCCTGCCTGATGACCTCTGCCTCTTCCTGGTGTTCTGGGAGACTTAGTCTGGGGTAAGCTTCTAGGTCTTCCAGAGCTACATTTTAAATACCACCAGAGAGGGACATAAGGGCAAAGAGTTTTACTTACAGATGCTAGGCAAAGAGGGTGCCCTGAGCCAGAAGGGTAGGTCCACCGTTCTGGGTCACACAGGCAGGAATAAAGAGTCAGACACAGGGAGATACAGAGACACAGAGAGGCACATGGAATCATATATGGGGTAACAGGGTTACTGCAAGCTCAAAGACCAATGCCTTGAAGGAAGGTACCTACAGGAAAGTGGACATGCAGAGTGCAGAGATGCATTTGTGAGGTGCTAGTGAGGTGTTATCTCTGTGAGGTCTCATCGCTAGCCACTGGCTTAGCTCACCCGATCTGGGTTTGGCCAGTGGGGTATGGTACAGAAGGGAAACAAGGGGAAAGTTTCTCCAAGTGAATGCTACTTTTGGCATAAGAAAGTGAAACCTATATTCAAAATGGAAGTGAAGGCAACATAAACATCTAAGAATGCTCAACAGTGCATCACAGAAGCAGGTGCCTGAGAAATGTGGTTTTTGCAAGGTGAGGGTTCAGGGACTGCTCCCTGCCAGCGAGCAGTGAAGCTGCAAGCTGTATCGATAGCCTGTGAGCTTTCTGTTGTGCACAACGGGAATAATGAAAATAGACCCTGGTAAGTGTCATTAGGAGAATTAAATCCCACACTTAAAACTTGGATTCAATAGGAGCATCATAGTAAGAGACCAGCATTTCCCCCTAGTCATCATTATTACACTGAATATTTGCAGGTTGTGTAGAACACAAAAAAGTGAATTAATAGAGGGCAAGATAGAAACATTTATTTCTAGTGAACAGAACATGGAGAAATCACCAAGGTATCACTTCTGTGATTAAGTCACAAAACAACGTGACTTCCACCTTCTTGGCAATCTCTACCTCTTGCTGGCTTCATTTATTCTTATTTTTAATTTCTTTTTGCAGTACTGGGGGCTGAACCAGGCTTTGGCATTGAGCAACAGCCCTAGCCTTTAAAATCTTTTTTTTTTTTTTTTTTTTTTTTTTTATAATTTTGAGATTGGGAGTAGCCAAGTGGTCTGGGCAGGGCTCAAACTTGTGATCCTCCTGCCTTAGCCTCCCAGAGTCCTGCAAGTACAGGCCTACAACACCATGTTTGGCTTTGATTGGTTTTGAAGGAAGCACTTGCTCTTCATGGAAACACTTGGTGAGAAAGTTGTCCAGCCAACAGCTTGCAACGAATTCGGGATACCATTCCAACAGCCTGCAAAGAACTCAGTCCTACCCATAGACATGTGAGTGAGCTTAGAAAGGAATTTTGCTCCTGAGATTAGATCACAGCCCTGGCTGTTCAAGGTGGTGCATTCCTATAAACCCAGAACTCTGGGAATCTGAGGAAAGAGGATTCAAAATTCAAGTTCAGCCTGGTCAACTTAAGTGACATAGTGAGACTCTGACTCAAAATAAAAATTCTTATCACCTTGCTATGAAATTCTGTATCATTTTTATTTTACTTTTGTCTGTTTAAAATTAAAAAATAAAAGGAATGGCTACCAAAATAGCTTACTGTCAAGGCCCTGGGTTCAATCCCTAGTACTGCCCTCCCAAAATATATGTATTACGAGCAAGGAGCCAGAATTTATATACGCAACCACTATAAACACTGATCTTATTACTGAAAATTGAAAACTTCAGAAGACCATCCATGGATAGCACAAGCCCAGGGTGCTCAAGCTCCTTATGTAATATGGCTTAGTATTTGTGCAGGTCCTACACACACCCACCTACAAACCATCTCTAGATCACTCATCATACAAAAACAAGCTAAATGCTGTTCACATGGTCACTATACTGTATTGCTTAGGCAGTAACAACATGGAACAATGTCCGCACATGTAAATACAGAGGTTTTCTTTTTTCAAATGTTTTCAGTACACAGTTGATTGAATTTGTGGATGCAGAATCCGTAGATAAACATAGATATATTATCGTGATTCTCTGTGTGTTCTCTTTCCAATGTGGGTTGTATAAATGCCTGAATTTGTAACATTCCTGTAATTGTGTCTCCTAGTTTTGGGTTCTGTTCTTTTTCTCTGCACAATACCTTCAACAGAAGGTGGAGAGGGGTCCAGAAAAATCAGAGCATTGGTGAGACACAGAAGGCATCATCAGGCCAGGGAGACCATTTGTCTTTACCTATCAGTGACAGACAGAGAGTGAGGACTCCAGAGATGAGGTAGTGAGATTTGCATCCTCTACACAATTACTCTGGCTGCTCACAGCGGTCAGGTTGGGAACTGCCTGGATGTGAAGACAGTTGCTATAACCACACAGAAAGGTGGTACCCAGACTACTACAGGAGGCAGGAAGGAAAAGAAAACTTATCCAGGGAGCAATGAAGCCAAGACTTTCTGGGACTGTAGGGTCATGAATCTGTCCCATGCCAGGATGGAACTACTGAAAGAATCTGTTAAACTGTCCCAATAAGGAGGATGCTGCTACACATGTACACTCCTCAGGAAAGATATTTCAAATTTTCTGTGCTTGGGGTAGAAAGGGTTAGTGCAGGTGTAGGCTTTTTTTTTTTTTTTTTTTACTTAATTTTAACTCAAAAAGGATAAAAACCCATTAATAACCTTAATGTCTACATTCAACTCTAAATCACAAAATGGTGTTGGTTAGTTCAGTGCAGTAGTACGTCATTAATCATACCTCTGAAATGTGCCTGAGGTAGCTCTTATAAGGACTGGCAACAGAAACACCATGTTAGCCATAAGACTCTGGGAAAATTTAAGGTTTATTATGAGTCCCTTAGAATCCCACTACATATAAATTATTACCCTCTGCAGCACTTTGACTTTACTGCTCCCCCCAAGCCCAGCTTAGAAGAAAGTATTTATAAAGCTGTTTCAAACTAATAAAACTGTTATTTGGTACAAAAGTACCTAAAAATTAAATGATAGTTCACTACTCCAAAATATTAAGAGCATGGTACATTAACTCCCCAAAACTGCATAATTTGCCCTTCAAAAACTAAATTATTTTTCCAAACAGCCTTAATTTGGCAAAAGAGCAGGGAGAAACTTTTTTTAGAAAGTAGCTATTCCTAAAACAGAATTATTATGAAGGAGAGAACCAGAAGAACATTTTCATAAGTAGAGATGCAATTATATTAAATTTGTTCATTAAAAGAAAATTAGCATTGTTCTTACATAGGGAAACTTTACTGTGGCAAAGAGAATGTTCCTGACTCTGTTTTCTCACTGTGGAAAAGAGGTTTGCAGAAAATAAAGAAAACCATTAATGGCAAACCATATTTTTTAGGAAGAAATACATCCAAGTCATAAAGAGTATCACTTGGCTGACCATTACCAAGAGTCCCCATAGCTAAAATACTTTTATCAGTAAAACAAGAAACATCATCTCCAATACTATTAACAAGGACAATCTCATCCTAACATATTTCTTCTTTTATAAAAAATGGGGCATTCTCTGGCCTAAGAGGAGTTTAGCTAACACCAATTAGTATTTAAAAGGGCACTATCTATTCATGGGAGAAAAACCTACCCATTCATTTATTTTAAATTATGATAGGATTATCATTATGGAAACTGAATATGTGTAACAGCACACATCCTCTTAACCAAATATTTTACATGCAAATGATAAAGACCAAACCAGTAGTTACACTCTTGGTCTGCTTATTTGTACTTGTTCTGCTTCTGTTGATGTTGTAGAAAATGAGATTCCAGTAACACGCTTCAGTTCTACTACTTTTCTGATACTTCTGAAAATGGATTGTTTTACTATATTGTGCTTTCAAAGCCATAACTCTTAAGAAATTTGTTTCTGCATATTGTTTGCTAAACTTTATTTTAGTAAACCTCAAAATATGAAAAAAGAACATATACAGTTTTGTTTAATCCAAGCAAAGTATAAGTAATGAGATTTGAGTCACAAACTGACATTGTCTAATACATATCCTGTTTTGTTTTATTCATTCACTCATTCATTCATTAAATCCTCTCATTCATTCATTTAACACCTTCCAGCCCTTTATTATTTGTTATATTTTTGAGACAAGTTCTCGCTACATTGTGCAAGCTGTCCTGGAATTTGTGATCCTCCTACCACAACCTCCCAAGTATCTGGGATCAAAGGCATGTACCACCATACCCGGCTAGCTGTTGTATTAAATGAATAAAGAAAATTAGGCTGACATAGAGATACCAAAAACTTGTTTTCGAGAGCTGTTGAAGAAATCACTTGTGATTTTCCTAAAATAAATGCCCACATTTTATTGATTTAGCCAGCCCATTTTTATTGGCTCTGTGGTATCAGCCTGTGCTACAGTCATTGTGTTTTTCAATAGAATTGGTTATGCCCAACTAATCATGCTCAGGTAAGAATATTTACAAAGGATTCATAAAGAAAACCATTTAAAAACTAAATCAAGCTCCACTGCTTTTTTCATACATAAAGTTTTCAAGAGGCTTCAGAAAACCCTTAGTTCTGCATACTTGAAGATTCTCTTCACCCCTTCTCCTATTCTCGGTATTTTGTATTTGCTCAGTTGATGCCTGCTGAGGTAGGAAGAAAGTGCAAGGAGCAAAGTCCAGAGCAGCTGATTCCCATCCCAGCACCTCCAGGAATTGGCCTATGGTATCTGAACACATCACCCAATATCAGTGGCTCTAAGTTTCTACAGCCCAACAACAAAAGCGCTTCTGACATGTCCCCAAACCTTCAAGGATTATACATCAGTAATCTGATGCCACCCCTCCAAGTCTCCCTGGAACCAACTCTACCGTCTTCTAACTAAGAAAGAGAGGAGCAAGGTGTGCAGCGATCAGCACAGGAAAACCATTCCACACACACAAAAAACCAGAGTCAAAGGAATATTTAGAAATCTATCCACTAAGTACCTGACAAGAAATATCCTCCATGGTTTCAGGGTAGATCCTCTGTGTAAGTATCTAGGCAAAACTGCATGCTCAGTTGAAGACAGACTCTGTGAGAGATGGTATGTTGGGCTCTGACTGATGGTGGCATAGATATGACTGAATTTGTCATGATAGGAGTTACCTTTAAGCCCAGTCCAGGAGCTGGGCAACTTCTTAACATTATCAACTGTTCAGTGATTTCCTGATGGAGACTACTACAAAGCAGCCCTGAGCAGGACTTAAGTTAAACAATGGCCTTTTCATGTGAGTCTGTCCAGGGCCTAGGCTCCTTGTCTGAAAATGGGTGGTGGACTCACTGTAAGTGAATCTCTGTGAGTCACTAATCCCTACTAAGGCCTGTAATGGTGGATGAAGCTGGAAAGCTTCAAAGGATGAGACAAGATCACAGCCAAGGGCACCTGTATCTGATCTCAACTAGATAAAGACTGTAGCCTCAGGCATCTCACTCCTGGGTGGATTAACCTTATCCTTATTAAGGATTAATTTAATACCTTACTTGGAAAAGTCCTTGAGTAATTCCACCCTTCTTGAGTACTCCTCTCCCTTCTTCTAATGACCAAATAAAAAAGTACCAGCCTGTGCTACAGTCATTGTATTTTTCAATACAATCGGTTATGCCCAACTAATTATGTTCATGTAAGAATATTTAGAAAGGATTAATAAAGAAAACCATTTTAAAACTACATCAAGCTTCATTGCTTTTTTTCTAAGGCTCTTGGTTTTATCCCTAAGAGAATCTCAAATTCTGTGAGAGAGCTTTGATCCTCCTGGAGCCCTGAAATCATTCCATTCACCTCTATTTATCTAGCCTTCACTGTACACTTGTTTGGGAGACTGCGGACCTGATTAGCCCACAATAACTAAGGGATATTAATCCGATAATTTCCTAAACAGCCATCCAGGCAAGGCATCTGATGGGAGTCCTTCTCCTGAGTTCCAGGGTACATCCATGTACAAATTCAATCTCAGTCGAAAAAGCAGTGATGAGAAGAAAAGAATGCCTCAGAGTTGGACGGGGTAGTGAGGAAAACAAATGCAAAGGCAACAGCAGTAGTGACCTACAGCCTTCAGTTTGTATCTGACAGTCTGCCAAGAGCAAACCATGTTAAATTTATTTGCACTGACCAATATGGCGGTCTTGGCTACCGTTGCATTTTGCAGATGAGGAAAGTGAGGGGGAAAGGTGAGATCACATGTTCAACAATTCACGGTGAGTGAGTGATAGTGTGAGAGTTGTAGTGCAGTTCTGTTGTTCTCTAAAACCTGTCAAAGAAATAGCTGAGGAAGGCTACCCAGCTAGAAATAGCTAGGAGATATGCCTTGAAAAAAGTGTAACAGAATACACAGCTGCAAAGTTTTATTTTATTGCGTTCATCTCTACATTTTGTGAACACTGAGGGAAAAATGCATAATTCATCATGTTCACCATGAGTAATATTCATTATGACAAATGAGGATTAATTATGTAATTCTTAAAGACAAAATGTACAAGCTGAGACTGCCAAACAGTTAAATGATGTTAACTCTAGTCTTGGGATTTTTGACCAGCATTCTAGTATTCTCTCTCTTTTCGGGATTAAAATTTGTAGGAATTTTTAAATAAATATGCACAGTGATAACGTGCTTGGTAATTCTAAGCTCTATTTTGCTGTCATTATTCCTGAGTATAAAACCTTTTGTTTATTAATACCACAAACAAAACTTTTATTTATCACCTAATTTATCACTGAATTCTTAAATAACTGAAAAAATGCCCTTTGGCCATAAGTGTTTATATAGTACTAAAATATGCATAGATAGATAGATTGATAGACAGACAGATAAATAGTATATGACTATATATCTATATAAATATCTTTGATCATAAACACAGATGGAAACAGATAAACATATATAGATTATGCCCATTCATATATAAATATGAACTTACCCTCCTATTTTCAATGTGTATGAATATTGATGCTTCATAAATGTTAAAACTTCAATGTGTTTCCAAATGTTACACAAATTGTATGGCTGCTGATGTGTGATTTTCCTTCTAAATAGCTGAATCTCATGAAGCTAGGTGTTAATATCACATGGAATGCTTCTAAAGCAAAAGAAGATTAGCATTTCACCCAGTGCCCACATAATAATTCATAATTATAGTAAGCAAATATTTAATCTTATTACCATGCTCCCTAGAAAATATTTGATGTCATGGTGCTTTGATAAAGTGTCAGTTTGTTAAAAGTATATTTTCTAATGAGTGGATTGCCTTTTAAGATGAGCGTTTATTTGAATTCTAAACTGCATCTTCTCTCTCTCTCTTGAAAATCAAAGAGCAAAATGCACTTTGTAATAAGATCACACTATCCAGAGAATCTAGCATGTTCAGGGACCACCAATTATAAATTGATTTCTGTCCTTGTCCTGCCCTCTGAGTCCAATCAGAACACAAAACTCCCTGCTCTTTTCTTGTCACAGCTGGAAGCCCTAGGGCTAGTGACTGCTGTGGGGCTCGCAGGGCAAGAGAAGACCTGCTGAAGACAATGAGGCACCCGGAGAAACTACAGCTTTCTTATTGTTGCCCTTTTCTTCCTTGTGCTTGCAAAAATCCTTTGTTCTTCTCACTACCCCACCATAGTCAACGTCACCGTTCCCAGAAACACTCACTGCCCCTTACCCATTGTTCTTGACAAACATATAATCCATAAATACCTAGGTTCAAGGTGCCTTGTGGCCTTTGTTCCCCATGAACAACTGGTCCTCCCAGATCCCTGCTGCACACCAGTTTTGTCTCTTGTTCTTTCTTCCCACCATGTGCCCTAACACTTGGCGGGAGATTGCAGTGTATTCATTGTAGGGATCCCCAATAACCGGCACTCAACATGGCCTGGACCCACGGCTTCCTTGCCCGCCTGGTGGCTTTACTACGAGTGGTTCCACAGTGTTCAGATCTCATGAGATGATTCCAGAGACATCCAGTGATGAACTAAGACAAGCGCTTTCTGAGGAAACTAATAATTTCGCTGGGATTAAAACAAAGGCAATCTCTTTCTTTACAAAGAAATCTCTTTCTGTATAATTTCTTTCTTTCAAATCTCTTTCTCTAAAATCTCTTTTTAAAAAATTTCTTTCTTGGGGCTGGGGATTTAGCTCAGTGGCACAGCATCTGCCTGGCAAGTGCGAGGTTGTGAGTTTGATTCCTGGTACCGGAAAACAAAACAAAACAAAACAAAACAAAATTTAAAAATATAAAAAATCTCTTTCTTTAAAATCTCTCTTAATGAATGCAAAGTACACAGCACAAACTAATACTCCAGAAAATACTTAGATACAATCCTTGGCTCCTGCAGGTGGGCACTTTGGATACTGAGAATTGGGACATAATGGAAAAAAAAAATGCTTATTGCTGAAGAGCTGGTTTCAGTTTTGCAGTACTTGTTAGAGAGATCAGGAGATAACCAAAATGAAATCAAATGGAACCTTAAAGAGCAGAGCCAGTGTGGGTTGAATTATGGCCCCTAAGTAAGAAAAAGTTGTAAATATTAGTGTAAAAATAAATTTACGGGGCAGGGGATTTAGTTCAGCAGCACAGCGCCTGCCTAGCAAGCGCAAGGTTGTAAGTTCGATTCCTGGTAGTGGAAGAAAAATGAAAAACAAAATAAAAACAAAATGAATTTAAACAATAGACATTTAGAGCTCTCTTTCAAAGAACTAGTAATGCTTTCAAGCTAAGCGATGCTTCCTTCTTTAAACATGACTGTTACTGCAAAGGGAAATATTAACACCTTGCTATTTCATAACTGGAATTGTACTGTAAGAGAAAGAAAAAAATGGTCAAAATTGCCTTATGTTCAGGCTTTCTTTGCACTAAAGAAATAATCTCTACTTATGTTCAAACATACATGTGAGTCACAGGAAAATCAGACACCTCAGGCCCTTAACGTATCACTCTCACTGAACCTGAGGGTCCTCTTCCTCAATATTTGGACGAGGATCCCAGGACAGTTTCGAAAAACAACCTGAGAGCCTCACCCACTGCTAATGTGTCTGAGGCTTTTCCTACTTGCCCTTCAGACTTTGAGGGTGGAGTTTCTAGGCCAGACTTTGATCATTAAGGGGGCCCTAGGGTCCCATAACTTTATGCAAGAAAACATTGTTAAATATATTATTGTGCTCTGTTTACAATGGTCATCATCAAAAGGTTTTCTATAAATAAAATGATAAAGTTTTCTCATTAAAAGATGCTCTTGGTGCAACACTAAATTAAGAAACAGAAGTTTTCGTATGGCTATGACAATTCATTAGTGGCAATCTCACGGTGTATTAAACGTATTCATGCCTTCCAGATGCATAGGTCTTCTAAAGTGCAAAACTGGGATTGTCTATAGTGATACAGTTTTTCTTTCAGATTCAGACATCTGCCTTTCTCTTGTGCTCTGGCTACTTGTAATAAGAGGTCTAAGTCACTCCAATATGAGACCGCCTGTCAAAAAACAATCATTTTTAAAAAGGCTTCTGTGATGTCTGTTATACATGTATTACTATACTTAGAGATGCTTAGGCATTAAGCAGTCCAGACAGTGTCACAAATTCCTTCCATGACGTCCCATTAAAGAACAACAACCTGAAGACATAGATCAGTGGCACAGTGCTTGCCTGGCAAGCACAAGGTCCTGAATTCAATTGTTGGTACCAAAAAAAACCCACAAAAACAAAAAAACACCAAAAAAAAAAAAAAAAGACAACAAATTAAGGATTTAACTAGGGCAACAATGATTGGTAAGGAATGACAGCTATACTTTATATTTCAATGTATTTGATATCCAGATAAAATTATAATAGTTAAACATATTGCTCCTGCTACAATGCTGTCATTCAGACCACAAAAGATAAAAAGGGTTATCATACACAATATTGTTTATCAGCCTTTGCCTAAGACCATAAAAAACAGAATGGGCCTGCTTATATTAGCAGATCCACTCAACAATTTTTTCAGCTTTAGGCAATTAAGTGTACAACCACAATTCCCCATAGTCCCCAGGGCCAAGAAGTTATTGAAAGATCACATTTAACCTTAAAACAACAATTTAAAAAAAAAAAAAAAGAAGAAGAAGAAAAAAGGGGAAATCCAGATGTTAACACAGATGCAACTAGATTTAGCAATTTATGTTTTAAATTTCTTGAATCCAGCTCCTAGATCCACATCACCCACCAACCACACTTCACTGGCCACGTTCTTCTTTCCTTTTAGTGGAACGCAATAGGCCCAAGTCCTGCAGCACCATTTTCAGACGGGTCCGTGGAATGGCCCTGCCATCCTGATAATATGAGGGTGAGGGTTTGCTTGCATTTCCACAGATAATGGAGGGATGTTATGGCTGCCATCCCAGTGTGTGCAACCAGGGAAAGAGAAAAAGAATGAGACCGTGGTGGTACCTCCTGAAAAGACCACTGGTCAACCCTCCAATGGGAGTATTTGGCTTATGTGGCACTGGAAGAGGCCCCACTTCCACCTAGGGTGCCTGCTGCTCCAGACGTGAGCCCAGGAACAGCGACACAACTGAAGAAGGCAGCACAAGAAGCTGGGATGCTGGGGGCACAACAGGGCTTTCAACACACCCCTGAGAATGTGTTCATCGCTATGACTGTATCACAGCCTGCTCCTGTAACAGCAGGAGAGTATTAGGCGTATGTGCCTAATCTGCCCCAGCTCAGACCCATTATGTGGGCTGTCTCTCCCCCTGAAATTCATCGTAAGTTAGAAGTTTATCATAGGCTGATTGGGTTGATTGGGTAACTGGTCCTTCATCATGATTAGAGATGCTGGGGAAGTTGTCATAAATTATACCTCTCATTTCACTTACCCCTCTCTATTGTGTATAGAATATAGGACAGTACAGTCCAATTATCGCCTTCCTGTGGGTGCCCAAGATTGGCTGATACATAATCAGGATCAATTAATTCTTTTGATCCTTGGTTTAATCCACATAATGGGTGAAGTGATTGATTTCTTGGCCTCTAATGACCTTTCTATGAAAATTGCACTTATTAGAATAATTATGCAGTAGGTGCCCCTCCTCCTTGGGAACTTTGCAAGGGAGAAAAAGAAAGAAAAATGTCTATGGGCCAATATAATTTTACTGACTGGGGACCTAGAGGATCCCCACAAGGAAGAGCTCATGATATTTCTCATTGGCCTATGACATTTTGGAAATGGGGTTAACAAATCAGCCATACAGTCCCTTCCTGAAAGAATTATTCTGGCTCAACAAACTCAAAATTTTGATGAACAAATATAGCATTGGGATAAATTTTCTGGTGCCCTCTGCCAGCTGAATCCTTTTAAACATCTCAAGATTCACTCATAGTTTTATGTTGCTATACTCATAGTGATGTGTCTATGTCTTCCGGTTTTATTCTTCTTCTGCCGCAGAGGAGCTCAAACCCACGGCTGTTCAAAGGCTCTGCAGCCACACCTCACTCTGATTCACCTTCTGCAGTCAAATAACCAGAAAAGGGGAAGTGTTGGGGATCACAAATTATAAATTGAGTCTAGGGGACATCTGAGACTGTCCTTGTCCTGCCCTTTGAGCCACATCGGAACACGAAACTCCCTGCTCTTTTATGGTCACGGCTGGAAGGTCTAGGGCTAGTGACTGCTATGGGGCTCACCTGCTGGGGCTGGGGATTTAGCTCAGCGGCACAGCACCTGCCTGGCAAGCACAAGGTCCTGAGTTTGATTCCCGGTACTGGAAGAAAAGAAAAAAAATAAACAAAACAAAAAAGAGAAGACCTGCTGAAGACAAGAAGGCACCTGGGGAAACTACAGTTTCCTCACTGCAGCCCTCCCTCCATCTCATCCTTGTCCTTGCAAGAATCCTTTGTGCTTTGCACTAGCCCACCGTAGTCACCATTGTGATTCCCAGAAACACCCACTACCCTTCACTCACTGTCCCTGACACAGAGGCGATCAGTAAATACCAAGGTTCTGGGTGCCTCATGGTCTTCTGTTCCCCACCTGGTCATCCCAGATCCCTGCTAAACCCCTTTTTAATCTCTTGCTCTTTCTTCCCGCCATGTGCCCTAACACCTGGCAGAGGAATGCAGCCCACTGTAGGGGTCTCCGATACACAAACCTACATTGGATATATTCTTTAGCATTTCAATTTTCATGAATGCTTCTATGCTTCAGAAATCTAAAATCTTTTAACATAGTTTTTTTTTTCTAAACTTGCTTCAATATCCCAAATGTAAGTGATGCCTAGCATAGATAAAGTGGGTTGAAATTAGCTATACTGATGCTTACTAGCCCATCACACATCAATCCTCCCACTACATTTTAAGTGCATGAGCGTGAGTTCCTAGCTGGGATCCTCCTATCCTGGTTTTAGTTTTAACTACTCCAGCACAATGCCAAGATGCCATGGGCACTTTGGAGGTGAAGGGTACACCACAAAATCCATCACGGGGGAGGGCGCCATTTCTCTTTCCCTTCGTCCAGTATCTCTACTCAGCCTCCAAATGAAGATGTTTTGCCATTTTCCAATTGTCAGAACATTCCCAGGGCTTTCACTGATATAAAATTTATTAAATTTTATAATGAGAGTGTCCTCAGCATTCTTGAAGATGCGACCATCTTGAAACTTTCTTCTCCGGAGCGGGGTGTGATGAGTCTGCCATATTTGGGGTGCTCTTGGAACCAGAGAACATAACAAAAGGATTTTATGAGAAAATACATAGGGGCATATACTGAAGGTTTGATGTTTAACATACATTGAATTTGCAACTCTATTCTTCTCTCTGACGTCTCCTATGATAGGCTCAAGTTCAAAGACAGCAGAGCCTCTATTTTGTCCATGTGATCAAAGTGCCTAAGGGATGATCAGATGTACAGTTACTGATCAGCTGCCAGATTCCAGGGAAGACACTTTTAAAGCAAGAAAGAATCCTGGACACTGCGGCAAGGACCACAGTTAGGTAAAGACCCCAGGGCAGCCTCTGTCTGTGTAGATTTCTCCTCCTTGGTCACCTTCTCCTCCTGCCTGTACCCTCTGCTCCAGCCCTATTGGTTCTATGCTTTTATTTTCTTTCCTGTTGAAGTAAGAGATCTGTCTTTTCTTGCTTGTCTACAACAGACTCACTCTGTGTGGAGTTAGGAAATAATGGAGAGAGGTCTAGAGTACATAGCAAAGACACGCTGAGGTTTTTAAGGACAGAAACTAGAGAAGATAATGAAAATGCTACTCTGGCTAGTGACACTGCTTGTGCATAAGGGGTTCCTCAGGTACTGTTATGGTTTGGGGCTTATTTTCCCATAATACTTGTTTGGGGGACACAATATAATACAGGACACATAGTTTATATGATTATTCATAATAGTCACCCAGCGAACAATAAACAAAAGAGT
>NW_004955499.1:5233214-5238486 GCF_000276665.1 Chinchilla lanigera | reverse complement strand
CAGGCTGAGGGATCTGCACTGGAGCCAGGAAATGACACTCAGAAAAACCAGAGCTCCCCCGAAATGTACTATATCCATCCTCAGCAACAGTGAGGTCCCAAGCTCCTCCGATGATCAAGATGGCCAAGTTCCCATCAGGGAAGCCAACACAGCAAGCTTCTCAGGAGACTGGCAGTGCACTGTCTTTTCCTCCGGAGCCAGGAAGCAATGCTCAAAGTGAGGACCAGAGCTCCCCCAGAGTGAACCGAAGCCATTTTCAGTGCCAACAAGGTCCCGAGCTCCTCAGAGGATGAAAACATCCCAGTTCATCAGGGAAGCCCGCATGATGAGCTCCTCCAAAATAACCAACAGCTCCTTAGAGCTTCTACCAGCTCCCAACAGCCTTTCTCAGCTCCCAACAGCCTCCTTTTCCTTCTCCAGTTCTGCCTCTTATGCTGCTGGTAACAATCCCCAGGCGGGCTTCCCACACCAGCACCACATTTACACAGTTCAGCTGGGGTTTATAAGTTGACCACCAGTTATCAGTCCACTACAGGTACCAACCAAAAAGGAGCAGCGCTTTGGTTAAGACAGATTGGAACAGCTACATCTTCCAAAACTCCTTAGCAAAACACTACAGAGTCCTCACCTCACCTGCTACAGTTTGTATCCTCTGAAAACCATGTTGAAATTTAGTCTCCAATTGTGAGATGTTAGAGGAGGGACCAGATAAGGCTTTAAGAAAAGGATTAGGGCTCTAACTTAATGAACGGGTTAATGCATCCATGTGATTCATGGTGTAATGGGTTATACATAAGTGACTCCTACAACTCAATAACAAAAGAGTGGATACGCCAATTTACAGCCTGGTGGATGATTTCTCTAGACATTTCTCCTGTGAAGATACACAAATGGCTCACAAACGTTGGAAAGGATGCCTGTCATCACTAACTGTCAGGGACATGTGCATCTAAATCACAAGGAGGGATCAAGTCTCATCTGTCAGAATGGCTGGTGTAACACTGAAGGCAAAAAGAATTAACAGTTGGTGGTGAGGACCTGGAGAAATGCCTTGCACATTTCCAGTGGAGATGGAAAAAGATGCAGCCTGCATGGAGGTTCCTCAAGAAATTAAACATAGAACTACCGGATGACTCATGGAAACCGCTCATCGCAATGCTAGGTACATATCCAAAGGAACTGAAATCAGGATGTATCAGAGATACTTGAGCTTCTGTGTTTATTGCGGCATTTTTCACATGCAGACAGCACAGGAAGAGAAAACTCAACCCAGATATCCAGAAAAAGCAACGTAATACTGGACAGCAACAGAGATATTATACCAGGTGGAGAACATCCACTCCCAAATGCAAGAGACTATTGGTCCCAAAGACCCTAAAACATGGAAAGGTCCCTGGAGATATCCCGGAGTCCATGGTCAGCAAATGGCACTTATTATGGCTGGAATTCAGTATATCTCCTTAAAAGGCTCACTGTTTTGAGGACTTGGTTGGTGATGGGCTTTGGGGAAGTGGTTGGATCATGGTACTGGAAGGTGGGATCCAAGCAGAGGAAGTAGATTTCCAGAAGTATGAGTGTGAAGTGTATATGTGGGTCCTGGTACCTTCCTTTATGGTAGCTTCCCTGCTCTGTTTCCCCACTGCCACGTGGTGAGGAGTTGTCACTATGCCAGGCCCTCCCACCATGATATTTCTGCCTTCAAGCAAGCCAACCATGGACTGAATGCTCCAAAACCATGACCTTTCTCACACTCTCTACACCAACACGCACCCTTCTCCATTCTGGATCATCACAGTGCTAAAGGTCTCTGAGCATTTTCACGATGGGGAAAGTACAGAAGATGAGTAACTACATAGTCTAGTGTTATCTGCTAGTTTTCACCAGTTCTAAACAAATGCATTTAACTCATTCATGATTTCTATTCAAAAGCAGCAAATAAAAATATAATGAACACAATCACTTAAAAGACACAAATTCCTACACAACTATCAAATATGATTGTATAGCACTGTTTTTCATCACAGACCTTCTCCTTAGCTACAGTTCAATCAACTGAATATACCACTCTAAATTTCTATAAAAGTTAAGAAAAGGAAACATTTGAGGAAGAAAATTACAAAACAGGCTTTTCTTTTGCTTATAAAGAAAATATTTAATGCTTAGTTAAATTTATCACTTAAAATATTGAGGTTTTTCAATTCCTTTCTCTTGGTGGTACTTCAAAAATGCCCTTTTCTATTAGTTTGTAGGCCTTTGGACTTTCATTATCTTTCATTAAGAAAAACTAAGGTCATTCAATATAAAAAGGTATGTATAATAAAAAGTTAAAAAGCTTAGTGTGTTGAGATAATTGGTGATTCCCTTCCTTGGTTCTCCTGGACTACCCTGTTTTTAGCACTGAAGTCACTTAGACTGCTATCCTCCTCCATTACAGTCTAACTGAGATGGTCATTTATCTATCAGGACTGCAGCACATACATTTCTTTTTAAAAAATGAAAAAAAAAGCAGTCACAATGTTTAAGCATGTTCATCAACTTCCATTAGTAGAATACCTAGATAAAGAAAATGGGTGGTCTTCCCCAGTCATTCATTAGAATTAAGAGGAAACAGCTCAAAAATTACTTTCTAATGCAAAGCAATTATGATATAAATGTATAATTAGATTTAGCCTTTGGTACCAAAGTGCAAAAGGTGGTTTCCAGGCTAAGAAGATATAGATATGAAGGCAACAGGATTTTCAAGTCCAGCCATGAAGGTAATATTCACTGTGCTAAGACAGACTGCATTGCAAATGTGTACATAATTCAAAAAACTTAGTGACAATAACTGTCTAGCTTCAACATAATTTTAGAAAAGATTAAAGACTTCTTGTTTGTAGCTCAGAGCATTGTTCCCCACGTACAGTTCTGCTTTTTGTCCTTAATCCCTCTGTGGGTGCTTTACTAGGACATCTGTTATAAAATACAGATGCCTTTGGCAAGAGTTTACATACATTGAGTTAGCTCAAACTTCAAGTTTATCATCATTTGAGGACAGACAACTTTTAACAATAGCAAACCAAGAAGATCCAAGTTCGAATAACACAATTAGAATTGACAGTAGATAGAATTCTACTTAATTAGCTGGTCGCACATTTGTATTTATTAAAATATTCCTGTTTTAGCACATATCGGCTGTTAAAACAAAACACCATAGACTGGCTGGATCATAAACAACATTTTGCAGTCCTGGAGGCTGAAAGTTCTAGGTCAAACCGTGGCAGATGCCAAGTCTGGTGAAAGCTGCTTCCTGGGTCACAGATGGTGCCTCCTCACTGTGGTTCCACATGGTGGAAGGGAAAGGGAGCTCTCTGGGGTCTCCATGGTAAGGAAATAGATCCCATCCATGAGTTTTCACCCTCAGGACCTCCCAGAGCCCCTAGTCCTGACACTACCACCTTGGGCACAAGGGTTTATTATAGGAATGAGGGTAGGCACAGACACTGAGTCCACTGTACTGGTTAAAGGACTGGTGTATCACTGGACTGGTCAGTTCAGGCCACCATATGCAATCACACAGCTTGGGTGGCTTACAGACAGCAAGCCTTGGTGGCTCCAGTCCTGGAGGCTGAAGTCAAAAGTCAGGGCATGGCAGATCCTGTGTCTGGTGAGGGCTGCTTCCTGGGTCATAGATGGCACCTTCTTGTTCTCCCCTCACATGCTGGGAGGGCCAGGGAGCTCTCTTTCATAAAGATACTTATCCCACCCATGAGGCTCCACCATGAGAACCTCATCATCTCCCAGAACCCCCACCTCCTAACACTAGCACCTCAGGGGTGAGGAATTTTAGGGATCGGAAATATTCACTTTTAACCAGTGCTTACGCAAATGCAAAGTAAAGGCTTCTAATAAAAACACAGGCTCTGCTGTGGCCATTAAGAAAATATCCACAGAAACATTTCCTGATTAAAGCAGTATGCAGTGAGGTTTCAGTTGATAAATAATGACACTGTTTTAAGTAAATAAGGGAAGATATTAGAAATGACAGAGTAGTGACCTCAATTGCCTTGTATGCATGACATTTCTGAGTTAATGTTTCTATAGATGGTTGGTGCGCAGGTAGAAAGACAACTGGTAATTGGTGGGTATCATCCATCCTGAGATCTCTGGAAAAGATCCTGGGCTCCTGTCTTTTAAGGTAATGCTACCAGACTTCTTCCTTTTTTGTATCAACTGGTGGATGGATAGTCATTTGAGGGTGGAATTTGACAATATTTTGGTACAGTCTCAATGAATCAAAGTTGTCTAAAACTAATACTGTACAGGAATGCTGGTTGCAGAGCTGTCCCATCTGCCAGAGGATTTTGACGCTGTGCTATCTGTGCTCTATTCAACAATTTATATCAGTGATTTGCGTGGAAGGACTACCAGAATATTTATCCAACATGTGCAGGATAACTCATGCTCTGGAACTAAAAAAGAGGTCCAGGAAGACCTTGGAAACTATGAAAATGAAATGAAATGAGTGAATGGATATTTAACAAACATCATCAGCATCTTGGGCATGCTAATATAATGATGCCATCTAATTGGAAGCTGTGTGTGGATTTTAACCAAATACCAAGTAAGTTTGGCTAGTTGAACATGGAATGACTTGGAAGGCTAAACATAATGCTACTTTGTAACCATCGATAGGGAGGTGTTTATAAGACAAGAAAGATGAACCAAAGCAGTGTTGGAAAAATTGGGGTCCTGCTATTGGAGAGAAATAGACTTACCAGCATAACAAGGAGAGAAATAGAGTCAATGGCATAGCAAGGTGATAACAGTAGGAATGCATTCATCCAAAACACACTTGTAGAGCTAGGTATGGTGACATAGCACTCCTGCAACCCCAGCATTATGGGAGGCTGAGGCAGGAGGAACTCAAGCTCACAATGGACTACTCAGCAAGACTGTCTAAAAATTTAAACACTTACCAGTCCAATTATTTAAACAGAGGATGACCAAAAGTTGCAGATTATTTCATTAATTTTTATAGGCTAACAAGGAATATAAAATTGACAATTTTATCAAATTTATTCATCAGTTTCCTGTGTATGGTATATCTTAAGGCAGTGTCTTGGTTACTTTTCTGTCATTGCTGGGACAAAATACCTGATGCTCAAAATTAAGGAAGAAAACGTTTATTTCGCTTACAGTTTGTGGAGGTTTCAGTCCGTACTTGGCAGATTACAAGGCAGACTGGCACATGGCATAGGGCTACAGCTCATGGCGGCAGAACACAGCAAAA
>NW_004955499.1:5185654-5232624 GCF_000276665.1 Chinchilla lanigera | reverse complement strand
TTTCTCCGGTACCGGGAACCGAACTCATGACCTTGCGCTTGCCAGGCAGGCGCTTTGCCGCTGAGCTAAATCCCCAGCCCCAGTTTTGTTGCTTTCTAAAAGTTCTGTCATTTCTGTATTCTGAATAGTTGACAATAAGAAGACATCTTTTTTTTTTGGTACTGGGAATTGAACTCAGGACCTTACACTTGCCAGGCAAGCACTTGTGCCACTGAGCTATATCCCCAGCCCAAGACATCTTTTTTGTCTTTGCACTTCATAACACAGGCTCCTCCTCTCTGCTATGCTAACATTTCTGCCTTTTCCAGTTTTTTGTTTTGTGGATCTTCCAGCACTTCCTTCCTGTTCAGTCTCAGGCACCCAAACGTGTCCATTTTATACTATAAAAGAACATCACTGAGTCCTGGAGAAGGATAAAAATTATATCTAATGTACTCACGATCAGGATTTTACATACTGTAGCAGAGAACTCTAGGTTACATTTCACGAATAAACACAAATTAGTAAAAGAAAATAATGACAACATATTATTAGATTTCAGTAGCCACAAACATCACAGGTGTGTATAATATACTAAACAAAAAAGTACGCAAGCAATAGTTGATATGAACCCCATGTGGTACAGTGCAAAGGCCCTGAATTCAATCCCCAATACCACAAAATCAGTTTTCCAGATGTGATTACTCCAGAATTAGCCATAAGCTACCCAGCGCAGAAAACACCGTAAGAGATATCTTTAAACCTGAGGTTTTCTTTTTTTCTCTTCAGCACAGTCAAATGTCTGTCTGTAGAAGAGAAAGGATTCCGCTCTTGCCTCAGAAGCCAGAGTAAGGGCACTGCCTGAAGCTAGAAATGAGATCTTACAAGAGCTGTCTGACTGCAATTGATCTAATTCGACATCTAAAATAATTTTTTTGTTTTATTTTTATTTTTTATTCTTTTGAATGGTTTGATCAATCTTGCATTCTTACATCTTGTAATCTGAGCAACTCTGTTGAAGATAACCATGTGTAATATAACAGCCACTGTTAAGGTCTATCATTTTGCTCTGACACCCTATACCATTTTTACTGTTTTTGCCTTGTTTTGTTTTTTTCTATATTGTTGATATTTTGCTATTGTTCTTTGTTTTTACTATGTTCTTTAAAATAAAAAAAATGAAGCATAAATGAAAAATATCCATGTACCTGTGAAGAAAGAGCCCCCACAAAACATGCATTCCCCCCGAACCGAACACACACCCATGTCCTTCTCTGGCAAGCATCTGTCTGGGCTTCCTGTTCTACCCACCCGGCTGTGCGTGAGCTCTCCAGAGGAAACAGACTCGGCAGGAAGACAATAATTAACAAATAATTTGGCAACATAATTTAATTATGGGTCACTGAAATGTTTTCAAACAGCCACAAAAGCCATTTGCATCTTCCTAATTAGCTCCATTTATAACCCTTCCGAAACCTCCTCTTGCCAGGCATCACAGAAAATCATTATAATCAATGGAAATTACCAAGCAACAGATTAAAGAAAGTAGCACAGGACGACACATGTTGGAAGAATGCATTCATGACTGCAGTGGCCGGCTCACCTGCTCCTGCCTCCGCCATTTCTTCCGGGGTTCAACATGGCAGCTCTGGTTTTCTGGCCCATGGGGTGCTAGTGCATTCTTGCACAACCACTGTGAGGTCACCTGACCCGGGATCTGCACCAGAGCCAAACCATGCTGACACGGAACCTCCTGCAGAGTGAGATAAACTGTCTTTTCTCTGTATGGATAAATCTGTACCTATCAATCTATAGAAAATGCTATCACTGCTCTCAGTTCTATGCGCTGCCAATGTTTCTTTCTTCTGTCAATCATTATCATCTATATCCTATTTACCTATCAATTATCATTATTTATATATTCATATTTCCCCATCATCTAGCATTTCTATATTTCTCATTAACATGCCATCTATGTGGCATATCTCTGTATCTACTTATCTATCATTAAGTTATTATCCACCTTCTAGGGTACCAACTATCATTTCTACATATTTTCTATTTTTATAGGTATTTCTCATTTATCTGTCCATCATACTATCTCTATTTTTCTACCATCCCATCTGTTGACCATATATCCTTATTTATATATCATCTATCACCTATATCTAATTTTCTATCTATCCTCCTTTCCTTTTCTTTCTTTCTTTTCTTTCTTTTCTTTCTTTCTTTCTTTCCTTTCTGTCTCTCTATTTTTCTTATCTATCTCTATATCCACCAATCCATTCTTTATCCATCATCCATCCATCCATATGCCTCTGTCTGTCTGTTTATCTGTCTATTTATCTATGTAATCATCTATCTATTTATCTATGTAATCATCTATCTTCTATCATCTATCCTATCTATCTTTCTTATCTATATATCCATTCATCCATATTCCTCATACTCCTATCATCTATCTATCTATCTATCTATTTGTCTATCTATCTGTCTATTTGTTGATCAATTGATCGACCAACCCACTGACTGACCAACCTACCTATCTAACTACCTATCTTATTTCTCTACCTATCAGGAGGCTGAGGCAGAAAGATCACAAGTTTGAGGTCAGCCTGGTCAACCCTGTCTCAAAATAAAAATAAAAAGGGCCGGGGATATAGTTTAATGAGGAGCATGCCTGGATTTGTTTGATCCCCGGCATCACACAAAAAAATAAGTAAATAAATAAAGTTGCCAATAAAAAAAAAGAGGGCCTCCAGGCAAGCCCAGCCTTGGCCTCCAAAGCTTCCGCCCACCTCAGGAAGCCGTCCCAGTGCCTGCAGGTCCTCTGGCCTGGGGTCTACCAGGACGAGGAGGGGAAAACCTGGATGCCGGGGTTCCTGCAGCAATTTCACCACCAGAAAGCCATTACCACTCAGGACAGAGACTCATAGTACAGCCAGCCTTCAAACAGCTTCAAAGTCTACCTGAGGCGGATGTCAGTGAGACCGCCAATGCCTTGTTCTCCAGCCAGGAGCCCTGCCCCATGCTACCCATCACGTGGTGGCTTGACCGGAGGAGATATTACCTAGCAGAGGGTTTCACACACTGGGAAGCAGCGGAGCACAGCCAGACCTTCGGCATGAAGCAGCTGGTTCTCAGATCGCAGTTGGTGTGGAGTGGCTGACAGTGTGCAGGGGTTGACAGGGCTGGTCTTGTTCACCCTGCTGTCTCTCACCCCCTGTGCCCATGGGCACCCTCAGCGAACACCTATGCACACCTGCTCTTTGTTGTCCTCCCACTCTGCCCTCTCTGATCTCCCTCTTGCCTCAGCAGCAGTCCCTTTCTGCCTGCCCAGATCTGTGCTCACTGGGCTGGCCACGGCCCCTGTCTGTACCCTGGGCTGTGTGCCCTGCTGGCTGTAAGCTGTGGCTCCCATATGTACCTTCCAGATCTTACTTCCCGGGTCCCCTCCTCCTCATGTCCGCCCAACTCTGTGCCCAGCCAGATCTCTGGGCTCCCCCGTGATGGCCAAGGCTGCAGATGTGTCACCAGCCCCACTGTGCTTCAGGTGGTGAGGGGCTCTGTTTACCAGACAGCCACAGGAGAGCACCCTGTGGACTTCGGTGCTGTTGGCACTGGCTGGACAATCTGTCCCCTGCACCCAGCAGTCCCGCTGCACACTGGGGTGGGTACCGGGAGGACCCGGCCGACCTCTCCCACTCGCCTCGGCCCTCAGCTCCTGGAAGTGAAGCTGGCCCACCAAGGAGATCTCCCCGTCCTGGTTCATTAAACTGTGTCATTCCTTGTCCACACAACAATGGCAACAACAACACCATTTCTCATCTATTTATATACCCATTCAGCCAACCAGCTACATACAAGCGACAGGCATGGGTCCTAGAACACATTTTCTTACTTTTAAATCATCTTCAACTTCCCCTGGATTGTTAGGGAAAGATGATGCGGAAGATGGCAACTAAGAGCTAATTTATTTCCGCTCTGTCCGTAGCTTCTGCACCAGGGAGAATATCTTAACATATTCCCACAGGAGCCTTGCCACTGAAAGCAGGCCAAAGCACAATAGCCTGAGCATCCATTCTTTAGATGAGCCCCTGGAACATTTTCTCCCTTAAAGCTCAACCCCAACCAGCACCAAAAGGAAAACACATACTTAGGTGGAAATCACAGCACAGGCATGGTTGAATTTCACCTGCTCACTCTGACCTAGGAAAACAGCAAACATTGACAAACCCCCTCGACAAACATTTGCTTAACCAAACATCGGGCTCCTAAGTTTTACCTTTCTGCACAAGTTAGCGCAAAACACATTTGAGCAGGGAGCCTGCTAAGCAAGTGACACACACTCTACAAATCTGATCAGTCCGGCATCTGGCCACATTCTTCCCCCTCCAGTATGATCACCCCGGTATTGATTCTTTATCCCCAATCATCCGCAAGATGAAATCTGATCACCACGGATATCTGATGACTTCCTCTCCAGGCAAGGTCAGATCACCTTGCCTTGTTGTCTTCACAGAAAATCCTGTTAGGTTAGTTCTGATGGACTCGCCCTCACCCCTGATGTCTCCGCTTAGGAATTTTCCACCCACTGACCCCACCTGCTCCTTGGCGATCAGTCCTCACCTGCTGATTCTGTATTTGGAACTGAGCCCCATACCTCTCCCCTACTCCAAAACCCCATGCAGTGGCTCCCGTACCTATAGCGATGGTCCTGAGTAGTTTTCCTTAAGATGCTTCAACAAGTGACAGTAAGAAAGTTCACCTTTAATATCTCCCACGCCTTGTGTCCTGCAAAGTGGCTCACTGCACAGAACCACCCCCATGTGGCTAAGAAAATATTATTCAAGAGTCTGGGCCAGATAATCCATATCCAAATTCTCATTCTTTGCCTCATAAATGTTTTGCCAAAACCCTGGTCCCAGTAGGGTCAGAGGTTATGTATATTCGTCTCCTCCCTCCAGGACCTTGGCCCCTGGTTTATCTACAGACACAGAAAGAGGCTGCCCTCGTGGTCAACATGCTCTAACCTGTTAGCTCGCGAGGCTAGGCTTTCATTCCACTCCCCTCTATTCCACTTTTTCTAACCCTGTCTACGCCTCTCTCTCTGTCAGAGTAAATCATTTCTTGCCCAACTTTGCAGAAGCTTGCAGTCCTTAGACTCATGGCATCGTCTGTCTTGCAAAAATCTTCCTCAGTTTCAATCTCATCTTCCTGTGTTTGTTATTGAACACACGCCAAAGAGTCTGGGTGGTGGGGATGCTTGTGCACCAACAGAGCTGGAGGCCCTTTCAAGGTTTATATGCCTATGAGGTAAGGCTTACTTTCCTGAAAGATACCCTAAAGCTTGCCGAATCTCAGCCCTGGGTCCAGCATTGTGGTTCTGCTGCATTGCAGAAAGCCAGATGCACTTAAACAACGTTTTGATAAAACCAGTGCAGGTGTGCACAGCCTACTCCCTTGAGATAGGAGTTGCTTAATTGCTAGGTTGTAAGGCAGATAATTCCAGCTATTACTCTGTCACTGTGGTAAATACTTCTGATCAGCTCAAACGAGAAACATATTTCCATAGGTCTGTTACACACACGAACCGGAATTAACAGCTGTGGTTCCTCTGTCATGCACATTTTAGTCATCTCGGAATGACCTGCCACTTTCCTGGATGTGCCAAGTAGGCTCCAGCATCGGTGACATCACCCCAGCAAAAAAGAAAAGGTGTGTGCAAAATAGCAGAATGAGACAAGGATTTACTGAAAGGATAGGGGCATCAGAAGGAACAGAAAGCCAGTGAAGGCAAGAGGGAGAGTGCGGGCAAATTAATCTACACGTTTCTGCAGGTCACCCTCTTCTCTCTTTCCAAAGAGTCTCCAATCAACTTATGGTCTGTGATGTAGGACAGGAGAAGTCTGTTACACATTAAGAACACAAGGTGCTGAAGTCATCAGCCACCACACGAGATGATTTCCAGAGGGGTTGGAAGGGACAAAAACCAGATGGGATGCATAAAAATGAAAGGAGATGCCAGGGAGGATGGGTGGTGGTATGTAGTTCCTTTCCTAAGATAAGAGATGGGTGAAAGTTTTACACACACACACACACACACACACACACTAAACACTAAGCAAGTAGCATGCCACTCACAGTGATTTCCAATGGTATCATTTCCAAGAGCAACTGCATGCAGAGATACCTCACCAGCAAGCATTTAATTTAATGATGGTGACAATTAAATCATGCAAATTCATTAAAGCACAGCACTTGTTAGCCAAGGGATCAGTTTGTTCAGTACAGTTCCTCAGCATTTACAACAAAAAGCAATCACGATAGTGCATTCTTGTCTAAATAGATAAAATTCTAGCTATATCAGAGGGATTATCTGTTGGAGTAGTAGACAAGTTATGGGTTTATAATAATTAACCCTTACATTAACAAAGTGCAAAGTCAAACGGAAGTATTGCAGGTTCAGCATTGCTAATAAACAATCTGAAAGCCAAGTGCTGGGAAGTCCATCCCACATGTGGCCAAGTGGGAAACTCTGCACCTAACCTCAGTCAACATGCAAATGCACTAAAAATATTGTGTAAAGTTACCTTCAGGGTGTGTATACCGAGAACCTATGAAACAAAGAAATTTCATGTATACCCTTTGGTCTCATCTCCAAGATATCTCTATTATGCAAATATTCTAACGTCTGAAGGAAACTTCTAAAGAAAAGCAAAAACATTAACTGAAAACTATCGTGGCAGGCCGAAAGGGAGGCCAGCCTCATCCTAAACGCTCACCAATAGAGACTCTGTTGCTGCCTAGGAATCTCAGTGAAATACTAGATCTTCCAAGAGACTGGACTATCCTGAAGATATACCCATGTTATGACATACTAAAAAGAGCAGCCAGAAGGATGGACTCATTTCTATGCAGAACCACTTTCTGCAAAAGAGCAGGTTGAACCAACTCAGCAAATTCTAAATAGTGTGGTAGGTAAGAATGAGAGAGGACCAGCAGTATGGCGGCCCTCCCTGCACATCCTCTAACATTCACGAGGGGCTGCTCCTGGGAATATAGCGAAGTTCATTTCTCTAACCAGTTGACTCATCAGTTGATTTTGCATCAAGCAAAAGAGTTTATGCATCCTGAGCTCTGATGCAATCAGGTGACCACTTCAAAGGTACAGATCTGTTGGAGAACTCACAGAGCTGTCCTCCAGCTGGTGTCTAAGAAGAAGTCTGCAGCTTTGAAGGAAGTAGCTCACTGGAGGTGCCATCCCGGGAGTCATGAGTCACTTCTAGGAACTCAAAGGGGCCCAGGGCTTCAGTAGCAAGAAAACAGATACTACCTCATTCCCACAATCCTAAGCAACTGGGCTTGGAAGAAACCAAGAAGCCTCAGAGAAGCATGTAATCTTCCTGAGATCATGATTTCTGCCTGGGGACCCCATGAGCGGGTTACCCCAGCCACCCCTTGCATGGACTTCCAACCCACACAGGTGGCAACACAACATTTGAGTGTTTATTTTAAGTGACTGTATGTCATGAAACAGTAGAAAGTGAACACTGGGGGTATAAAAGCAAATACTACCCTACCAAAGCTAGAGAGATCTTTGTTTTGTAGAGAGATAATAGCTTTGTGAATGTATTTACATATCTCTCCTGTATTCTTTTAAAATCTGTGATCTCAATTTAGTTTTCATCCCTTGCTCAAGGGAAATTTACCACTATTATTCTTAATCTCAAGTGGAGAAGAATACAATAAGAAATTCAGGAGGAAGGAAGGAAGAAAGGGAGGGAGGGAGAGAGGGGAGGAGGGAGGAAGGGGAATGTGGCGTGGGGACAGGTAGAAAAGGCAAATTGTGAGAGCAAATTCAATCTCCTAGTATTTTTAAAATATCAGGGAGACAAAGAAACAATTACAAATTACTATAAGTGTGCAAACTTCTCAGTCTCTTTAGGGGTCAAAACTAAGAACGGAAGGACCCTAAAAATATTCTTTATGTCTATCAACCTGGCAAATGCAGAAACAGAGAATTTTGCCCAATACTTGTGAAAACACCAACCTGGGAAGAGTTCTGGGAGCTCTTTGGGAATGGCTATCAAGAATCTCAATATTTGCACATGCTTGGAATCAGGGTTTTCTATTTTTAGGCATTTATGGTAGGACTATATTGAGAAAGACATGTCCATCCTGGCATCAGGATAGTCCTGCAAGCCTTAGAAAAAACTGTGAAGGTGTGAGACTTCAGGAAAGGTTAGATAAATTTCATGATACGATATTACACAACCTTTAAACTTCTGATTTGCAAAGACGTTTTCATTGTGTATAAGAACTTCATGGCATAATTTTTGCACAGGAAAGGTAAAACCCAGCATTATATAATGGCAACACGATAATAAATTATTTTAAAAAGTATTTCATGTATGAATATAGATATGTACGTTCTCAGTACATATATGTGTCATCAAGCATCTACATGACTGAAAAGAAGCATGATATGAACCTATTTCTAATTAGTTTGCGAACATCTGCACCATCAGTGGATTTTATAATTTCTGGTGCAGTACATTCTTGTATTTATCAAATGTTTTACTTGTTTTCATAATCAGAAAAAAGACTGCAGTGTACAATTTAGTCATATTGTATTTCTGACGATAGAGGAGGACATTCTCACTGTTAAATTTACAAAGCTCCACAAACATGATAATTTGTACTAATGGGAATAAAAAGAAAATTGAACCCCAGCTTACAGTTGGCCTGGAGAGACCCTAATTTAGACAACTTCATTTTGATGAGCTCTGATAACTGTGCAGCTGGTCCTTGTCATATAATCAGAGGGGAAAAAAAATAAGGCTCTCTTTTTAGAGAAATTCTCTGAGTCCTTATGCTTGAGGCACACACAGTAAAAGCCTAATAAATACTTGCAGAGAAATGAATTAATTGCAGATTGCTCATCTCTGCAGTTTCTCTGTCATGCAAGAAGGTCTGGTTGCCACTGAAAAGTACACCATAGATCCAAACTCCTGTTGCTAGCATCCTTTTGTAACCTTTATCAATAGTTTGATATCTGTAGCTGGGGTAAGAAGAAAATGAACACCTAAGCTGTGGTTGTTACCGGGATAATGAAGAAAAGTAGAATGCTGATTCACACAACGGAGCATCATGATTTAGAAAGGAATTGATGTGCAACATCAGCCATGATCTCAGGGGTTCCTTTATCTAGGAACTCTGACATGTATTTATCTGGATGGGATTTCAGGATCGGGTCTCCAATGTCTCCTCCGTTATTCCAGTATACTGTAGGTGCTCCTATGTCTCTGAATCTCACCCAGCAGGGAGAGGAAGCCCTGACATCAATGTTCAAAGATAACTGTACAAAACTCTTACCACAATCCTTCAAGAAGGGCAACATTCCACTAATACCATAATGATCAACCACGGCGTACCGGCAGCCCTTGGGTGATGGTGATGGAGAATGTACTTGAACAATGGAGGGGATTAAGGAAAGATCTTCTCCCCACAACACAACCAGGAGAGTGGAGGTGAAGGGAAATCTTTACCAAGTGCAAAGCATTCTGATTTATCTCTGTAGGAATAATGATGGTGTACGTAAGAGCAGCAAAACATTAAAGCAAAAGTGTCTACAGAGGACAGCCTAATGAACAGAATCCCACAGAATTGGTTTGGCTTTTTATGTGGACAGTACTCTTGAAGATACACCTTTGGTATTGGCTCTGATAACTTCACCACAAACACCTTTCCTTCTAGAACATTCTTGCCATGGAAATTACAAGGAAACAGAAAACGTATGTATGTATGTATGTATGTATCTATCTATCTATCCATTGATCTATCATCTGTCTACCTACTGATCCATCTGTTCTCTCCTATCTATCTGCCCATCAGTCATCCATCTGTCCATCTCTGCCTCTCTCTCTCTCTATTTATCTGTTCTCCCTTTCATTCTCTGTCTGCCTATTCACTCCTCTACCCACCTACCTATCCATCTATCTAATCTACTGACATTACCAATCTATCATCTATTATTTTTCTACCTACTTATCCATCTATCCTATCTGTCCATCCATCCACACTTCTGTCCATCTGTCTCCCCAACTACTCACCTACCTATCCCTACCTACCTAATCCAACCTACTCTATCTATCTGTCTATCTATCTATCTATCTATCTATCTATCTATCTATCTATCTACCTACCTACCTACCTACATACCTACCTCTCTATCTACCTAAAATAGTGTATGGTTTGATATATGGCTCCTTTCAAACATTAATTGGCTATACAAGAATACATATGATTACAACTTCTGTCATAGATAATGTGTGATGAGGCCACATGTGGTTTGGTGGTGAAAGGGGATGGGGTCACAGAAGTCTGAAAAAATGAGGCTATAAGAAGTGTTTGCTGTGAGGGAGCTTGTCTGATGGAGCCACACATTATGGCTGCAGCACAGGTTTTGATATGGATACCCAGGAAGCCTCCATCATAAGACTCCAAGCGATGCAATTGGATTGGCCTGGGCACTGGGGTTTCCACCTTTGTTCTTGCAGACTCATTCCTAACACATAATCAAGAGCAAAATATAATCTGGCTTCTTCCTTCTTCCTATCACTCATTCTTTACGTACTTGGTCCAAGAAAGAGCAAAGACAGGAGAAGAAGGAGGAGAGCATTTTCTTTTTCCTTCTGTCACGTGCTCCAAGCAAACTACTTCTGCCTCTTGAGAGATGAGAATGTGAGGTCTGAACCACATGAACAAGCCAGAAAAGACGGGGCAGTGTTTTAAAGCATGAGCTTTGTGATGAGATTTGAATTTGAGTCTCTTGAGTTGCTTTATAGGATGCCAAAATTTCTAGCAAGTATGAAAAACATGTGTCTTAAGATAATTAATTGCACCATCATCGAGTTCTGAGGATATGAAAGATCAACAGTAATAAAAATGTTCATTCAATAATATTTTCAAAGGACCAAGAAGAAAAGTAGGGCATGGAAACTAAAGTTGTGCTTCATATTCTTAAAGAACAGGAGATAAGATAACCTTTGAAATAAACTACAGGGTACTGTTACCTATTTATTAAAAACTTGAAGTCCTAAAATTTCTCTTAAGTCTTCAAATGTGTGATTTCTGAACAAGAAAGCAAGAATGATTTCGAGTTATCATTATGATGTTCTGTCTCATCAAATGTGCTTAATACAGTTATCTTTTGCATATTTGCCTGGTAATCTCTCCAAAAGCTAAGGATATTATTAGGCAATTTTCTATTTCTAGCGAAGAAAAGTATGCCATAAAGATAAAATTATTTCAGAATGTGAGTTTCATTCTCAGAAAAACTAGTTTGGTTCTTTCTTTGAATTATATACAGATTCTGCCCACTTCCCACGGAGTTCTATTACATTTTTTGTCTTTTTACGGTACATTCCATATTATCCACAATAAAATGTTCAGAAAAAGGAAAAGAACAGCTAGCTTCGTGCTTATTTTTTGAAAGCAAAGAACACAGGACACTAAGTAAAGGAACAAAGTCTGATTAGTTATTATAAATGTGTGTGAGCCATGCACTTGGTTAACCCCCACTGGAATTATTAGAAACTAAAAATACATAAACATGACAGATGACTAAATTCGACTGGGTCTACATTCATCTTCTGTGAAATATTACACAATTAAATATACACAGCCAGTCCCCTCAGGCTGTGGGAACAAAGTGAAACTATCTAAGCACTCCTGGAAGCTAAAATGGTCATAATGGTTTGAATTTGAAGAAGAAAAATATACACTTTTAAATCATGAAAAAGAAAATTGTTATAACATGATATTAGAAGGTAAATTTCCACTATGTTATCAAAGTCAGAGTTGATTGTGCTCGCTTCGGCAGCACATATACAAAGTCAGAGTTGATTTTAATAAAAACAGAGACATAAAGTTGTATAGATTAACAGAATTATTATACCAAGTCTATGAGCTCGTTATTATTTTTAAACCAGGAAGCTGTGCTCCTAAATTATAAAATCAATCTGATTTCAGACATTTTATTACTGCCTTCCAGCATTTTATACTGAAGTATGCTGAAGATTTTGCAGTTGTGGTATAGATGGATTGCTTCCTAACTGACTCCAAATAATACCGTATTTTATATTTGAAAACCATATTCCACACTGCTAAAATGGAGGATGTCCACAGAGCTTTCTAAAGAACTCACTACTGACATAGAGGATGTTGGCAGAACTGTCCACAGAGCTCACTCCTAAAGTGAAGGATGTTCATACAACTTCCACAGAGCTCACTATAAAAATGGAGGATTTCAATAGAACTTTCCAGAAAACTCACTCCTAAAATGGAGGATGCTCATAGAACTTTTCATGGACTTCACTCCTATAATATAGGATTTCAACAGAATTTTTCTTATGAAACTCACCCCTAAAATGGAGGATTTCCACAGAACTGTCTATGAGGCCATTCCCAAAATAGTAGACTCAACATGAACTTTATATAGGAATAAAATATTATCATAAACAGAGCACTTTATATAACATATCAGTCAGGTCCTCAATAATACAATAAGCTGGGTCTACATTCACCTTCTGTGAAAGAGAAAACCAACATAAAAAATAAGAAAAGTGTTATGGTTTGTGTCTGGGTGTCCCCCCAAAGCCTCATGCGGTCATTGGGGCAGGCTTTTAGAGTTTGATTAATTATGGGTGTGAGAGCTACACCCACCCTGGGATGATAGTTTGCATATCTAAGGGAGAGGAAGAGGCTGCTTGTGGCCATTCCTCCATTGTGTGTTTGTTGCTTTTGCTGTGTTCGGACGCCATGAGCTGTAGCCCTCTGCCATGTGCCACTCTGCCTTGTAACCTGCCAAGTATGGACTAAAACCTCCACAAACTGCAAGCGAAATAAACCTTTCCTTCCTTAATTTTGGGTGTCAGGTATTTTCTCCCAGCAACAAAAGAAAAGTAACCAAGACAAAAAGGCTTCTTTTGACTCAAGGTTTCAGAAGCTTCAGTCCATTGTCAGCTGGCTTCATTAATTTTGTATCTGCAGTGAGGCAGAACATCATAGCAGAAGCACATGGCAGATGAAATTTACTGCCTTCATGGGAGTAAGGAGAGAGAGAGACAGAGATAGCAAGAGAGACAAAGAGTGAATTCCCCTTCAAGGGCACACCTCCTGACCTACTTCCTTCAACTAGGCTCTATCTGCAATAGCACCATTAGAAAGTGAACCCTGAACACATGAGCTTTTGAGGCAAACAGTAACACATGCAGTACAAAGTAAGGAACTGTTACACTTCTTAAATGATTATCATGAAGATGACTGAACTACACACATAAGAGTATGGCATGACAGAAAATACTTTCAATTGTCTACATCAGTCGATCATACAGAGATAAGGAACATATTTGCATGTGAGTCATAATGGAGTTCGTTGGTGGTTGGCTGGCTGGTTGGTTGTGCGCTGGGGATCAAATTCATGATCACAGCCTGTTAGGCAGGTGCTGTCCCACTGAGCTATAACCCTAGTGCTCATGACATTTTCTACCAAGTTGCATAAATTATATTTCCATTCCTTTCCCCAATATTTCAGCATAGGACTCCCAGACTGAAGGGATTTTTTTTTTCTATTTTTTTTTTGGTAACAGCATTACCAATGTCATCACTGTAGGGTGAACATGGACTCAATACACTCTCCCATACAGTACCCACCTAATTACATAAACTGTTCTTGTCTTTCAATCCAGGATCCAGTCAAGATTAGGGTATAATTGCTCTACTGCTTAAATCTTTTCAAATTGGAAAGAATTATGGAATATTTCAGGGGTATTTTTGTCTGTTTTGTATTTTTTTGTTTTTCATGACATTGATTCCTTTAGCAGAACACTGGCCAGTTATTTTTCAGTAATGTTCTATGTTGGGCATGGGTGTGATGTTTTGCTGGGATCAGATGCAAGTTGAATGAAATATCAGGGGTGCCACATAGGTTTTCCTGTATCCCTCCCACAGCCTTATATGAAGAAGTTCAATGGCACAAGACACTTTGATATTGACAGTGGTTGCTCTATTTTTCCCTTGCCATTTGCCTCTTTTTTCTCCTCCTCCTTTTTTTTTCTGAGACACAGCATAGTAACCTTAATTTTTCTGGCTGGGCTTAGTATATTGAAACTAAAATGTTCTTCTCATGGGTATTTGCTGCCATACAATATCCTTATGGAATTTTTTTTGTAACCATCAAATGATGAAAACAATTATGACTGTCTTAGTATATTTAAGGATAATAAGCCTAGAGAGTCCTGATGGATTTCTTCCAATAAAATGACGTTTTCTTTTGTTTCCTAATAAAGGTATATTTTAATAACATTAAAGAGTTTTCTTTTCGAGGGGAATCAATTAGGGTATCCAGAGACGGGATAAGAGTCTTTTCCTACCTTCAAAATATCCATCTGCTTAGTGGAGGTAAAGAGTTTAACATGCTGAACTCTGATCTGTGAAGACATTACAACACCCCACAAGGACGGCTTTATGTTGGTGAGATATAATGAATATTGTTATTAGGTATTTAGAAACAGATATTTCAGTTCCCACTGAAATACTACCACTTTATATCAGAACATTAAGAAAGGATAATGAATGCTGCATAAGTTTATCATGAATTAATCATGGGCTTTTTCAGCCACATACTTTTAATTAGCTACTGGGTCTGTCAATTTTTCTTTTTTTTTTTTTAGCACCGTTCCAGCTGGGTCAAAATACTGTCAATCTTCAATGCAGAATAAATGGCAAAAAAATTATACTTAACGTATTTCCCTGCCAAATGTGCAGTTGTTTTCCAGATGGATAAAAATAAAACTACTTAGCAGGTGTTGAAGGCTTGTAAAGCTAGGTCAGAATATGAAACCTGGCCCCAGTATCATCAATGACTTTAGAACGCTAATTGGTCTCCAACTCATCTGAAAAGTTTGTTTGCAAAACAAAGGAAAGGGACATGGGAGCCTTTTAAAGAATAAATCACGGAAATCACAATGGCAAGTGAATCTGTTAAGCCGCTCAGCGTTAGAACTGCATATGAGCTGCGGCTTTAAGCCTGAGTGGAATGAATGTTTCTCACAAAAGGATTTACTTCTGAGAGCTTTACATTTACTAGAAGAAAAAAAAAAAAAAAAACGTGAAAAGGTCATTGTCTTTTGGTTCTCTATAGTTCTCATTCTAAACTAAAGATAAGCAAAACTGCAGCCATGGAGTGCAGGCTTTCCCACCCTTAGCACTCCTGACTGCTCTCTTTGCTGGTGCTATCCTAGGAACAGAGGCTGCATCACTGCTTCCCAACCCTCGGCCCTTTCTGAGCCAGCAGCAGTGCACAGTCTGACAATCCGAAAGGTCTCCAGCTCTTTCCAGATTCCCTCTAGAGAGCAGAATCCCTCCTAGGGGAGGAAGAACCACTACCATGTGTAACCTCCTACTCCAGAGCTGTATTTGGTCATCAAACTCACATCAGCCTGCGTTTCTGACTTATTTCACTTAACATTATGGTCTCAAGATGCATCCATTTTCCTACAAATGAACCCAGGTCATCCTCCTCTATGGAAGAGGGGTAATCCATTGCGTATAAACACCACACCTTTATCCACTCATCGCTCGATGCACAAAGGGGGCATTTGCAAGATTTAGCTTTTATGAATCGTGCCGCTCCCAATGTGAGTATGCATGGATCACTGTACTACGGTGTCTTTAACTCTTAGGCGAAAATATGGAGAAGAAAAACAGCGGGGTCAACTGACTAGTTATAGTTTTTTGAGGAATTTCTGTACTGATCTCCATAGTGGTCGCAGTGAGGTACATTCCCACCAACAGTGTGCAAGGGTTCAGACACGCTGACCTACACCACTGCCTTCCACAAGTGGTAAGCTTAAATATCCCACGGTTTCTGTTACATGAGAAACTCACGGCATAAATAAGGAGCAAGATAAAAGATAGATAGAAGGAAGTAGGGGGATGGCTCTTTGTCACAGGGGAAGAGGACCAAGAGATGGGTGAGGAGAGGGAAAGGCGATGAAACAAGAAGTTAAGACATGTCACATGCATGAACCAACTCCACAAAAGAAGTTTAAACACTATAGAGCAAAACATACACTAATTTAAAACACACACACACAAACACCCTTAAACCTTCCATACACCTTCCACTACCTCACCTGGTGAGCTCAGCGCATTTATTCCCCAAATAAAGGAGAGTCTTTTTAGAACAGTCCTAGCAGACAGTCACCATTTTTCATCAGCAGTTTTAACGGAGAAGCCAACTGAGGTACAGAGAGCGGAAACAGCTTCCTGACAGCATGGACTCGGAAGTGGTGAGCTGGATCCCACATGCCCAGACGGCATGGATGGTCCCATCTTCCAGAGCCTCCGCATAGGGATCTGAACCAGGCAGCTCCTGTGAGCCCATTCCCTGCCCTCTTGTCTGAGCCACAAGGACCACCCTGAATGGCCACAGCCGCCCCCTTCCAGGTCATAATGACATGACGTCACAGAGGCAGGCTCTGTCCTAGAAAAGGAGGAGTAACAGGGATTCTGACCAGCAGACTTTTAGTCATCTTTATATATGTACTTCTTGATGGTAAGTGTCGGGAATGCATCCCGGGCTTCCCCTAACCTGAGCCTGTGCTCTGCTCCTGAGTTCCCCCTTGAGGCCAGGTGGTGCTGGACACTTCTCCAAGGATGAGAGGACAGTGCACATACCTACTCTCGCCAGAGGAGGAGCTCTCTCTGCAGGAGTGAGCTGGCTCTGTCCTTCACACATTGATGGATTGCAGGACAAAAAGCAAGTGGTGGACCCCACTCATATCACGGGCATTCCCTCTGCACACAGGCTGTGTTGCCTTGCTGATTCAACCAGAGCTCCCTCAAAAGTCCAGGAGATGCATCACTGCTCAAGACTTCCCACACATGCTGCTATTTAGGTTTGGATGTGGAATGGCCCTCCAAATACTCCTGTGCTGAAAGCTTGACTTCCCACCCAATGGTGTTTAGAAGGTGTGTGCGTGTGTATGGGGGTGGTGGGATCACCAGGAGTCTGGTCTTATCAATGGATTAATGTGTTGCTGGATTCATAGCTTAATGGGCAGTTAGGAGACGGTGATAACTCTAGCAGGTAGGGCCAAGTGGAAAAGAATATGTCACTGCCAGCATGTCCTGGAAAGACAATTTTCTACCTGGCTCCTTCCACTCTCTTTTTGCTTCTTAGCCACCTTAAGGAAATCAGCTCTACTCTACTGCAGGGTGTCCACCGTGATGTCTTGCCTGAACACATGCAGTGAAAGCATGGAACCACATGACCATGGACTGGACTCTTTGAAACTCTAAACCAAAACAAACCTTTCCTATTTTAAGTTCATGGTCTCAGGTATTTTTGTCACAGTGATGGGAAGCTGACACACTTGCCATGTGCTTCCATGTATTACACTGTGGCTGCCCTCCCAGTGGATCCCTATACAGCCTGTCTCTTGCAAACTGGTATTTGTTGCAAGGGCACTTCCCTTTGGTAAATGGGATTTTTCACTGTGAAGTTCTTTGGGCAAAAGGAGCAGGTAGGATAGCTCCACATTTCATGTCTGTAATCATCAGAACATTTGGAATTCCACTTCCAGTACTATTGAGTGTAGATGACAGACCAGGTTCCAGGTGAGTGAAACACTTCCTGAGGAGCCATGCTACATTCCAAGAGCAGCCCACACATTTACACTTACCCTGATGTCAGTTTAAAACAATCTCCAGCTGTTGTCCTGCAGTGGGGCTTCAGGGATGGAGATCACCATGCGCTGACATAGAAAGGGAGCTCTCAGCAGAGAAGAATCAGGGGCATCGGGCTCACTCTGTGAATTAATCCAAAAGGAGAAGAATTGGACAGTGGACAACCACATGGAGATGAACGTATATGAAATGAGCTCTTTCTTACATTGGAAGAGTCTCCTTCAGAAAATGCTTCTTTCCACTATCTATTTAATGCAGATAATTAGGTCTCAGTTTGCTGTCTCAGGACTCTGAGAATCTCTCCATAATTACTGTATATGAAACAAGTTCTTCCATTGTTTAGTATCATATCATAGATCATCTTTTTCCTTGATAGCTTCTCTCTCTGTCCCTCTCTCTCCCTCTCTCTCTCACTCTCCTACACATACACACACACACACATGCAAATAGAGCACTTATTGTTATATTATTGAACTTATATTTGTTAACCAAACATGTGGTATTATGCCTGGATTTCCTGTCTTTGTATTCTTTATATGCATACATTACACTGTATATCATATAGTTGTTTTTTGTAACCAACGTTTTCATTTCGCTGATGATGAAACCTACAGCTTCATGCATGCTAAGCCAGTACTCTGTCGCTGGCCTGCACCACACACTCCCACCAGGTTCAAGGAGCAACACTGCAGGACTATAGTTCATTTGTAATGCATATCAAGCTCTCAAAAATGTGGGGAGACTGTATTGCCCCCAGATCCCATGCATGCTAGCCACCTGACTACCACTGAGATGCACTCCAGCTGCAATACGTATTCTCTGAATAGACTTGGGGTCACAAGTTATGTCTCACTGCACAAATCTGGCCTGCTACTTGCTTTTGTAGTGAGTCAACAGTGTTTTATGTTCAAACGTTTGTAAAAGAGTATTTTTGATGCATGCAAAGCATATGAAAATTGAATAAACAAAGTGTAATGGAGCAAAGTCATAAACATTCACTTATATCTGATTCATGTACATTTTGCCACCAAGTCAAAACCAAATAGACTTGTGATACAGATCCCTTGGCTCCAAAATCTGCAAACTGTTTACTATCATCCTTTTATAGAAAGAGTTTTCCAACCTGTGATATACAGAGTGATGCATATGAATTGAAAATGAACTCAGAAGAAAGCCAAGAAGCTATCTTTCAACTTATTGAAGATATTTCTGTCTGAGTTGCTGACATTTAGATAAAAAACTAGTGTGTGTGTCTTCCACAACATATTAATGTACAAACTTATTGTTTATGTTCTAAAATGTGAAATCTAATCCTACTTGGTAAAACATATCCATGAGAGACCATCGAGTTAGAGAATAACGACTACTGTATAGATTTTTGTAAATGTAGATCTTGCTTTACTGAAGGTAAGTTTCCAGCAACAGTTTCTGAGGTTCAGTCATTATCCCAGAAATGTTACTCTCCCCCCAGATGACATTTGAAACTGTGATCAATCTTCCAGCATGTTTTTCATGTTAGAGTCTTGTACAAATGGAACCCTGTGCAGTTAACCTTGATCCTTAACCTCTCTCTGAAGGAATGACAGTACCACCACGCAAGGTCACGTCCTTTCTCTCCAGTCACCATGACATCCCTTGGCAAGTCTCAGATTGTAGCTGTGGATCTGATCTTAACAATAGAGGCCACCATGTGTTCAAGTCAAGGACAGTAGACTAATTAATCTGGCAGAAGAAATCTGAAGGCAGTCAAATGTTGCGGCCGTGGCACAGCTATTGTTGGGGACTTTTAGCCAGATTTATGTAGAAAATCAAGAGCAAACAGCTCAGCAGGTTGATTTAAAATGTTGTGAGTTTGGCCAGAAGGGAAGCTCCAGTAAAGCTATGGACTACAAAGACAGGGCAGAGGAGACCTACACTGCCAAGAAGAAACAGGAGAATATAAAAGATGGCCTGAGGGCATCACAAGAAGCAGCAAGTCTCCAACCTTTGCAGTTTCAAAACTGCAAAAGTGAAAGACTTTGCTTTCAGGAGAAAGCCTCAAAGCACCATGTTCTAGAATAGCGGCAGCACAGAAAATTTGTTCCTCAGAATTGGATTCAGAGCACCTAGAAATCTAGGCACTTGACCCCTACAGCCAAGAGTGAGGAAAGCGTGGCTACCACTCCATCTGGCAGCAGGCGGGAGTCATCCACGTGGTGCTGGTTTTAGGTGCATGCAGAATGCAAGACTAATGGAGTTAAAAAGGCTTCCAACTCAATTTCAGAAGACGTGGAGGCCAGGCAGTGTGCCGCTGAGAGGGCAGTGTGTGAAGCTGTGAATGAGAAGCCAAAGGTGCAGTGGAGGCCCCAGAAGTTTGGAGAAGCCAGGAACATGGACTGTCTAAGTAAAGCTGCAAGAAAGGAGCAAAGCAGGCCTGAGAGAGAAGCTGTGGGAGCTAGGACCACCAGAAGTGCTGTAGGGGTGGAACCACCCAAGCTCTTTGGAGCTCACAATCTGCCACTGATTGTCTCAGACTCCAGACAGGGGATTACAGGACTTAATATTTGCCCTGCTGGATTTTGAACTTGCTTTAGTCCCATTCCTTTGTATTCCCAATTCTAACTTTCGGAATGAAAATGTTTAGTTTGTCCCACTGAATGTTGGAAGTGTCTAACTTTTCACTTGTACAGGAGCTTGCAACTAAGAGTTTGCTTTACATCTTTGAGAAGACTTGGGACTCGGACTATTCTGCAATGCTGAGGCTGTTAGGACTTAGGCAACTCTTGCAGATGGACTAAATGCCTTTTGCATAAAGGGATGTGCAGGAGGCCTGCGGGTGGTGAGGGCAGAAGGTTATGGTTCTAATGTAATATAATGTTGACAGACTTAATACTGGTTCTCAAGGGTTGTTAAACCTGTGTTACAATGTTCAAGTTGTGAAATGTGAAGAATAAGCATGTCTTTGTATCTGGAAACCTGCTTAAAGAAACGTGTCTGGTTGCCAACTTGACAAAGGGTAGATTGTACTAGTTGATACATTTTGTCAGTTTGAGTTCAGGACACGCTCAGGAGCCAGATGCGGGCTGCACTGACAGTGATCACAGACTGCCTCTGTCTGTGACCTCCAGGAGGTCGGGGCATAAGTACAGCACAGAGACGAACCACGGTGCCAGCAGGTCGTAGAGCACGGGCTCACTCAGCACAGCACATGCAGAGGGAGGGCCCACATGTGAACCCCAGTGACAGCAGTTCACAGGTCTTCTCTATTTTGTCAATTTGAGAAGTTTAACAGTTTAAGCAACTCAGCAGGGAGTTAGGGTCCCTACTTATAAATATCCTCATCATGTGCAAGAGGAGAGCATGGAGATGGTTTGAGTGCTACACACACACACACACACACACACACACCCTTTTGTTTTGCTGCTTTCGCTATTTTCTGCCTCCTTCAACTGTCGCCTCTGTGCTATGCCACCTTGCCTTCGAGCCAGCTGATTAAAGACTAAACACACCACAAACTTTGAGCTAAATAAACCTTTCCTTCCTTAACTTGGGGTGTTGGGTATTTTGTCTTAGGAACGAGAGAAAAGTAACCAAGACAGTCTCGAATCAGCAAAGCTCAAACTCCAAGGTGAGATCTCAGGTGAGTGATTTTGCTTGTGTCTCCCTACATTAACTGCGCAATTCTCTCCATGTGTGCCACGTCATCATCTTCTTATTTCCATGGTCCCCAAAGCTTTGGCATAGCAGAGAAGGAGATGTTATTAACTGTTTCCTAGTCTGACTATTTAAATTTGTTGTACCGTGAGTTCTGGAGGTGTCTCCTAGGGAAATGTGAAATGCTCTAAGGCTTAAGTTTAACACAGACATACCAAGTTCCACAAAAGTATGTCTTATGAATATCAGCAGGTATAGAAACGGGGAAAAAAAGGTCAAATAAAACAAATGTATATGTAGTGCCTGGTTCTCCTTGGGATGCTTTGGTTAACGGATGCATTGCTCTAATTTTGTCCTCTGTTGAAATATGGTATACTCTCTGCAGGTCATCATCACTTCTGTGAGTATGGGCTTGTAAAGCTCACATCCTGCTTCTCATAAGAACACCCACCATCCAGGATGAAGGACCGACCTCACTCCATTCTGACTCCTTCTTAACTTCACACCTGCTATGGCCTGAATATAGTTTATCCCCTCTGATATAGTTTGCATCTGGATGTCCCTCCATAAGCCTCATGCAGTTAGGGGGTGGGCTTCTAGAGTTTATGATTGATCCATGGTCCAATGTGAGATTATGGGTGTGAGTGCTACACCTGCCCTGGGGCAGGTAGTTTGCATACAATATAAGGAAGGGGAAGAGGCTTACTTTCTACTGCTCCTCCTTTTTTGCTTTTGCTGCTTTTGCTGCTTTTGCTTTTTTCTACTGCCATGAAGTGTTGCCCTCTGCCATGTGCCACTCTGCCTTGGAACTAGCTGATTATAGACTGAAGCTTCCACAAACTGTGAGCTAAATAAACCTTTCCTGTCTTAATTCTGGGGATCAGGTATTTTGTCTCAGCAATGAGAGAAAAATAAGTAAGACACCCTCCAAAACACACGTTGAAATTTATCTCACATCTTGAGATATTACATGGTGAGGACTTTAGAAGGTATTAAGTCTCTGCCCTCATAAGTGATTAACACATTCCTCTTATTAGCAGATTAATGGATTACTGGCTTAGGGGTTTATCTCAGGAGTAGACCTGCTGTGAGGGCCTGCTGGGTTAGGTCACACACATGCTTCTTGTCTCTGCTTCCGGATTCCTACCAAGTAAGGACTCCCAAGCTTCAGCTTCTCGACTCATGAGTCAAAATAAATATTTTCACTTAATAAGTTACTTTGTTCTTTGCAAAACAAAATGAGTCAGGGGTTCACCTTACTCCAACATGACTTTACATGAACTAGTTACATATGCCACATCCTTATTTCCACATAAGGTCACATCGTGAGGTTCTGAGAATAACACGGATTTTCCTTGAGGGGTGCAATATTCAAGCCAGTTCATGCAGCTTCTGTAAAAATGGATGGAGGTTCCCCATTCATCCCTCTAGAACTGAAGAACAGGAGCTGATGGAGAGCTTAGGGTTGTCAATGATTTTCTGATTTCCTTCCTATCTCAAACAAGTACCTATAATGAACACCAGGACAGGTATAAAGTCAACATGCCCATATTTGTTTTTCTGAGAACTCTTCTATCCATAGTTTACTCAACTCTCTAGGAACAGGCTGTATTTGTGAAAAGACTATTTTGTCCGTTACACTCAAAAGGCTCTGCCAGTTTCGATGTCAGAGCGAGAGCTAGAATCATTCCTGCTTGTATTCCAAAAGCTATCCCATAGCTAAGACCGCCTCACAGAGGGTTAAAGTCAACCTGGGGCAAGCATTACCTATTAGCAGGGTCAGTAGGGTAGGACCCCAGGAAGTCTAGCACAGAGCAATTGAGGACACAATGCCAGTATGTAGCTGACACCCGAAGCACGCTTATACATAACACTTGTATGTCTTCTCTTCTCTCCTCAAATAGATACTGATACTGTCAGGTTAAAGCTATGTAGTCACTGTTATACTGTATTTTTGGAATGATGGTACTAAAAATGCCTGCACATGCTCAATAGACGTATAACTACATTCTACCCATAGGCAGCAATGTAACCTCTTTTTCAGGGTTGTGTCATCCTCAATTGGTTAAATATGGGATATGTAACCCTTAGATATGGACGGTTAAATGTACCTGCTTCATTAAAAAATTCTTAGAGAAGAGAAAAATATTCTAACATTTTACAGCACAGAGCGTGATGATAGATAACAAAAATTATATTTTATTAAGAACTGGAGGAGAGTTCAAGGGTCCTCAACATAAAGCAAAAGTAAATGTTCAAAGAGATGGAAATGCCAATTATCTTGATCTGACTATTTTCCACTGCATATGTGTATTGAATTATCACACTGCACATTATAAATAGGCACAATTATTATGCATAAAAATTTTAGAGACCCACTATAAGAAATCATCATTGACTTTATGATTGATAGATAAAGCCAACTACAGGGAAGCCTTGGCAAACACAATCATGATACAAGAAAAAAATGGTTTCCGTTTTTTAAGGCTGCTTTCTCAGCATCACCCCACACAACAAAGAAGCATCAGGCCAGCCTTCCACAGGAAGTTCCTGAACCTGATGCCGATATTTGAGCCCAAAGGGGTCTTAACAGACAAACTGAAACTCAGCACCTACTCTTTTTTTTTTTTTTTTTTTTTCTCAGCACCTACTCTTGACGGTGGTGTGAGTCTGTGTCACACCAAGCGTCTGGTGGGGATGCACTCCTGCAGGCACTGGTATCTCAACCATGGACAATGGGCCACTGGACGGCAAACCATGGAGACCTGGACCAACCACACCACTAGGCTTTGTGGACCCAAAGCTTTGCTCATGCCATCTCTCTTAGCGATTTCTTTCCTGACTCCCTATAGTGTTTCCTTGGTTCTTCCATAAAAGTGTCTCTCTGAGCCACCACTTTAACTTCTCTTGAAAATGTCTTTCCTTCTTAACCCAATGATACAGTTTGGTTTTTAAACATCACCCAAAAGCACATGTGCTGAAGGCTTGGTGGCCACCTTCTGGTGCTATTTGGGAGGTAGCACAACCTTTAGGAGGTGGAGCCTAGTGGGAGGAAGTGAGGCCAGTGGCAGTGTGGCCTTAATAAAAGATTGGAACCTTAGTCCCCTCCTCTCTTTCTCTTTTAGGTTCCTGGCCACCTTGAAATGAATAGGCCTCCTCTACTATGCACTTCTATGGCCAAGTGACCATGGACTGAAACCTCTGCAACTGTAAGCCCAAATAAACCTTTCTTCCTTCAAACTGATCACCTCAGCCATTTTGTCTCAGTGATGGAAAGCTGGCTCACACATCAAGATTTTTATAAAGACAGTTTCACCAAATAGTTTGCAAATTTTACCCGGAGACCTACCAGCTGCCAGGGTGATGTTCAAACACTAAACATTTCATGCTGAAAATGAAGTCGTACTAAATTAACAAATATTTGTAGAACTTAAAAAGTAAAAATGGTTAACTGGCACTTTTGCTTTGTGAATGTACCAAAGGATAGATTCCACATCCTTTGATTTAGTGGACTTGGTGGTTCTCCCTATCAAAACCATCAGGGTTTCCTTCGTGTGGATGGAACACCCCTTTCTTTAACACGGAGTATTTGAATTATGGGACTTGCAAAGATGCCATGCAGGAGAAATGGCTCTGGGCTTTCCTCACTGGTAACAGGTTGACAAGTGGTGTTTGACTTATGAGAACAGTTTGACAACTTTTGAGTGTGGACTTTAAAAAGTGATTTAGAGGAAAATATTCGTAATTACTTGCTTTCAGTATAAAATTATTAATGTTGGGTAGCTGGGGGAATATATGGAGCTTGCTAGTTCTCTCAGGAGACAACATTTATAAATTACCTAATAGTTGATTACCCCCTCCTAAATGCAATCCCATGCATTAAATTCACACCTAGCTGTCCAGAAAGAAGTAACCTCAGGAGAGTCGGTCTGGATATTTTTCCGGGGGTCTTGGGAACACATAGGAATTGAGGCCCTGTCTTCAAGTTTACTGGCTCTGTAGAGTATAACAAGCATTTTCTAGTAAGAATTATAATCTAAACACCTTCTTTCACAGATAAGAAGATGGATCCAGTGCACCTAATAAAATAATGATAGGATGTCAGGTATCTGAGCTCCATGTTCCCTTGATCCAAGGAGCATAAAATAGGAGGGTATAGTATCTATTCTTTATTTTTTTTAATGAAGCTATGGTAGGCAAGTAAAAATTATATAAATGTGTGGTGTATGTGAAATTTTTATACCAGTATATATTTTTAAATGGGTAAAGCAAACTAACACACATGACCTCACATATTTACGTTTTGTGTCTAGAACCTCTCAATACTTTTGAAGACTATAGTATGTTATTCCTAGTCCATTATAACCATGTTATACCAAAGATGCCTTGAACTTATTTCTCCAGTCATACTTGTACCTTTTGACCAACATTGTCCCCATCCCTCCCCCTTGAGCTCATCGCCTGGCAACCACCATTCTACACTCTGTGTCTTAGGAGTTCCTGGAGTGAAAGTTCTGAACCTCTTAGCTGTGTCATCATGGCTGAAAGATATGGCCAGTCATGATGGCTGATGGGTAATTAATGCTAGTTACCTTATAGAAATGACTGTAACACATGGTGATGTTGGTGTTCCCTGTTGTTTCATGGACTGTTGAAATTGAAACTAGAGAATAATTGTGCCACACGGGAATACCCATAGAATATGGAGGAACTCAAAGGAGAAAGATCTTAGCGAGCCAGTTATGACTTTCTTGAGAAGTGTGGTGGCAAGAAAGGACAACAAAATCAGGAGAACGTTTCATTCAAGAAGACTCAAAATAGAAAGAAGTTTACAGGAAGTCATTTGTTGATGATGGGAATAGCCTGCAATGACAGAGCCAATCAAGGGAGTAAGAAAAAGGACAAAAGGTGTGTTATCTTTCTGTTCCTATGACAAAATACCTGACAAATTAATTTGAAGGAGGGAAGGATTATTGGGTGGGGGGGTCACAGTTTCAGAGGTTTCACTCCATGGTTGGCTGCCTCCAAGGCAGAAATATCATAGCAAAAGAGAATAGTGGGGGAAACATTTTCACATTATGGAAACCAGGAAGAAAGAAGGAAAGGTGGGGCAAAAGGAGGAAAAGAATGGAAACAGACGGAGGGAGAAGGATCAAAGCGGGAAGAAATAGAAAGGAAGAAGGAGAAGAAAAAGAGGAAGAAGGAGAAGGAGAAAAGACGAAGAAGGAAAAGGAGAGGGAGTGAAAGAAGAAGTATGAGGAGAGGAGAAAGAAGGGGAAGAAGTAGAAGGGGATGAAGGAGGATAGAAGAGGAAGGAAAAGGAGAAAGAGTAAAAAGGAAGAGGAGGACAGAGAAGGAGGAAGAAGAAAAGGTGAAGGATGAAAGAGAAGACAAAGAGAATCAGGAGCAAAAAGAGGAGGAGGAGGGGAGGGAGGAGGAAGAGAAGGAAAAGCAGAAGAAAGCAGAGGAGGAAGAGGAGGAGCAGCAAGACAGAGAGATCATGCTGGGAAGCTTTCTTCTTCCACTTGTGTTCAATCCACCTTGTGGGCTGAGACCCTCACATTCAGAGCAGCCCTCCCCCCTCAGCTTGGTGTCCTACATGCCAGTCATCCCTGGAAAAACCCCACAGTCCCACCTCCCACTCTGCTTTATGAATCTCCTTGATGTTTCTCAATCCAAACAGTTTGACAAACAAGATTACTCATCAGGACAGAGGAAGACTCCATGAGGCCAGGGGACCCAGAGAGGTACCAGCTGCATGCCAGTAGGTGCTGAGTGAGTAGGAGAGACTATCAGCAGCTCGGATTCCTTAACTGCATCTATAGCCAGGCATCTTTTCCTCCAAACGAGCTCAATTAATAATGATCAAATGAACACCAAAAGATAGCATTGTTGAAAAAAGTTGTACCTCTCAGTATTGAAGCTCAGGAAGCTCAAAAAGGAAAAGAAAACATTCATTTATATTTCCTTGCCAGTGTTCAATTAGGATCAAGAACCTTCTGCTTTTAACATGCTCTGTGTTCATAGAATTGATTTACTGTACAACACACTTTGTCTTTCCCTTCATCCACTGGATGTTCCTGAACTGATACCAAAGCAAAAAGCTTGTGTTGTATAATATCAATGCACGGTAAGAGAGGAGGAAAAAGTCATGCTCCCAATTACTTCCTTATGAGCAAAGCAAAATTATTATATGTAGAATCATACTGTTTTAGCAAAGAATGTTATTTATTAATTATCAACTCCTGAACAGTGACATGTTGTATTCCCCGAAGATTTTGATCAAGGTCTATATTTACAGCCTACACCAATGGAAACCAAATATGTTAGACAGAATAAAGGCCCCTACAGACATCCTCATCTTAACACTATGATCCTAAGGACGTGTTTCTCCCTCTCTGGCAAAACAGACTTTGCCCATGTGGTTGAACGAATAATTTGGAGATGCGGCAAAATTATCCTGGATTATCCCTGAGAGCCAAGGGTAATAGTTTCCACAGTACCATGAAATTGATTTTAACAGAAACGTGATATACCTTGCAGGAAAATTATAACCACAGGCACAAAATGAGGAGATTGTAGATTAAAGATAGTTTTTCAAGAAATGAGTCCAAGGAGAAGCCAATTAAAATAGTGTGAGTTATTAGTTTATGAACTGGGTTTCACATGTTCTCAGAGATCCTTGTTAATGGAGTGGACTGATGATGCTGTACAGAGAGACATTTCCACATCTTCCACATCCACTGCCATCCAACCAAGCTGCCTGGGGAATGCCTGATTTCTAATCCACTTCTTTTCTGGTCACTCTCCTGCTTTCCTACACAGCTTGCCTTGGGCTGGGGAAGTCTGTGGGAATGAATGCTTCAGTGATAACAGGAAAGTTCAGTATGGATGGGATTTTGGCCAAGCCCATCAAAAGGTGAGTTTGCTAGGAACCTGGAGATAATCCAGGATTTCACCACAAAAAGGGCTGGGGTGCCAGGGAGCAGTCACATGGACAGAAAGGAGAGCAATTCAAAAGGTATTTCATTCAGACAGATGACTGATTGTATAAAGCTATCAGAGATGGATGATAATGCTTCTAACATGTAGACCATTAATAGGGACACCACCAGTTGAACAAACTTTGTGAGTGCTGGCTTCATGCATCACATATAAATTTTTACACCACAAAACTCTGCTTCATGCATAAGACTATTTAAAATACTACATAACATGACCCTTAGCCTATAGCTATAAGGTATATATGAAACATAAACAAACCCTGTGCTTGGACTTGAGTCCCTTCCCAAAGATATCTCATTTATGTAAAAAGATTTCAAAGTTCAAAGACAAAATCTGAAATGTCTCTGGTTGTGACCAATTTGGATAAGAGATTCTCAACTTGTACAATCTAGAATCATGTCATTTAGTTCCTTCCTAATTTACAGAAGAAGAAACTGCTTTTTGCTACATCTAAGTCCTTCAGCCATTCCTAGTAAGAAATTCATAGTCCCCAGCAAAGAGATAATATCTGTATTTTTATCTCAACAACTCAAAAAAAAACGTCCAGTTTGCCAAACCCCAAAACACACTGAACAGTGCTGGTCGTTTGCTGTTACAGATTTTAAAATCATATGGCTACTTCCTCCTGGATCTAGTCACTTAATCCTCAGCAACTAATTCATCCTTATTCATCACAGTCCTTTTCAAAGAAATATTCTAACTGCAGGACCAAGTTTCCAGGAACAAATGAGTCTATCGGATATTAAGCTTTTAGCCAGGTGACATTTCTGCGGATGCCTTGTGGCTAAAACTCTCCCTATACCAGTAGATCAGGTCTCTGTATCAATCTCCTTACTGTAGGTAAGAGCTTATTACTCATTGCCTGGATCAGGCCTGGGGGGCTATGGGATATTCCCAAATCACATCACTTTAGCTTTCTTTTTTCCTTTTAAAAAAATCTTTACCCAAGAATAGTACACCTGATTCTGTGTCTCGACTTAGAGCTTTATTTTCATTTTTTTTAACAATGGTGTGATTTGCCAATATTCAGTATGTTTCCCTTACTTTACCATGAAGAATGTCTTGCTAAATAATTATGCATGTGTTTAAATAACAGCAGTACGAGGTACAACATAATGACAGATGTTGACTTGCTGTAATAAAGGAAATATTCCTGAGGGCCTAAGGATCAGAAAGAATTTCAGAGGCAATTCTTAAAAAGTGACCACAATTAGGGGTGAGGACAGAGATAAAGTAGCAGAACAGAGGTTACATGATTTAGTGTTAGTGCAGATAACAGACCAGCACTAAAAAAAAAAAAAAAAAAGGAGATGCAATGGAAGTTTATGAAATATGGACATTTTATTTTATTTCTCCATGTCTGAAGGACTCAGGCATGCACGAGAGGGCTATAATCTGGTGATCATCAGTACCCCAGCAGTATGAGGACAATATTCACAGGCTCTAGGTTTAAAGAAACTTCAGGGGACCTGCACGAATCTGATGCTTCAAATATCTTCAGGCAGCGGGGCGGGGTAACTTTTGTGGTGTAGATGAAGGTTCTCACTGGGGTGATGGACATGTTCTAAAACTGGTTTGCAACAATGCTCAGGCAACCTTGTAATTTAATAGAAGCCACAGAATCATATAAATGGGTGAATTAAATGAAACAGAAAAGAGACCTCAAAAAGTTGTAAACATGTTTTTCACCAAAATGAGCGAAAGAAAAACAAGAAAATAGAACCCTTTATATAGATATCAGATTATAGTTTTAAGGCTGTGAGATTGTAAACTCAAGTTGTATCTTAACATGTTTGATTCTCTCTCCCTTTTTCTTTCCTTTTTTTTAAAAAAAAAAAAATTTAAACTAGGAATTAAGCCCAGTGCCTCCACGCTAAGCTGCACCCCAGCCTCTTTCATTTATTTATTTATTTATTTATTTTATTTTTCTAACACAAGATCTTGCTAAGTTGCCTAGGCTGTGTTCAAAATGGAGATCTCCCTGCCTCAGCCTGTCAGAGTGCTGGGATTACAGGAGTATGTCACCATGTCATCTTCTTTTTTTTTCTTTCTTTGTATTAAATGAACAGTTGTACATGGGACTGGATTTTCTCCCATTGGCCGTGGAGGTCAACAGTCTTTAACCTGCTGCTGCTGGAAGTGAAATCCTACTAAAACATGAAGTTAATTTACACAGCCATAGTGGGCAGGGACACAACTTGGCTGCCTTTTACCATGGATGCATGCATGTACAGTGACTCAGCAGGTCTTTGGGACCGACAGCAGAAGGTGTGGGAATATTTCACGGTGGGTGGGAATATTTCCTAGAGTGATCCTGACACTCAAATGCTTGTATCAAACAGTGAAACCTTGTAAGAAATGTCTCTTTCAGTCTTCTCTACTCTTGTCTCTTATCCCACAACCTCCCGTGAGGCAAGCCTTAGAAACTATAATTTCAGTTAGAGATACCTTATTACAGTGATCTATACACAGTCCCTATACACAGCATCACAACTCGTAACAGCTACATCTTTTCTGGGTGTGGTATCAGAAATTGAACTCAGGACCCTGCATTTGCCAGGCAGATGCTTGCACCACTGAGCTATCTCCCCAGCCCAACAGCTAAATCTTCAAAGCAGCCTCCATGGCCACCAACACATGAGGAGATAAAGAAAATACTAGTGCTTACACACAGTGGAGTAATACTCTACCATCAAGAAGACCAAATGGATCATTTGTAGGAAAACAGATGCACCTTCAGACCATCACATTAAGTGAAACACATCAGAGACCCAAGCTAAAATATCACACGGTTTCTCATACATGACAAACCCAAAGTATAAATAAAAGAGCAACCCGATAGGTAACAGGAAGTAGCACGATGGGTCTTTGTCAAGGAGAGGGAGGGAAGGGGAGTGACGAGAGGAGATGGTGAAGAACAGAGGAATAAGCTGCGCCATGTGCGTGCATCAGCTCTGCCCAAGGGAAGCAAATGCGCAGTACTGCAAACATGGACTCATAAAATGATGAATTTAAAAAAGAAGAGAAACTAGTATCCCTCTTCCCCAAAGTGCCTCCTAGAATGCAGAACCTCCTTCCCCGCCCAACCAGCCCAAAATCTTGAAATATGTCTCTAACTTCCTCCCTCTTTCTGCGCAAAAGCTGGTCATCAAGGAACTCTCCTGTTCATCTTGTTGGAGTGTCGGTCCTGAGGCCTCCACCTCCACAAGGGGTCCTGCTCTGTGCTGCACCTGTGAGGAGCAGGCGCTGCGTAGGGGAACAGGGAGACACTGAGAAGGTGGGGTGACTGGTTTCCATCCTGCATCGGTGACTGCTGGCTCGGTCCTTTTTGATCCTATCCTATTGCAAGATCGCTGTTCATCCTTCATTGACCCTAAGCACAAGCATGTATAGATCACCCTGGATCCTTGAGCTCCAAAGCTTCCATATCATGTGTATTGGTCAGCTTTTCAATGCTGGGACAAAATACCTGCTACTCACAATTTAAGGAGGAGTGGCTTGTTTGGTCCACGTTTTTAGAAGCTTCAATCTGTGCTCGTTTGGCTCCAGGGCAGAACCATCATGGCAGAAGGGTGAGGCTCAGTAAAGCTGCTCAGATGAGAGAGCCCTGAAGTTACGCTACTGAACAGCACCAAGAGAAAGGGGCCTGAGACCACATAGTGTGCCCAGTGTCATGGTCTCCTGATGCACCCAGACACAGCCAGAAGGGTGCTTGACTAATCCCATGGCCATCTCTCAAGCCAGTCAGGTTCACAATCGAGACTGCCTATGGCATCATATAAAACCATGATTAAATAAGTCTCTAATGCCTTTCTCTTGTCCATCTGTCTTTCATTAGGAGAGTACCTATCACGATCCTTCTGATGGGCAGGAGAGATGCCACGTTGAAAGGAGCTTAACCAAGGGCATAGATAGTGAGTTTTAGTTGCCCCTATTTTAAATATAAACACCTGATGCTCTAAGAGATTATTAACTGGCCGTAGTTAGGATTTTTGGTGAGATACACAAAGACAGAGCAATATCTTCAAGATTATTTCCATCATACTAGCCACTACTTGCTCCTCTCCTTCTTTCTCTTACTACTTCCTGCTCACTCTTCTTCTTCTGCTTTCTCCTCATCATCATTCTTCTAATATATTTAGGAGGGCAAAGTGTAGAATCATTATGTGACTGTAAGTGCAGAAGCATTCCTTACGGTAATGCACAAAAGAGTACAAAAACCAATCTATTTTAATTTTCTATCACACAGTGTAGCTACATTATTCTGGTACACATTTTGGGTAAGTTAAGAAGATGAACACTTAGAAACACTGGACTGAATCCTTTTGGCTGGCATCATATATATCTGTCTGTTAAAAGTACATAGCACTTACAATGTAATGACATAAAACAGTATCTCTCAATATAGAATAAAAATGTCCAGGCTACATATCAGAGCCTACAATGTAGAACTGGTCATGCAACAATGGAGAATTTTAATCAAAACATATTTTCGCTGTGGAAAGGTTTCAAAGAGTAAATGCTAATTACCTTCAATCAAATCTACCTAACTTCAGTTATTATTGTAATGTCCATATAAAGAGGACTGAAAGCCCTATTTCTAAACATGTTTTTATGAATGTACAATTGCATGTCGGCTGTGGTCTCCAATAGCATGGAGAGAGATGCCATGGTAGGATGTGTGTCCTTGAAATGCAGAAGGAGGGAGCAGAAAGAGAAGTAGTTACATTTCTTTTCTTGATGATCGTAATGATGACCATACAATTAAGTAATTGCACATCCCATGTAAAATGCTTCCAGGTTGCCATTGGTGCATTAAAAGGTATAGGTTGGGTTAAGGAAAAAGAATTCTAAAATCTTTTTTTTCAAAGGAAGCTCTATGCATGGAGTAACTGTTGGAGCAATGCAAGGGAACTGGTTGAAAAGCAATTGTCACGCTGATTAGCAAATACAAAAATATGCCACAGGGATGATTTCTAAGAGGACTAATAGGGGCTTATCTTAGGCCAAATTGACTTTAGCTCATCAAAAGACCGTCATCTGAACCTAGAAAAAATGGTTAGACTTAAAGAATGATTTTATGCAAAAGGCTCATCTTGTCTAAAAGATGCACACGTTAAATGCATAGCTGAGCTTTAGCAATCACAAGGGTGAAAATTATATTTGACACCTTGGTGGTAGGTATGTTGTACAACAGCTGAGAGTACATGACATTTCATGTCTTTGTTTGTTTGTTTGTTTGTTTATTTAAATTTTGTAGCTCTGGAATTTTGTAGCTCAGGGCCTCCTGCATGCCAGGCAAGTGCTTTAAGCCTGAGCTTTGTCTGCAGCCCTCTCTCTTTTGTTTTAAATCAAGGTCCCACTAAATTGATCATGCTAGTCTTGAACTCATGATCCTGCTGTCTTAGCCCCAGGAGCGGCTGAAATTACAGGCATACACCACCATGAGGACTGGTAAGACAGGCTCTTTGTACTTGTAAATTAGTACCGTCAGCCTGCTGTACCTGTCAGTTGTTTCCATATTTGCAGCAATGACAGATTGAAAATACTCAAAAAAAAAAAAAAATTTGTGTGTACTGAGCATGCAGCCTCTCATCCCTGCTACTATTCCCTAGACGACAGGATGTGCCAACTATTTACAGAGCTTTTGCATGACTTCAGGAATTACACCTTATCTAGACCTGACTGAAAACATACAGAAGGATATGCATTTGCCTAATGCAAATGATAGATCATTTTGTAGAAGGGATCTGAGCATTTCTAGATTTTGGTATCTAAGAGGGAGAATGCATTAAAATCAATTCCCTGCAGATACTAAAGGTGGTTTGTATTTTAAACTCAAAGATAACAGCTCCTACATGAATAGAATTTAAATATTCATAAGTGTATGGCCATCAGAATTTGACTATTCATAGGAGACTGGCCTTTGAAATTTGTTTATTCATAAGTGATTGGCCAGCTAAATTTGAATAGTCATGGGTGGATAGGGAGATGAATAGATGGACAGATGACAGAGTGGATGGATGGATGGATGGATAGAGGGATGGATGGATGGATGGATGGATGAAAAGATGGAGAGGTGTGCAGACAAATAAAACGATAGATTGCTTGATTAATGATATTACTGATACCATGGAATTTAACCAGAATGTCAGTGTTTTAAAATGCAGTAGTGGCTTTCAAGCAGCCATCAAGGTAGGTCCATATCGTGTCAATCAGACTAATAAACAGTTTCCAACTTGTCTTCCAGGCAGATGCTCCTGTTCCCCTGCTTTCTCTTTCGCAATCTCCCCACTCCACAAAATGAATCCTTTCTCAAGACTGAGCAAGTGAGCCGGGTTGCTCTGAATCTGTGCCACTTCCAGCTGAAAACCTTCTGACTCATGCAGCGTGCAGCATGCATGAGTTCTAAGCAGTCATGTCTGCCACCTCCCAGGTTAACTAATTGATCTGTAACTTGAACTCCTGCAATTAGAAGTCCCTGGGACACGTTTCAAATTGATGACTGTGGTGACATAGCCAAGCGATATGTAAATTATGTCATCACTGTGTACACGACAGAATGGCCGACTGGGAACAAACTGTGGCTGTGACATCATCTACAGATATTTACAGATGCTTGCGCTTCGTTTTCCCATCTATAGAATGGAACCCGTGAATATCTATCTACAGCATTTACATGGAGCAAAACCTAAACGAAATAAAAGAAAAGAAATTCCTTTCTGTAAACACAGAGCATCACACAAAGTTACAGAAATGCAACTCTGTGGACCAGAGCACTAGTCTAACTCTGGTTCTCAACAGGAGATATTTTGCTAACCCCAGGGGCAGTTGGCAATCTCTGCAGATAGTGTTAATTATAACTCGTGAGCGCTGTTACGGGCAATCCAATGTGCAGAAGTCAGCACTGCTGCTGAACATCCTACAGTGAAGACACAGAAATAATCTAGCTTCTCATGTCAACGGAGTTATGATGGAAAATCCTCCATTAAGTCAAAGCTTTCTATTAGTCTTTCTAAGTTGCTCTTCAGACCAGTAATCATCCACCAGTGGTGAATTTACCTTCTGGGAACACTGCGTATTATCTGGAGACCGTATTGTTAATGGGAAGTCAAATATTGGTTATTAATAGCTCATGGATGCTGCCAACCACCCCATAATGCACTGGGCAGCCTCATCCATGAGAAAACAATTATCCAGTTCCAAATATCCACTGTGCTCAGGCCAAGGAAAGTTGGCCTAGATGTACAATAATCCCCCCTTATCCGAGTTGTCATTTTGGACACTTTCAGTGACCTGCAGCCAACCACATTGTGGAAATAATAATATTTATCTTCACTCTTCCCCGACAGGTCACATTCACATAACTTTTATGTCATCTTATTGTTATAATCATTCTATGGTACTGTTAGTTATTGCTGGCAGTCGTTTACGATGACTAACTCATAAATTAAACATTATGATAGTTATGTGCATATTGAGTACAGTGGGTATGTTGGGTCCTAGCCACAACATATTCTTCGTGGTTAAGGAAGGAAGTGACTAGATTCATGCCCACTAAAAGAAAATAACACCTTCTTAACTCACTAAGGCAGAACTTAGCTTTGTTTTGTTTTAATAGAATCAAGCCTTGCAAAATTTGAGACTGAACGGTACACTATATAACACCTTGGTGAAAATTTTTCCGCCCATATGAACACTTCTGTAGTGAAATCAAATGAATGCTAGCATTGAGCAGAATGAATAAAGACTGCCCAACCTTATACTCACCTTATGTTAGTTGGTTCCAGACTGGTTTTTATGATTTGGATATGAGATATCCCCAAAAGGCTCAGGGATTGAAGACTTGGTCCTCAAAGCAACAACATTCAGAAGTTGAGCTTCTGAGGAGTCATTGATTATAAGGGCTTTGAGTTCATCAGTGGATTAAGTCAATGATGAGCTCATAGTTTACTGTGCTTATTAGGAAGTTGAGTCTAATTAGGTCTTCGCAATGCCTCCATACCTCTAGACACTGCTGTTTCTTGTCTGTCTCCAGTTCAGTGGTCTCAAAGCGGGGGCAGTTTTACCACCCAAAAAACATTTAGCACTGTCTGGAGATTCTTTTGGATGCAATAGCATAGCTGGCATGAAGAGCTGCCCGTGCTTTCTACTGGGTAGGGTACAGTGATGCTGCTCAACACAGTATAGTGCTCAGGGCGACCCTGCCATAGGGAATGAGCCCACCCCAAATGTCCGCAGTGTACAGGCTGAGATGCCCTGGACTCAAGTGATGATCCATCGTATGTACTTTAAATGCTTACTGTATTCTTGGCACTGGCTGTCAAACCGGAAGATGATTCCTCCAGCCTAAGAGCATTTGGCAACACCTGGGGATTATTTGTTGTTGCAACTAGGGAGTGAGATCGTGGCATCTAGACACTATAAACATCTCACAATGCTGCACAACCCCTACAGCAATGAATCAGCGAGGCCCAGGTATCCACAAGGCTCAACAGTCAAGCATCTCTTAAGTAGAGAGACTCTCTGTGTAGCAGAATCTCGCAATGTTGCTCCTATGTCTGGTTGGGAAATTTCCCAATCCTGGAAGGAACTAAAGGGACCTAGGACCCTGAGCCATCTCCAGACCTTCCAGGAAATTCCACGGTCCAGGGTGCTGCTCCTAATTAGCCCAGTGGTAAGTCTCTACAGTCCATTTCTTCCTCCCAATAATATCATTAGTATTGACATTAGAACTGCAGTATTTATAAGGAGTGCTTGCTTTCCTTTTCAGACTGCACTGGAGCTAAGACTTAACTTGTCCTTACAGTCACATTCTTTGTTATTTATATCCCAGGAGGGCCGGGGAAGTACTTGAACCCAAGACCAAGTGCTACAGGGGTTAATCTCAAGCAAGGTTAGAATTTTAAGGAGAAGATAAGATAAAAACAACACACTGGAAATTTCAAAAAAAGCTTAGCGGTTGCTCTGGAGAGTTCGTTTTTATTCTTCTTTTTCATTGTATTTCATTTTAGTTTTTGGTGCTGGGGACTGAACTCAGGGCCTTGCACATGCTAAGCACACATTCTACCACTGAGCCGGTCTCCCAATCCTGCTAAATTTTAATGCTTGTTTACCATATCTTTTAAGGGCTACCTGACATTTCTGGTTAAGGGTTTGGGTGCAACTACAAAGAATTGTTATTAATTTTTTTCTTTATTCATGCACTGCAAGTTTTTAGACTTCTGCATCCTGAGATCATAGCTCTTGTGTTACAATCTCAGTATAAAGGAAAACAGTACAATTTCTCCCTTGGTAAATAGTAATGCCACATTACCCTCTGGTTCATAAGGATTTTTGTCAACTGTCATTGCATGCTTATTGAGATAAAAACACATATGAAGTAAATAACTGAAAAATGGGGTAATATTTCCATAAAACAACTTGAACAGTTTTATTCACATCATATTTAACAAGAATTCTTTTTAACACTGCTCTTTTAATATGTAAGTATTGGCAAGACAGGGATACATGATCCTCCTGATTGAAGTACTCAAGAGCTGCATATCTTAATGCATTATGAACATTCCTATAATATACACATACAATAACCTGGAGTGCTTCCTCTAGAAGGGATTGCATGCATTTCTTTGCATCTCTCTTTGGGATGAAGAAAGTCATACATTTGGTTGATTCACTTTTCAAATTTTGCATGCATTTCAAAGGTTAAATTGTTTGGGCTGCTTCCTTTCTGTAACTAATAAAAATATCCAGAAACAACAGCTACTTTTTTTTGAGATAGGGTCTTACTACGTGGATCAGACTGGCCTTGAACTCACAATGTAGCGCAAGCTAGTCTCAAACTCATGGTGATCTTCCTGTCTCAGCCTCCAGAATGCTAGGATTACAGGTGTGAGCCACCATGCCCAGCAAACAGCTTATTTCTAAACTACATAATCATTCCTCAGAATCCCTAGTCTTTTTATAGAAATTGTCTACAAACAAAATCTTGAACAACACAGTGAAGAACAGTAAGATACACTACAATCTAAAACAAAATCAACAAAGCCTACTAAGCAACACCGGGTTCCACATAATGATCATAATAAATGTGGCAATACATCTCTCCTAAATAAGTAGGCGCTTTTTGCTTTTTTAATTTCCTGCATCTAAATCCAGGTCTTCATGACAGATTTGGAATCTGCACCCATAAACATTTTACAAAGAAGTCCAACATGAAACTTAAAAAGTAAAAAGAAGATAGTACTGCTGGTAATTCTAATTCCTCCTCACATTTATTTTTCAAAAAAGCAATGAAAAGCAAAGATAGAATAACACCAATCTTTCATGGGCTATAGTGGATGATAAACATGCCTTTGTTATACTCAGTGTATCTAGTTCAGCAGCATCGGTTCTCATATTTAATACATAAGGTTAATCAATTTAATTTCTCTTTTAAAGAAGCTACGCCACAAATGTACCTTTTTATTTGATCATTTCCTTACAGGTTTCACCTGAGCGCTTCAGATCTTCATTTCTCTCTCTCTCTCTCTCTCTCTCTCTCTCTCTCTGTCCTCAGCTTATATTTTCAATCCACTGATTTAATGCAAAAAAGAAGAAAGAACATTTGGCAATGGCTTTCTTCTCCCTAAAGATGATCTTGTTTCAGGGCAGAAGACCAAATAAAAACTGGAAGATTAAATTAGGGAGGTGGTTTTCCAGATATTTCTGAGAAGTCCATCCTCCATAGCTAAGAAGTACCTCTTCCACTGATTCTACTAACTCTTCTCCCAGATGCTGGTTCACTGTTACAAGAGGGCAAGAAATAGAAACCTTCAGAGTTATCTTGACATAGTGCCACTCAGAAATCTCCTAGGTAGTTGTTTTCTGTCATATCTCAATATCTCACCTGCTGAAAGGCAAAACAATAAAAAATGACCTCACTCACCAGTCCTTATATGACTTTCAGACACGGCTGCTCACTGGGAAGCTTAGATATTCCTTCCCTTCTCTTCAGGATCTTAAAAAGGTGTCACCTCATCTCAAGGGACAGCACCCTAGCCTAAAAAGCTCACGATGCGTGAATACTCATTAGACAGTCAGGGCTATTTTAATCAACCATCACTACCAGCAGAGTCATCACCTGGTCATGGAAGCAGCTATCATGAAAAAGTTATTTCAGTGCATGTATCTTTGCACTCGGCCTTCTCCCATGCCCAACATGTTTCAGATGTCAATCAGAGATAAGTTCCTCTTTCCGGAACCCAGCAATCGCACTGCAAGACCTTTGTGTGCCAGTTCTAAATACTTCACTCTAATCTTTATTTATTTACTGACTTTCTGACCTAGAGAATGCATGCGCACGCGCACACACACACACACACACACACACACACACACAAAGGTTCACTTAATGCCTTCCCTGAGTACAATGGACTTGAGCAATCCACTGTATACAAGTAGCAAGGCAAAAAAGAGGAGTGTGCATCCACCGACCAAGGAGAGCCATCGAATGCAGGGAAATGGAACGATGGTTTTTTTCCCACTTGAGCAAGAACAGTTGTGGAAGAAGCTTAGGGTGGTAACCACTAGGGTGACATTTGGAATGATCTGTCTAGAGCCTGATGCAGCTAAGCCCAGCCAGCCTGTTTGCCAAGTGAGTTGCACATATAATGCAGTTCAAACAGCCCCCAGGAATTCATTTTGTTGGTCAATAACTTGGTGTTGAGCAATGGCTATGGCTACCATGCCAGTTCTTGGGAGCAGAGTGGGGAGGTGTCTTAGAAACACTGATAACATAAATAAAAGGGGGAGCCCTGCAACCTCACACATTCAGGAAAACCAGAACCCTGACAAAATCATTCTCAGCATTTTCATTTATTTACTCTTGCCCTCTCTGTGTAAGCTGATTACTTTATTTAGACAACAAATAAAAACAAACAAAAAAAACAGCCTAACTCCGTAAACTCTGCACCTTTGTTTCTGTTATTCCTCTTCCACCAGTAAAACTTGCCTTAGTTTTCATTATTTTGTGTGCCTCTGGCCTGTGGTGGACAACCACATAATGAATCAGTAATGTAGCCAGTGTTAACTTTTTTCCCATTCTTAATAGTAAGGAAGGGTTCCAGCACACTGAAGCCTGACAGATATTTGAACAGGAATTAGTATGATCCAGGTACCCTCCCAAAACATCACACAATGGCATCATTTTACTTCCCAGGGTCTCTCTGTAGAATTTCTTCTTTCCACAAATGTTTTATACCAGCTAGCGGTCAAACTTCCTGCATGTCTCAAGAGACTGCTGAGCAGTGAATGCTTTAAAGTTCAAAATTAAATGTCTATTGCAATAATATATCTCTGCAGTTCTAATTCCCAGGAAAGATTTGTTCTTCTCCTCCTCATTCCACCTCCAGGGAGGGCATGGTTTCGGGCCCCCCGGGAGGCAGGGCTTACAGAACCCAGTTTGCGGCTCTCCCCTCTATTTCTCACCCTCTGCGCCCATTGAAGCTCTGCCCCCTACCCTACCTGGATGGAGCACAGAGGGAAAGGAACAGAAAATAGATCAGGGAGTTCTTCTCTCGAAGGCACTGTCAGGAAACGCTTTCAGGCCAAGCAGAAGCTCGTCCTTCCTTGGAGTCACATCTTCTTCAGGTTCTTAGAAGTCACCCTGCTGCATTTCCCCATGTGCAATTCCCCAGACACAAGCCATGCCATCCCTCTCTCCTTGTCGTCCTGGTGGTCCACCTCTGCTATTAATCCTTCTTGTGCTAGGATGTCTTGCTAAACCAAAGTGCATGTGGCTACAGGCCATAGTCCTCTTTGGTCTCCACGTGCTCACAGCAGTCATCTGATCACGTGCAATTTTTTGACAGATTCTGGGGCTGCAGTACATACCAAAACATTCCAGCCTGAGATCCCTCACAGTAGCTGTATCATCCTTGAGTGAGGCACCAGCTATGTTGTGCCCTAAGAGATGCATACTATAGCTTTCTGACTGATCAGAAGGCAAAAGAGGTACACAACACCCCCCGCAGGAAGGGGAGGGCCCAGCACACTGGAGTGCTACAGAAGCCTGTTCCCAAACTCCATCCCCTCTTCTTAAATACCCTTGATGCAGTACCAAAGATCCACATAAACGATTCCCTGCATAGAATATTTCCATAGCACACCAGTTCTTACATGAACTGGTTCCAATATATATGACCCCAAACTGATTGAACTTAATCACTGAAAAGCGGACTTGGGACCCAAATGGACCAGAAACCCAACTTGATTCTGATGCTCGCCACCTGTGTGGTCTTACAAAGGTGGCTTCATCTCCTAGGGTACCAGCTTCCTTATCAGTCAGGTCGGCAGAAGACCACATTCAGGCAGAGCTACTGATTGGAAGTAATGGAGCAAGTCTTGATGCCTGGCCAGGAAACAGATGCTGCTTTATTGGCAATGTTCGGAGTATAGGAAGTCTCTTTCAGAAATTAGGAAACACACTGGGCTTTGAGACCTTCAAAACCAAGGGCTTTGTTCTATGGACCAGTAGGGATGATCCACGAACCTGCTCATTGTTGAATCTACCTGAAGGTTAGCATTTATATGATGGAGCCGACCTTTACCCAGGACCAGCCTGGCATGCTTTGCCTTTTGAACTTTTACCCAGAAAGAGGCCCACACAGACACTGCTGAGGGAAAATCCTAAAGTCCCACAGTAGGAGAGCACCATGTGGTCCTTCAGGGCTCAACAAGCACAGGCTCACTCTCCGAGACTGAACCCGGAGCCAACCCATGAGACAAGAGCAAGGCCTGATAATTATGGCTCTGAATCAAGGAGTAAGCAGTCGCATGCAAATCAGGCAATGGGGATCAAAGCAACAAGGCATTCAGGCAAGGCTCTTCCCTGACCCATACAAGGAAAAGGAAGTCCAGAGCTGCAGAAACCAGTGGACAGATTCCTATTGTATCACCCACAATGACACAAGTTCAACAGTGAGGAGTTCTGGTCTACCAAACATGGGCTCAGCTATCCGCCACCAAGCCATTCACCATCATCCTTGAGTTCAGAAATATAAAAACATCTGGCATAGTGTGGCGCTTCAGTGCTCCCCAAAGAGTTGCATCACAATGTGCTGCCTTGCTCTGAGGTCCAAAGAAAAGGGGTCAACAGATAAGAAACTAAAACTTAGCCAGGTGTAGTGGTGCACTCCTATAATCCCAGCACTCCAGAGGCTGAGGCAGGAGGATCGTTGTGAGTTGGAGACCAGGCTAGGCTACAAAGTGAGCTCAAGGCCAGCCTGAACTGCATAGCGAAACCCTGTCTCAAAGACCAAGACAAAAAAAAAAGAAAAGAAAAGAAACTGAAACTTGTGAGACTGAGCAAAACTTCTATCTTTATAAGCTGATTCTCTCAAGTATTTGCTATACTGATGGAAAACGAACCCAACAGCCCGTGTCCTTTTACCTTTGGGCTTGGGAACTTCTTTGATGATTAAAATGAAAGTTATGGGGTAACACGGTAAAAGCATGTAGCAAACCCCCTCAGAGTCATTCCTTCATGTCCTATATATAATATGTGTGGAAACAGATCAAAGATGGAAAGTTCTGAGTAGTTTCAGCCTAAATTCCTTCAGTTATTTGTGAGTTTTAATGATTTTTCCTCCTTCCTGTTCTTCTGTAGCAGGGCTAAACACGGTTGGCTCCTCGACAGAGTACATTGTGGAGTTTGAAGTTATAGCTTTATTATTAAACCAAAAACTAAGTCCTAGTGAATTACTTTTCTTTAAATGGCATTCTAGTGTTCTCTGGGAGGAGGAAACCACGGAAACTAACTGTCTCTAATATTCTTTCAGAGCATTTTAAATAGCCCTGGGAAATTGACTTGAAATGTATGCTTTTTAAATGTTATTCTCTTTACATTAATACAACAGCAGCCAACAAATATATTCAATTGAAATGTGCCCACAAAAGAACAAAAAATACATTCATTGTGCCTGTTGGAGCCATCTACTTCATTTAACCTATTATATAGCACTCAAATCAATGCAATTGTATATAAATACATAAACACATATTATATATAAAAACCGTTCCTTTCCAGTTTCTTATAACCACATACACCTATCTACATACAGATGGTCCCTGATACGTCTTTATGTTTTGTATCTGGTTGTTCCCCCAAACCCTCCTATGCTCATAGGTGGGGCTTTAGGGAGGGGATTGTTTCATGGATGTGTGATACTCTGCAGGGGATTAGTCCATTGATGAGTTTATATCTAAATGTCCTATTGGAAGGTGAAGCCTGACCCGATTGGAGGAGGTGGGTCATTGGGGGTGTGGCCTAGCAGGGCCTATCTCCCTCCTCCTCCCTTGATTCCTCTCTGCTTCTCATATCCGCCTACCAGGTGCTATTTCTCTTCTGCCAGGCCCCTCTGCCACAGTGCCCTGCCTTGGAGCCAGCCAACTATTTGTAAGGGTGAAACCTCTACAAATTTTGAGCTGAATAAACCTCTGTTCCTTGGAGTTGTAGGTGGTCAGTATTGTGTCTCAGGAGTGAGAAAGTAAGACACATGTGATGGATGGAGTTATGAGTTTTCTAGCTTTTATGCTATTGTTGTTACTTTACGACGGGGCAAAAGTGAGACACATTCAGTAAAAACTGTACTTTGAATGCCAAGCTGTGATACTCTCCCGAGGGAGAAATACACGGCACCATGCTCTCTCCCAGTGCCGGGCAACTCCCAATCAGCAGCAACATGATCACAGGTGGAAACAACCCACACTCTGCACGGTGCTATGTTGCAAGCATTTTTTGCATAGCGTGTCTTGTGTACTTATTATCCCAGCATGCCTAAGTACCGTGCGCCTGTAAGTGTACAGGAAGTAGTCAATACTTGATTACAAATTGATTTTGCTCAACTGTAAGTAACACACATGCTCTAAATATGTTTAAGGTAAGCTCAGATAAGCTATAATGCTCAGTGGGCTAAGGGCAATGAATGCATTTTTGATTTAAAATATTTTCAACTTCCCGAGGAAGTATGAGGATGCAAACTTGCATGAAAAAATATGAAAAATAAGTCCATTCAATAGCACATAATGAGCTGATATTCTAAATTTAATAGCATACACATTAATTAATGTTCTTCTTACAAGCATACACGTTAATTTTGTAACATATAATGTATCATCATGTGTACAGGCAAATAAATGTATTTAAATTAAATTCTATATAGGGCATTTTCTCTTTTTTATTTTTATTTTTTGGGTGGTTCTGAGAACTGAATCCAGGGCATTTGCACTGGCCTATATCCTCAGCCAATTTTTTTTTCTTATTTTGAGATATACTCTCCCTAATGTGCTAAATTGTCGAGGTTGGGCTTGAACTTACGATCATTCTGCCTCAGCCTCCCAGAGTCCTGGGATCTTATATTCCTTAAAATCACCTACCCAAATTATATACATATATACTACAGCATGTGTGCATCTGTGTATATCTACACACATCCATTCCCCTTGAGCTTCTTAAACTCTCAACTATTAGAGGAGCTTAAAAAGATTCTGAATCTGCAAATTTTACAAAGTAAACTTCGGGGTATTTGGTGTCCTGTTAACTTGTTTACACCCCTCCCAACCTGATTCCTACGGAGGGATTACTTCAAGATGCCAGTTGACGGTAAGACCAAATTTGAAAATCAGAAAGGTTCCTCAGAATAAGGCTGACCAGGCATTTCTCAAGTGTGCCGGAGCGTCTCAGTTCAATGGGAAATTAATAAATACTGCTTTGTTTTACAAAAGGCTACGTGGTGCTCCCCAGTAAGTTGGGAAAAGTCCCAAGACCGTGGGCATTTTCAAGTGAACACATAACTTGTCTAATGAGAAGGGATGGAACTCCTTCCCATAGCTGTGGTCTGAGACAAGTTGGAGGTCGAGGCTATGTAATCGGCTTTCTGCTCTTCTACCCTTAGGCAGCATAGGATGTGGGTTCAAGTGCAACAAAGGAGAAAACCTGACATTCCAGAATAAACTGCTTGAACCACACTGTGGCTGGATTATGATCTGAACTGCAGAGGAGATGAAGAAAAATAGTTTCTTGTTGCTGTTCCTTTCTTGGAGCTTTCGTTTTCCTTATAGTTTTTTCGCTGGTGCTGCTAGAATACTTTTCCTTTATTTGTACAATCAATATTGTATTTTACTTTCTTACTACTTGTCTCTTCATGCTGCGGGCTGGAAATCTTACCAATAGTATTGGAAAAAAATTTTAATGTATAGGAAAATATAATAATAGTTCCTGGGGAAACAAAATTAACCGAAGTTCCTCCCTCTGTTCTGTGTATTTTCAGCTGTCTGGGTGAAGGCAGACGGCCTAATTCCTTGTCAGCTCCCTCTCCCTATTTCTGCGTGAAGTATGCACGTCCTACTTTGCAAGATTGTTGAGAGAACGGGAGCAGAGCTCATTTATAAGGTAGTGAGTGTTTCTCAGCCATTTGTGAGCCTGAGGCTATGATTGGCTATGAAGCAAGGAGAGAATTTTAACCACAATTGACCAATCATTCTTTAACATTGTACCCTGGGCACATGGCCTTCACAGTATTTCCAAAAATCTACCACGGCGTTGCTTCGGGGATGGAACATTGCCACGTGGAGTCAGATCGTTTCAGGTGAGCGCAGAGCTAGTTCACTCAGAAGAAGCAAGGATGCTCAGAGCCTGTGAGAAGACAGCATCCCTGCACAAGGTGCTCAAGCACGGAACCACAGGAGGAAGATTCAGCCCACAGAGCTGCAGAGCTCCCCTCCTTGCAAGTGTGGGAAAAACAGATAGCAAAGATGCCGAAGTCTCCAGTCAGAGCCATCCTGGGCACCACCGCCCATAACGGATCCTAGAGGGAGGGAGGAGAGGGGACAGGAAGGATAGGAGAGATGAGGACAGGAGAGGACAGGGGAGGACAGAGGAGGGGAGGGAAGGAGAGGGGAGGAGAGGAGAAGAGAGGAGAGGAGAGGAGAGGAGCGGAGGAAGCATTGAGGAAGATGAGAAAAGAGGAAAGGAGGAAAAAGAGGGGTGGATGGGAGAGAAGGGAGGGAGCAAGGAAGGAAGGAGCTGCTCCTCCACTCCAGCCGTGAAGAGGTACTAGCACTCAGAGTGCAGAGTCCCTTGGCAAAACCTCGAGTCTTACCTAGTGAAGGAGAACCTCAAGGAGGCGGCGGGGAGGGGTTACTATCAAGCATGGCTGGGTTTGAGCTCCTTCCTCACCACCTCGTACTTTCGGAGTACACACCCTCCAACCGCAGATACTGTTTTAGAACATCATCTATGTACGAACATCGCAGAAACTTACAAATAAAAGTTTCCTCCATCATTAGAGAAAGCTATCAAACTGACCCCAGAAGTTTCTGGTCATGACCTCAAATCTGCATTTTAGTATTTTCGAAGGAGTTTCTTCAGGCCTGTATCCACTGAATTAGGTTGAGTATAAAACTTAAATACCATGGAGCGAAGCTGGAGCTCAGTGGTAGAATGCTTGTGCAGCATCCCTGAGAGCCAGACTGGAGAGAGGGAGAGAGAGGAAGAGAGACAGGAAGCGGGAGAGGGAGAGGGAGAGGGAGAGAAGGGGAGAAAGAGAGAGAGAGAG
>NW_004955499.1:5156593-5184583 GCF_000276665.1 Chinchilla lanigera | reverse complement strand
GGCAAACAGCTTACCTAATACAACAGACAACACATGGACAGAGGACCCAGGACCAAGGCAGGAAAACAAAGAAGTTGAGGAAAGCAAAGGTGCTATTAAGGACAGGATAGCTCGAAAAATATATCTCACGTGACACATGTTCAGGCTTCTATGTAGCATGAGGAAAGACGGTGTGCTTATTTGTTCGAACAGGTGTTCGTGTTCTTTGACATTGTTGTAGCGCATTTTTCTGTGTCTTCTCTCTTATCTTTTAAAATTGTCAGGGACACTAAGCTGCTGTACCAAAGGGAAAGCACGATTAGGGAAAAATAAGCTGTAAGTCGTGGGCGGAAATGCATCCTCCTTCTGCAAAGCATCTGCCCGTCTTTGGTTGTTACGGGGAATCATGAAAGGCTGTATTTCTCATCTTTTCATCAGCGGGACTACATACAGGACAGACACATCTCAAAGCAGGACAGGTTTATTTTGCCTCACTGCAGAGATACTGAGTTCATGGTCAGCTGGAGCCAGACGGGAGGACATGGCGGAAGGACACCATGAAGGAAAGCAGCTCAGCTCTCGCAGCCAGGAAGCAGAGAGGACAGGGAGGAGCCAGGGAGGAAGAGGCCAGGGACAAGATACAGCCCCCAGGGGTACACCCCCAAGACCCACTCAGACACACAAAGAAACGTGCTTTACTAGCCCTTAGTGCCCTCTCAGGTGAATCCAATTACCGATCAAGATTAACCCTGCACAAGAAGTAAAGGAAAGGGTAAGTAGCCACCTGCATACAAATCATATTACTTGAAGAATACTCTTTTCCAATCCAACCTGTGACCAAGAAGCCTTCATGTATTCAGGTTTGGTTCATTTTTAAGAGAAGAGCTGTCTTCCATTGTGGCATGCAAGAGATGCTTTGGAAGACTGCGGGAATCAAGCCTTTAATACCACGATGTGATTCAGGTATTCATGTCTGTAAGGTGCTGAAGGCCAGGAGAATCCTCTGTATTCTCTTCTGAGATTGCCACTGGCTTTTGCCGTTGGAGCTGCAGTTGTTGGAAATTCCCTTGCCAGCACTTTGATTCCCGGCAAAAGGAACAAAGTCAAGTTCCCTCAAGAGTCCTCCCCTGAGCTGGATTGGAGAAATATGCAAGGGTGACCCTCTCCAACTCTCTCTGACCCTGGAAGTCTGACATCTTGATCACCCGCTTCTTTGCATTTGGTTACTTCTGCAGCAAGTCTGTGGGAAGCTTCAAGAGCCAGGCAACCTCCCATGCTCTTTCCCAGGCACCAAGCATCAATTCCAATTGACACAGAGATCAATTCCACCACACAGGTGACCTCTTAGGTTTTTATTCTACATCCTGGCGTCTGGACCTTTTTCCCTTTTGAAAACTCTGACAGGTAAGCAAAGCCGTGCTGCTACCAAAAAAAAAAAAAAACAAAAACGAACTCTATCATCTGTGTATCCAGAGAATGGAAAAGGAGCTGGTAATGGAATTCTAAAGACTCCACTAGTGAGTGCGGGCCTACTGTAGGGACCCCGGCAAACACATCTGGAAGAAGCCTGTTATAGATTGAATCTTGCCCCCAAAAGAAGCAGTGTTGGCGTTCTCAGCTCCCAGAATGTGACCTTATTTGGAAATAAGCTCTTCATGCTGAAGTGTGGTCTTTAGGATAGGGCTTAACTCAACATGACCGGCGTTCGTAGAAAACCAAGGTCAAGACAGGACTAGATTGCAAAGGACAGTCACACACAAGGAAAGGGCAAAGATCAGGAACAGATCGCTTTCTGACAGCCTTTCGGGAATTAATCCTGCAGTCATCTCGATCTAGGACTTGTGGCTTCCAGAAGCAGAAGCCACTCCATTTCTGTCACTTAGGTAAGCCAGTTTGTGGCCTGTCGCTAATAGTAGCCACAGTAAACTAACGCGGAACCCACTAATGAATGCACTGGGGCCACACTTTCCTTCCTCTAAAAGGAAAGTTCGATTGCATTGCCCGGGTGGAAAATCTCTTATCACAATCGGTCTAGAAAGGCCTAATTTTATCAAACACGTACTATGCCCTGACCAAGGGCCTACCTTGCCTCGTCTCCTTTAAGACCTTTATTTCACACAGGCAGAAGCTGAATCCTAAAGCTTCAGCCTGGATCGCAGATGCTAAGCTGAATTCCTGCAGAACTCAGGGATGTCCTCAACGGATGTCCACGCCCTTAACCGGAAAATGCACCCTCCGAGCTCCACAGTCCCTGCCGCTTCCTTACGTCAGCTTCTCCAAAGGTCCTGCTTAAAGGTGTTTCTAGGTTGTACACTGGTAGGTCTGGAAAAGTTTAAAAAAAAAAAAAAAAAGGAACACCCCAAAAGATCTAGCGAACAAGGGTAGAGCACTTTATTCAGCTGGCAACCTTTACAGCACTCTCCCTTCAAAACCTTTCCTACCAGGTTGGCTCAGCGCAGGATGCGTACAGCCCCGGGATGCATACAGCCCCGGGATGCAGACACGGTTGCGCCACTGCGCATGCGCAGGTCCCAGGGAAGCGGGCCTGCGATACTCCCCGGGACCCGGACGAACCCCTCCCAGAATCCCGTGGCCGAGATCATTTGGCTGCAACCCGGTGGCTCGTGATGCCACCCTGGGCATCTTGACGACCTCCTCTGCACTCCACAGCCCCTTGCCTGTCCCCTGCCTCCTAATCGTCGCCCTTTCCCAATTCAAGCCACGAATTTACCACCCAGAGTGTAGGACCAGGCTCCCCGGGGGACTTGGCTGAGCGATCCAGCATGGGACATGAAAGGAACAAGGAGTAGGGGCAAATTTCCAGCGGATGCCTATGTGGCGCCCGCCCGCGCTTTATTTCTGCTCAGCTCTGCGGCTACCAAGAAAAGGGAGCATGCCCAAGATTGCGCGCGCAGAATTGCCGGGAGCGCGCGCGCGCGCCCGCGGAAACACGGGCGGAGTGGAGTGCGCGTGCGCGGTGTGGCTTGGGGCGAGCGCCGCGATACCCCGGGGAGCGCGCGTATGCGGCGCTGGTTACAGTGCGCGTGCGCACAGTGGCTTTGCGGAAGCGCGGGCGTGCGCGGAGAGGCCGTGTGAAAGAGTGCGCATGCGCAGCACAAGGGGGGGGCGGAAGCGGGTGCGCGCGCCTCCTTCCTGCCCCCACCGTGTCGGAGTCTCCGGTATCATGGCGGCGCCCGCGCCCGCGCCCCCGCCGCGGCCCGTCACCCACCTCATCTTTGACATGGACGGCCTGCTTCTGGGTGGGTAGCCCCCGGTGACGGCGGTCCCGGGAGGGCGCGGGGTCGCGGATGTGGGCGCTCAGGGCTGGGGGGCCGCGGAGGGGCGGCGTCCCGAGTCGCCCGCGCTCCCATGTCCCAGCCGGCCGGTGGATGTCGCCTCTAGGCGGCCCCGGCACCCGCTTCCGGTGGGGCCGGAGCACGTGGGGGCGCTGTCCCCGGGGACCACCGTGCGGGCAGGACGCGGGGTGCCGCACCCTCCTCCCTCTTCCCCTCCCCCTCCCCCCCCCTCCGCGCACACGGCTCTCTGCCCGCCACCCTGGGGGCGACCGCGATCGGTGCCCTGCCTCAGTTTCCCCAGCTGCAAAATAGGCTCAAGGGTACCTGCCCACTTGCTCCAGGGCTGCTGCAGAGCGCGGACGTGGGTTGTAGCATCCTTCGCTGAAGTGGTTCTCAATTGACCTCATCCCTGCTGCTGACGGCCTCCTCCTCGGAGCACAAGGTTGGGAAACATTTTCAGGGTCACAGCTGGACTAAGGAGGTGGGGTAACTGCCAAGTAGGGAAGTCCAAGTCTTCGCAGAATTCAGCCCTGGAGCAAGCCACTAGCGGAAATCATCCAACACCAGAAAGGCAGAAGTTGAGAAACCCTGCCCAGTTGCCCGCCTGCTCAGGCTCGCGCACGGGCACCCCTTCCCCAAACCTGCGCAGTCCGAATCCAAGTGCCTCAAAGTTTTGAGAAACACTGATTTAAGGATCCTTGGTGATGTTCTCAACTGTCTCAGTCCATTCTGGCAGACAGGCGCTCTACTAGAAAGAGGGATCCAAGCAAAATTCAGAGAGTAAGACATTCACTTGAAAAAACTCCAGAGACAGAGGTGTTGATCGCTACCCAAAGCCTCCACTGACTAAATGCTGCGAAACATATGTTCTAAAATCCTTTGTACTGGAAGGCTTCCTGAATCTGTAAACAAAACTCCCTACTTTGTTTAGACTGTTGACATGATTGCGATTGCTTCATCTCATACAACACTACTAGGTAGGAGGAAATATTTTTATTTGACTAATTGAAAACAAAAGACTGGGGCTCAGAGAGGTAAAGCTGGGTGTCTGAGGTCTAGCAGCTAGTGAGGAAGGTAGTCTAGAAATGATTCTAGACCCATTTAGCTCTAAGAATAAAGGATGATCGGCTCATCTTAATTTGTGTGTGTGACCTTGGGCTCTAAGATCTCATTTCTGAGTTCAGCTGTAATGAGACAGATTTTTTTTAAAGGCACACAAGGACTAGTTTTTTTTTTTTCCTTTTTTTAAGGATACAGATAAAAACTGATGAATTCTAAAGGAGGAATAAGGAATCCTGGCGGAAGTCACTAATTAGCATGAGCAGTTTATGCAGGTTTGAAATTTGAAAAGCTGCTGGGATTCAAAAGCGAAGCTTGTAGACATGAATTTTCTTACTCAGATAGGGAAGAAGTCTAATTGTCAAATAAATTCCTTATTCTATGACAAAGAGTCCAGATAACCTGCTCAGAGAGGCTCATGAATTTTAATGCAAACCAAGATGACTCATTAAAACTAAATTTTTCAAATTTGTAAATGAGCTTGATGCTCAATTCTGATCCTGGGTTTCACACACCATATAGCCAAGCCCTGAAGAGAGGAATGTAACTGGCATTGAGCTCCTTAGGGTCTTTGGGCAGTTGAAGTGGGTTGCATGGTTGATGAAGCATTGATCTGTGCTGCCCGCCATTTGCTCTGTTCCTGTCCCAGAACTGATTCATGCCATTTGGAAACTTAAAACCTAGCTCTTTTTTTTCCTCCTCCCTCGTTTTCTGCCCTATTTCTGCTGCCTTACCCCTTATGCTCCTTTGAAATGGATAGATCTCACAGAACTTCCTTAGATGTGTACCATTGAGGTACCTGTGTTTCACAAAACATCTCCTGTAAAGCACAGCTTCCCAAGCACACGCTACTTTATGTCATTTAACTGACCAATGTGTGCCAATTGTTTAGCGCCTCCGTTCCGTGTATCTGTTGTTTGGATAACAATAGATCACCAGTTTCTAATGAGTTCTTTTTCTGCATCTCTCTTTTTGCTTTGGAACTTTTGTTACCTTTACCCAGGAAGCTGTCATGGTCAGAGTAGCCCCAATACTGTACAAGTCAGGGAAGTGGAATTGAAAACAAAATAGTTTCATGGGGAATTGTTATATTACACAGGAAAGTTGATTAATCCGAGCAGAATGAGGAAGTAAATCGGTATTTTACAAAACTGTTGTGAAAAATACTGGGAATTTCACAGTGCTTTTGAAGTAAATGATGCTGGTAGTTTTCCTTTCAAACTGAAAGGACACTTTGGGACTCAGTGCTTTTTTTTTGGTTTTTTAATCTTTGGGTTTATGCCCAGCATCTAACCCGGGGCCTCACGTGTTCTAGGCTGGCACTTTCTCCCTGAACCCTACATCATCAACTATTTTTATTTTTTAATTTAGGGACAAGGTCTTCCTAGGCTGGCCTGGAGATAGTGATCCTCCTTTCTCAGCATCCTTAGCGGCTGCGATTACAGGGATGTACCACCTCACCCAGCTCAGATTCATCTATTTTTTAAATTAACATAAGGTTTCAGTTAACTAGTTGTGAGTTAGTTCTCAGTTTGGACTCTTAGGTGTCATTCAGAGAGTGAAAAGGACCCTGAAAGTTAAAACAGTGACAAGATTTTGAAGGAACAAGAAAAATGACGAGTATCTCGGATTTGAGTACCTGAATTGGAAAATTACCTAGTCTGTAGATAACTGAAATGAGGAGAAAAGATGGGCTACATTTCCTTAAAAAAAGACATTTGTTGTCCAGAGCAAATGTAGAAACCAAAAAGATACAGATGAAATTGGTTTGATGTATTTTAACCTAATGTTCCCAGAAATTTGTTATCAGGCACATAGTTTAAGAAAATCATTGAGTTTTTTCACATTTATTTTTGATAACTAGATCCTCAAAATATATGCTGTTAGCGTATCTCACCTTGGGCCGTCTCATCTCAGCTGTTCCGTAAGCACATCTAGTGAACCACTACAGATCCAGATTTGGGTGTAGCAGCTCCTAGTGTGTGCTGTGGATAATGGCCATAGTGGTAGGGTGGATGGAGGTGGGGTGGGTGTTTTAAGAACAGTCAGAATTTGCAGTTTGGGTGTACGTCATATGTGGTATGCATTAAGCGTGTTTTCTAGGAGTTTCTTAAAATCCTTTAAAAATCATCAGAAAGTAATAAGGAAAATCTAGGAGGGGAAATAATATTTGGAGTTTTCACCATGGAATAAGATACCTATAAATAGAGAGTGCAATGAGTGACAGATGGTTCTATTTCACCATCATGTAGCAGAGTCAAGACCTGTTCTATACCTGTTTGCTTGCCCGTCTCTGCCCTCTTACCCAGTATTGGCACTTCAGATGGTATAGAAGAGCCTGCTGCACCATGTGGGTTGCATGAGACACCTTAAGGTCCCAGAGGCAAGGCGTTTGTGATAGACTTGGTGCCCAGCCCTGAGATTCCTTGATGGATAGAGCTGACGTGGTTAGCCTATAGGCAAAATCCCGCAGACACAAGTGTGAATGTGGTCTCACACCATCACCTTTCCTTAACTTGTCCTAGACTATTGCCTTAAACCTCCAGACATCCCTAAAGGTGAGGACCAAAACAGGGTCTCTTTCTGTGACATTAGCACATGCCCTGGGTGAATTTTTGGAAGAACAGACACCTGTGTTCGTTGGAACCCTTACGATATGTCTGACTTTTAAAGCTGGAGGTAAGGTACTTCTCAGCTTTAGTTGGTTCCTGTCACTTAATGATGTGTCATTCATTCCAAGCAGAATTTCTGAGAATCTTGGTGCACTTCAAAAGAAGGGATCATTCCGCAGGCCTGCGTGTAGTTACCGCTTAGCCTCGAATCTTCTAGAAATGCTGGTTGGGGCAACACAGTGACCACATACTCTTCATTTTGGAGAAACCCCAGCCCCACACCAACCTGTATCATGTCATCTGGTTCTGAAATGCAGGCAACAGCTGTGGTTGGTTCACATTCTGCCCTTGCTCTTGCTTCCCTGGCGGCTATCTGTACCCATGGTTTTATTTCACCTGGATCAGTGAAACATTGAGGTCTGACTGACACCTTGGAATAGAAGCATCCAAAGTGCCTTCTTATTACAGTACAATCAGTGAATAACAGTGTTGTTTTCAGAAACTGGAGGGTTTGGGATAGAGGAAGCACAGGACACCTTGGATTTGTGTTATGGATTGAAAGACCCTTGGAGAAAGAGCTTCTGTTGTACGTTAGAGAAAAAGCATTGTCTTAAGGGCTCAGCACCCGTGGGATTCTGTCATCTCACAGACCTGAACCATGTCAGCTTGAAGTTTGTTCCTACAGTTAGCCATTCATTGCCTAGTACTGCTGTTCTTGTTTGTAGAATGATTGAGAAGGGGCGAGGTTTAAGTTGCAGGATTCTGTAGGTAACTGAGAGTCTTGTCGAGCTGGCATTATGACTGAAACATTCAGCAGATTTCTGAGTGCAGGTGGGAAACAAATTGTCTGTCCTTCCTTTTCTTTCTCCTGGCTTCCTGTTCCTCCTGATGTGGCTTTATTTGGAATCTTAGCTACGTAAACTGGATGGAATCAGAGGAGAATAGTCATCACTTTCTTGTTTGTTATTTTTGGAACAACTACTTTGCTCTTTGGTCTCTTTGAAAAGCTGGGTGGTAGAGGATTTATTGGTCTCTTTTATATGGTTGCTTCATCTTTATTCTGATTCTTTTTCCTTTTTCTTAAATATCATTTGAATATCAATTACTCCGTCATTTTTTAGGGGTAGATGGAGAGTTAAAACAGTCCTTAAAAAGCAGTCACCCTCTAAGAAATGTTTGCTAGAAACAGTCATTGTATAAATTTCCTGGTTACTTGTCAGACTTTTCCATGAGATGTTTAACAAGCAATGCACAGTTACTATGACTGAATGCTGGTGTCCCCTCAAAACTCCTATATTGAACCCTGATCCCCAGTCCAGTCGTGGTAAAAGGTAAGCAGTTATATTATGACAGCTGTGTCCTTGCAACTGTGAAGAGTTTTCTCTTAAGAGAGTCCTGCGGGAATCTGCATGTCCTGCTGCCATGTGAAGACCCAGCAAGGAGGCACCATCTGTGAACTAGAGAGGGTTCTGACGCACATGATTGTGGCTTCCCCACCCGCAGAACTGTAAGCATACATCTCTGTTGTCTACAGATTTTCTAGTCTAAAATATTGTGTCGTAGCAGAAGCCTGAAGTAAGATAACAGCCTGCGTGTAGGCAGGAGGTAAGCTGTTGTGCCTCATTGAGTTGAATTTGAATATAAAATTTCCAGCATCAAGTATAAGTGGTTACCAGTGATTAATAAATACAGCCTTTAATATATTACAGTCTTTTACTGTTTTAGTGGCAGGGAGGTAGGGTTGTATTTATATTTTGGTACAAATATTTATGATATGAAAGTACCCCTTCAGCTCCTAGTGAGGATTTTTTGGAAAGTAGTAAGCCTAACATACATGCAGTGAAAGGGATATGTGTTTTCACCTTGTCTGTGCACAGGTGGGCTATCATACGAGCACACAGTGAGCAAAGTTTGATAGGTAGATGTGTTGGTCAGCTTTCCCTCAATGTGACAAAATACCATGAGAATCACCGTAGGAGGAGGGGAGCTTTGTTTGGATTCACGGTTCCAGTGGTTTCAGTCCATGGTTGCTTTCCCTAGGGTCAGATAGAGCATGGGGTAGTGCAAGCTGCTTACTTCTGGTGGACAGGAAGCAGAGAAGGAGCAAGGGGGCAGGTGCTGTTGTCGAGGATGACCCAGTTTCTTCCATGGCCCTCCATCTCCTGAAGATTCCACCACCTCCCAATAGCCCTATCAGGTGGGGACCAAGCATTCAGCACGTGAGCTTTCCAGGGCCATTGAAGATCCAGCCCGTAACAGTAGATCACTACCTTCCCTCCGACCTCCTCCTCCCTCTGCCCTACCTCAGCTGTGTCCTGTGATGCCCACCATCAGTGATTAAGTATAGGGCTTTTATTCGCGGCTCCAGGGAGGGGAGTGGCGCTCCAAACAACCCTTGCCTCTCTTCTACCAGACCTGGGATTTGGGCCAAGAGACATGCTCTCCTGTGCTTGATGATGTTCTATTTAAAAACTGACGCAGATGATGCAGCCATTCTGACAGATGAGAGAGCAAACCAACATTTGTGTGACGCCTTGGATCCCTCAGACTGCGTGGTCTGCATATAAAGTGAAAGCACACATGCTTTGGGGGTGACAGCTGACCTGGAGGCACAGGGGCAAGAGCTACACTCAGCACCCAAAGTCCCTCCCCTTTACAGGCCCTCCACTCCCAGGCTAGAGAGGTTTTCTTCACGAGGACTTTGGAGTGATCTGTGCTCCAGGTCAGCGCTGTCCAGCATGCGGAAGCTCCTTCCAAGGCGGGGTTATTTGACTTGCTTTCACTTCAGTTGAAGCAGAGAGTACCACAGCTTTAGGTGAGTGAAGGAATTTACCCCTTCTTTATCTGTTTCGAAACTATTATTCCAGGTGCTGGGAACGGGAGCAGGGAGATTTCAGAATGAGTCCTTTAGAAATGCTAGAGTCCAGTTGGTACTTAAAGCATGGTGAGTGCAAAGTGTCAGTAGTTGCTGATAGCACACATAGTAAGGGTGTGTTGTGGGCGAAGCACTCCTCCGAGCTGAAGTCAGAATGGCAGGCATACTGGTGGGCAGAGATCGGAGCAAAGAAGGGAAAAGGAGATTGCGGGCAAGGAGAAGAAATGGCAGGTGGTAAACCGGTTTGCTGAAGTAGAGAAGAGTTTTTTTCATCAAGCAAAGGGTTTGTGCTTTAAAACAGCAAAGTAGGAACAGAGGAAAGGAAGAGAAGAAGGGAAGATGGAAGGAAAGGAGAGAGAGGAGAAGAAATCAAGGAGATCATGAGGAGGGAAGGGCAAAGAGACCTTGTTTGAAATTCAGAAGTAAAGAATCTCCTCTTAGCCTGGGAGTTTTCTAGTTTTTCCCAAAGTTCTGGTTGGTAGTTACGTCCCTGTAGCCTATCTTGAACTACCTGACTGTCCCCATGTTGGATTTGTCTGGTTGTTTTCATGTGGTGCTGTCTCCCTTGTTCTTGTGTTCCCCAGAAATTGTGCCCAGTGCCTCAGTGTAGTCTGGCTAGGCACTTCTGAAAGATGCACTCTGTGTCTTTGGGGGAAGATATGAATACATCCTCAGGACAGGTGTCCAGCCCATTCTTGTCCTCAGTGGTGGGTGGCCTCGGTGGTGTGGAACTGCTCCATGAGAAGTCCAGAACCCAAGAGGCAAGGTCCAGGTGCTGGTCCTCATGCCATGTGTCCCAGTGCAGGAGGTGGGGTTTACAGCTGGGCTGTGCTTCGCTCAGGTTGACGAGAGCATGGCTACATGAACCATGGTGGGGACTGGATCGTGGACATGGCTCCACTGCGGATCCATGTGCTTGTTGCAGTAAAACACGGAAGAAGGAGCACGTCTACAGCTCCTACTGTTAATCAGTTCTGTGCAAGTCATGGGTTGTGTGTGTGTGGTTTCCTCATGAGGTCGGGAGACCCTTGCCACATGGCGCAGGACGCCTAGAAAAGCACAAACTTACTAAAAGCAAATGCAAGTGCCTGTGCTTTGCTTGTGAGACAAACTTCATAGTTCAAACTGACCTGTGTTTCCCAGTAGAGTCCTACCTTCTACACAACTTCAGCACAGAAAGCAATATGCACGAGTGCTTGAAAGTGACCGAGTATTTATTTCTCAACATCTCTACCAGGGAGAGGGACCAAGACCCTGGGAAGGAGTGCCTGAATCTCCCGGGGCGGGGCCAGTGGAACACAAGACACGGAGAGATTGCCTTCTGTCAGCAGGAAGCAGTCCCACAATTCAAAATGGAAAGAGTTGAAACTATTTCAAAATGATATTCCACATTAGGGAAAGAAAGAAATCTGTGTAACTTGATCCTCCAAAGGAAAGACAGAGAGAGAGAGAAGTAGGGCTGGGTGCAGTTCTTTGACAGTATGCCAATTTGTAGCAGAGCGTGAATGGTAGTATTAGATTTGCAATCTGAAGTCCCTTTGTAAACATTTGGGACACCCACTCGTCACCTGTGAAAGCTAAGACCGTTGGGTGGAGGGGAAGAGGAAGTCTACCTTATACCTTGGTGCTGCACACAACAGACAAGGTTGCCCTCACGGTGCCCATGGAGCCTCCGTCTGACCCCTGGGACTGATTGAGCTCCACTGAGAGTGAGGCAGTATGGCCTCAGGTGCTCTTGAGGGGCTGCCAGCAAAGTTTCAGAAACCTTGGTGAGCCTCTGAATGTCACTTAAGAGGGGTAGAGGAACGAGCCAGGTAGAGGAGCAACCTGGACCCAGAGGATCCAGGCCCGTCTATAATGTGACCTGGCCTGGATTCTATAAAACGTCCAAAGCCATGGGGAGAAATACAGGCAGACGCGTGTGGTTCAGGAGAGGTCAAGCTAGGAGTAAGTGTCCCCCACATACTAGGGTGTGTTCTCACACATGATCCGTAACGAGCAAAAGTATTGAGTAGTACTTAATGGATGCTATTTAAAGTGAGGAGCATAAAGCACTCTGGGTTCACTTCCTGGAGTGATGCCAACTCTTGTGTCTGTGCTATTGTACCCAATTTTTTCACTGGCATTAGGACCCCTTTGTATGCATCGCAGTTTCCGTCACTTTAGCATTGTTTTAGGCTTTTCTTGATTTCCTTTTTTTAAATTACTTGGTCATCACTGAAACGTTTTGTACAGCTAACTTGCTGTACTTGGATGTTGAGCAACCGCCCCCAAGGGCAAGGTATTTGGCCCTCTGTTGGGAGGTAGTGGACCCTTTAGGGGCCTCGTCCGAAGTCTCCAGATCACTGGGGTCCTGCCCTTCACTCAGATGGTACAGTAGTTGGTCTCCTTGCTCATGCACTGGCGCTTCTTCAACACTGTGCCAAAACACACCTTTCCTCCATGAATCAGTTACCTCAAATATGTCCTTCTAGTGATGAAACGCTAATGGGAAAGTGTTTTATATTTTGGTCCAGCCACAGATAAGGATCGATTTCATTAAAGAGTAAACAGTTTGCTGCTTTCAATAGAGCCCTTTCATACATTCTTATTTGCTTTCTGCCCCTCTTATTTCCCTGTGGATCTTAATGTCTTAGTCACTTTGTCATCACTGGGACCTGATACCTGCCTGACACCTGTGAGTTAGAAGGGATGTTTATTTTGACTCATGTTTTATTTTGATTGACTATTTGACTGGATCCAAGGCAGGGCAGCATGGAAGAGGGGCAGAACAAAAGAGAGCTGTGTGGGGCCTATAGTACACAGGAAATAGAGTGAAGAGTCGAGGAGGAGGGCACACCCTTCCAGCTCACCCTCCTTTTGGCCTATCTCTGCCAACTAGACCCCACGTCCTGACAGCAACCAGCCAGCCAGCCAGCTCTGAACCACCAGAAGCCCCTACTATGAGCCCATGAGGTTTTGGGGGAACATCTAGACATGAACCAGTGTTCACAGTCTGTGTCTGTATGTCCCCCCAAAACCTCATGCAGTCCTGGGACAGGCTTCTAGAGTTTGTGATTGATTCATGGTCCAGTGTTGGAATTACAGATGTGAGTGCTACACCTGCCCAGGGGCAGGCAGTTTGCATACAGTGGAAGGGAGGGAAAGAGGTTTGCTCTCGCAGCTGCTGCTCCTCCCTTATGCTCTCATTACTTTGCTGTTTTCCACTGCAATGAAGTGTTGCCCTCTGCCATGTGCCACGCTGCCTTGGAGGAAGACAAGTATGGACTGAAACCTCCACACACTGTGAGCTAAATAAACCTTCCCTTCCTTAATTCTGGGCATCCGGTGTTTTGTCCTAGCAGCAGGAGAAAAGTAACCAAGACAACCAGTAACATTTAACACAAAACATTTCCTTCAGTTAAGTGAGATTTACACACACAATCTTGTGCGTGACTAGTATATACATCAAGGTAAAAAGAAAAATCCAGCCAAGTTACTCCCTTTCACAGCCCTGGTGTTTGTGTGGACATTTTGGTGTATACACATCAGCTTTGACATGGCATTTCTGAGATAACCAAAGCTTTTCAATGTCCAGTCATAATCGGATTTGGTATTTGGAATTGAAGCAACTGGTCCTCTCTACTGAGAAACTAGGCAAAGAAAGCCGACAGCCCCACCTGGGAAGCTGGTTGGAAAAGCCCACTGAAACATGTACTTATAACTCTTATCCAGAGGACTTGCTCGGTCACAGCTACAAACTGTCCTGGTCCCTGTTGAGACGTGTTGAGTGCGGGCACATCTGACATCGTTAGCAACCGTTGCGGAAGAGGGTACCAAGGCAGATCTTTCAGCAAAGATCCACCCAGTGATACCTGCAGACTTAATTTCACCTTGTTAATTTATTGAGAGGAGGTGTCCACAGCCCAAGCCCGTGTTAGCTTAGGGGAAACATTGGCTACATTTCTAAATAAAGCCTGGGCCATCATCTCCTATGTCTCTGTACCCACTTGGTGAATTGCCCCAGCCCCAGCACCCCAGAGTCCTGCTCGCTCCCTGTCTCCCGGTTTATGACACATCACAGACAAAGCATGGTGTCTCCCAGGATATTGGGGCCTTAGGGAAGCGAATAACAAGTCAAAGACCATGTTCAGTGTCTGACCCAAGGCCCTGCTGCACTGTGTAACCTGATTTTGCAAAAGTCATCTAATCCTCTGAATATATTATGCAGCTTGTCTGTGAGTAGTGATTATTATTAGATCAGAAATGATCATGTCCTCACTTAGGGAGGGGATGGTATCTGTATGTGATCACACCTGAATAGTACGCCCAGTGCATGTCATAATGTCCATCCTGGTGGTTGTGATTTACCTCCTGGGCTGCCCTGTGGCTTAGAGTGTCTCTTCTGTCTGTCTGTCTGTCTGTCTGTCTCTTTTTCTTCCTCCACTCAGTTTCAGCAGAGGCTTGTGTGATGTTGCCGGCCGTCACCTGTCTCTTCAGTCCCATCGTCCCACGAAGTCTTCAGTATCTTTTGGTCCCCTCTCAGATGCGCCAAGTCCCTACCTAGTTCTCCATGTTTCAGTGCCACTTTTGCTTTTGTCCAGCTGCCCTTTGATTCTGTCAGCCCTTGGGCTTTTTTATGGCTGTATGCATCAAGACCTGACCACCACCTTGTACCTGGCAGTTCTCTGTGCCGTCTGCAGAAGGGTCAGCAACAGCTGGCGAGTGCTAGTGTTTGAAAGGGTGGTGTCGCTGGGTTGGAGCCCGGGTGTGTTTTGATGGAGACGCTTTGGTGAGGGTGTAGATTTCTCCATCACCAGGGTTTTCTTTGTTTTCCCTCCAGCGTATTCTCTTACATTCCTTCGTCAGAGGAATTTGATCCTAACTGGGCCTTCAGTACTGTCTAAGAGGAGGATCGTCCATGTGAAAGGAAGGACTTCAACCTCCATCTGTGGGTGTGTGAAGCCCTCACCCTCCCGTGTGTTGGCTTTTCTGTGCTTGCTTTCACGGTCTTCATGCGGATTCGCGAGCCAAGTGTGGCTGCATCGACCCCCTTCTCTGTATGCTCTGGCCGTAGCTCACCTGAGCTCATCTTGCTCAACCAGCTGTGCTGACTAGCTAGGTGGAGGACAGCCTGGTTAAAGCATGCAGAGCCACCCACTGGGTCATTTGAGCAATCCCTGGAGCCAGCCGTAAGAGGTGGTTGATATAAATGACTTGCCGTGGCTGCAGACAAGCGGCTCTTTGTGCCATGGGACTTTGGAAAGATGGCCTTACGCTCAGTAGCCCTTTAAGCAAAGCATAGTGGGATGCATTCGTGAGGACCCTGGGGGGGATAGTGGTGTCCAGGGCATAGCTTCATCTCATGAGCCCACGCTCCCTTCCCATGCTGCTTGCTGAGATGCAGCAGTGAGTGAATCCATCTCCGTCCCTGTGGTGAGCAGAACTCCGGTCACACATGGTGGGGCGTGTGCTGGGAGGCACACACTCTCCATCTACCATATTAGCATCATCCATGAGCTATCGATGGCACAGTTCCTTCGGGGGCTTGGACAGGAAGTCAACCTGAAAGTGTGCCTCCCTGACAGGGAATCCTGGGCTCCTGTAGCGCTGTGGTCGTGAGCCAGATGGAGGAGGAGGAAGGACCAGACTGGCCCAGGACAGGAGGGCGTTGTGCTGCTAAGGCGAGGGAACAGGAGGCTTGGGAGAGGGGGACCTGTGTGGTTACTCAGTGAACCCCAACAGCAGAGGGCAAATGGAGCAGCCTGAAGCAACGGCGGGGACCCTTTGGGCCATGCTGAGGGGTTCAGAACTCAGAATGTGTCTTCCGGCCACCACATAGCTTTGCACAGATGACCGAGGGGCGTGTGCCTCTGAGGATGCAGTTGAAGGTCACTTAACCCTGGGCGACTGTGTGAGATGTAACAGGCCCGTCTCAGTTTCCTGTGGCTGTTGCAGCGAAGAGCCGCACACCGGGGGGCTCACAACAGACAGTGATTTTCTGACAGTTCTGGAGGCTGGATATCCACAACCCAGGTGTTGGCAGGGCCAGGTTCCCGCTGAAGGAGGGAATCCAGGTTCCTCGTTGGCTCTTGGCTTCCTGTCTCCAGTGTCTGCTGCTGTCCCATGACAGGTTGCTGGGGACAGGGCCCTGGGAGCGCTGAGCTACACGCCCAGCCCTTGTTACCTCACTTTGAGACAAGGTCTTTTGAGTTGCCCAGGCTGGCCTCAAACACAGGATCATCCTGCCACAGTCTGCCACGTAGTTAGAATTACAGGCATGTCCGCCATTTCTGGCTCTTCCCTTACCAGGCCTCCGGCCATTGGACCAGGGCCTCACTTAGATGACACCGAATGACCTCATCTCCAGATCTATGACTTAATCGTGTCAGGGAAGACACTTTCTCCAAATGAGGTGGTGGGGGTAGGGAGGTGGAGCAGTGATTGTGGGGGCAGCACTCCTCAACTACCCCAAGGATGTCTAGGTTGATGGGAGAGGAAGCGAAGCCTGACTCAGGCAGTGGAGTAGCCAGCCATGGAGGGAGAGTTGTGTTAGACTGGAGGATTTCTGGGCAGCATAGAGGCCAGAAGATGCAGATAGGCACACGCACCCAGAGCTGGGAGCTGGCCTGGGAGGGGTCTAGAAGGTCGGCTGTTCTGACTTGTGTCCCTCCCCTTGTGGTGGCGGCTCTTCTCCTGCTCCTCCTCCTCCTCCTCTGTGTTTCTCTACCCTCTAGGGTATTGTTGGATGGGAGCCCTCTCCACTGGGAAACTCCATGCTGAATATTACACTACCAGTTTTCCTCCCAGAGAGGTTCTACCTGCCAGGTAGACTTTCTTATATAAGGGATGCTGTGTGGTCCGAGTGTGACTGTGACGCTCCCAGTGGGCAAGGTCAGATGGGCTCCTTCCTGGGCTTCGGCACAGCTGTCTTGGCCAGCCACTCATGGGATCATGGAAAGGGCAGTCCTGGTCGGATTCTAGAAGAGTCATATTCCAGAAGAAAGGTCCTCAGGGCTGTGTACTAAGCTAAGGCAGTGGGCCTGACTGGAGAGGTCACAGCCGCTGGGTCAGCAGGTTTGGGGTTCCCAGCCTTCTTTCACGGAGGGGGTGTGGAGTGTTGGGTGGGTAGAGGAAGCTTCACGCTACACCCACAGGCACCGGCGTCCTTCACACTCCTGGGGTGCAGCAGACTCCAAGCCAGACCTTGGTTCTGCAGTGTGTTCCGGGTGCCTGTAAAGCCTTACTTAGCACGTGGCGTGGTGGCTGACAAGGTGCGAGCCTTAAGAGAAAAGCAGCGCTCCACAAATAACCTGTGTGACTGTATGAACAACCCCCATGCTCGGACAGACGGGCACCTCGACAGTGCCGATGCGTCCGGGCCCTCTTCTCTCCAGCCTGCCTTTCTGTACACTGCGGGGAGTAGGAGGGTGTGAAGCAGAAGGAACAAGCACTCTCGTCTGTGTGTGCCCTGCGATCTTTAGGTGCCAATCATTGCGTGTCCTTAATGAAACACTGAGAGGGTGACTAATTCTATCCCAGCACCTTCCCGTGTCCCTGTATTCTCTAATTAGGTCCAGAGTCACAGCTGCCAGAAGGGCCAAAGGGCAAGGTGGGTTGAGGTTTTGTAGTCATAAATATATTCGTATAGCACCCTTTTTACATTCGTAGGCATAGATGTGCAGTTTTGCTTAGGCATGAATTGATCACGTGGGGTCCTGTTGCTTCATCTGATAGCATCGTTCATTGGAGTCCACACCACAGTATAAACAAAGAGGCGCCAAAGTCATTGTCATGGGAAGTGCTTGGGTAATTGGAACACATTTCCCGAGGTGGAGAGATGAGATGTAGAAGTTACATACCCGCAGCGCTATTCGGAAAACGTGGCTGCGCCTGCTGTGGGCTTGTCCCCGGATGTTCCTCACCATCTCCTCTCTGTGATGGGAAGTCCCATTTGGGTACCAACTTGGCGTACCAAAAACATGATTCCATCTGTGCCACCAAGTCCTCTATCAGGGCCCCTGGACTCCCTCCCTTTCACGCCGTCTGCTCTGCTGAAAAGCTCTGACCCACGCGAGCGCTGATGCATTACCAAGCCCTGAGGTCACTGGTGCCTCTTCTCACGTTCTCCGTTTGCTCCTGTTCACTCTGATTTTAAAAGAAGTGCAAGGTACAAGTTGGAGATTCAGAGTGCTCCTCTTTAAACTTGCGCTTTCTGCGTGTTCTTCTTGGAAGTCTATTATGTTTTAGCAGACATCGTAAAGAGGCTGTGACAGTGATTCCATTTACACAGTTTTCTGTAAACTCCCCCTTTTTGGCCGTATCTATGAAGCTTATATGTGTATTTCCCCGTTGAGGATGGCGGTAGGATTCTGTCAGTGTGATACACATGAGTGCCTGACATCCATCCGCGTGTGAAGAGGGAAGGTTTGCTCTGGCGCCCAGCTTTGGGGTTCCCAGTGCTTTGTGTATTGGCCTGTCATGGTGGCGGGGTGTGGGGGTGCAAAGCCAGTCACACCATGGCCATGATGAAAGTGAGGAAGCCGAAGGGCTGGGGTTCCCTTGTCCCCTTTGGGGAACAGCCCGTTGGCCTTAAAACCTGTCCCTGGTCCCTACTTCTTAAAAGCTGCATCCCCTCTGGATAGCAATACAGCCTGGTGACTGCGCCTTCAGCACGTGCGGCGGGTGTTGGGGGGGTGCTAAGCCAGACTCTAGCAAGTCCTGCAATTGCCTGAATTGTCAGATGGAACCCTTTGGACAGTCAGTGACCGTTTTAAGTCTCCCCAGTGAGGTTCAGAAGAACAACCAAGCTAATTCACTATCCCAGCAGGTCTGACAGTGCAGTCTTAAAACGCAAGTACACGTAATTCAGTTAGGCATTCAATAGTTCATTTATAGCATTGCTTCCCTCATCTCCCAAACTGAGTGTAAGTTTGAGCAATAAAGTAATGAGCATAAGTAATAAAATAATAAACAGCACGAAAAATGTATTAGGTGATCTTTTTCTGTTTGTTTTTTGGCAGTACTAGCTTATGCAGTGAGCTACATTTACTATTTTGAGACAGCTCTTGCTAAGTTCACCAGCCTTGGCTTTTACTCACAGTCCTCCTGCTTTAGCCTTCCAAAATGGTGGGCTGACAGGCATACTGCCTGGTTGTCTCATCTCTGATAAACATCTTTTTTTTTTCTTGGTCTTCTTTGAGGCAAGGTTTTGCAATGCAGTTCAGGCCAGCTTTGAGCTCAATTTGTAGCTCAGGCTGGTCTCGGACTCGCAGCAATGCTCCTGCCTCAGTCACCCAAGTGCTGGGATTACAGGCATGCACCACCATGCCCGGCTCTGGTAAACATCTTTTTAAAGGCAGGAGTTGAGAGATGTCTGCCTGTTAAAGGAAACAGTCCTGCCCCTAGGTACATCCTCATCCAACTGAGTAGATCCAAGCTCTTATCCTAGTGATGAGATCTTTTCACTTCTTACTGTGTGTAAGCAGTGTGCCCCCTAAATCCAGTGACATTTGAGCTTGCCAAAAACTTTACTCTGTTCTATTGTACTTCTCACATTTGCACATGTCCTCCAGACAGCTCTTAAAACAGGTTATCTCTTGCATCGTGCATCCTAGTTTGCCTGATATTGGAACATCATATAAGTTGGAAAATGAGCACGACACTTGAGTCAGTGACATAGCAGCTGAGCTCTCCTGTTCAGGGAAAGGCGTGCCCCCAGGACTGCCCTTCCCTGGCCATAGGAGCGTGCAGTCAAGGTCAGGAGCTCTTGAAAAGGCGACTGGGTGCTTCTGAGCCCCTCTTCCAGTGCTTCCTGTGTGGAAGTCTGGGCCTTGGAGCTCTGCCTGTGGTTTTCCCACCATGCTTCCTTCCCATCCTTCCAGTTCCCACATGAATACTTAAGAGTAGAGCAGTGTATGATAGCAGGGAGCCAGGCACCGCTTAGTGCTCTGCGGTTCCTTCAAGAAGTCTTAGGTAGAATTAGTTAAAATTGGAGACCTGCCAATAGGTATGTGGTATGCAAATATATATCCTTTTGAAAAGGGACCTGGCTCCTTATTTCTCAGTCATTTCCTTCATCTCTCCCTCACTTGTTTTTATTTTTTGTTTCTTTTTGTCTTTTTGAGACAGGGTCTTCCTATGCAGTTCAGGCTGGCCTTGCGCTCACTTTGTCACCCAGGCTGGTCTGGAACTTGCAGTGATCCTCCTGCTCCAGCCTCCTCAGTGCTGGGATTACAGGCACGTGCCACCATACCCGGCCCACTTTCCTCGTTTTAGATAAGAAACCATGCCTGTCCTGGACTCTTAGAAAAATGAATGCTGAGTAGGTGAAGGTCTGCAACGCAACACTGTGGGCTGATTTGTGATCTTCTCGAGTTCATAGTTTGAAGGTCAAGCTCCCAGGACTCCTTCAGCATTGGCTGTCTTCGCACATGGGGTTTTTAAAGAGGTAGATAAGGTGAAATCAGGTCCGGACTGAGCTATAACCCACTAGCACTAGTGTGCTCATGGAGGAGCTCATAGAGAAGGACGGGAAGACCCAGACACACACAGGGACAGCCATGTGCGGACACAGGGAAAAGTCACCATCTACAAATCCTGGGGAGAGAGGCCTGGGGAGGAGCCAGCCCTGGCCGTGCCTGGACCTTGGGCTTCAGCCTCCGGGTCTGGGAGAGAAACAGTTTCATTGTTTACTGCGCAGTGCACATGCACTGGGTGTGACTTTGGTTTGCCTTAGTGGAGTGCGTCTAGCACATTCCCGTTCTGAACCTGTAAAGGGGTCCATCCATGGCGACCAGGGTTTTACAGTGATTTCTCTCCCCGAAGGAGGCGGTGAGTGGCCAAGAGCTGCACCCGTATTGCCTGAGCCTGCAGCACTGCCTTAGGAGCCCAGCATCCTTTTCTGGTTGTGTTCTCTTACATCCCTCCGCCCCCAGGGACACAAGACAGGAAGGAAATGCACAGAGACATGGCAGTGTTATGGTTGATACATTGTGTCAACTTGAATCTAGGAGTATAACTAGGTAACTCAGCACTTCTACATCCTGGGGTGGAAAGGATATGCCCTTGCTGCTCCTGGGTGTTCATTGTGTCAGTTTGAGAAGTTTAGATCTTTAACTGTGTGACCCAGCAAGAAGCTGGGGTCCTTAGTCTGTACTCACCCTGAGCCTGTGGGAGAGGAGGGCACGGAGATGGTGTGGGCAGGGTGAGATAGCCCATATGCAATATAGGAAGGGGAAGGAGGCTTGCCCCCTCCCCTCTTGCTCTTGCTGCTTTTGCTGTCTTCTGCCACCTTCAAGTGTTGCCCCTGTGACCTGCCTCTGTGCCTTGGAGCCAACTGATTACAGACTGAAACTTCCACAAACTGAGCTAAATAACCCTTTCATTCTTTAATTTTGGACATTATTTTGTCTCAGCAACGAGAGAAAAGTGACCAAGACAAGCAGCCTGTGATGCAACCACCTGTGCGTCTTTAGAAGAGGCACATTGATGCTGTTTGCATTGTCAACATGCTTTCTCGATCTCAATGATGTGCGTGGCCCAGTAGCTCCTTAAAATGCAGTGTCTGCACTGAATGCTTGCATTCGTCCCCACAGGCCCTCGGTACATCAAGTTATGGTAACAGCAGTAAGAATAGAAGTAGAAGGGTGGCCCCCTTGCTGGCTTGGTGGCTCCTACTTGTAATCCCAGCTACTGGCAAGAACGAGACAAGAGGATTGCATGTTTGACACCAGCCTAGACAATTGAGGAAGATCTTGTCTCAAAAAATATATATAAATAAATACAATAAAATGGCTGAAGAATTAGCTCAGTACAAAGGCTTTTGTTTCATCTTCTAGTATTTTGTTGAAAGGGAGGGAGAGACAAAAAAAGAACGCCATTCACCCTCAGCCATCGCTGTCTTAAAGGTCTAAAGAGAGACCCTTTAAAAGCTTTAGAAGTTTGGGCAGAGAGAGGATCCTAAAACCTTTATGCATGTTGCAAAGCACATTGGGTGGTTTTCTTTCATTCACAAAGCTTCGGGATATGTGCATTTATCTTTCCCCCAACTCAGGACATGGGAAAAGTAGCTCTGAAGAAGAGGCTTTGGGCACAGGGAAAGTCCTCGTGTAGCTCTGTGGTGGGACTTTTCTCCTAAAATTCAAGGAGAATGATCCACATTGCTCCTGTGGAGGCATCAGAGAGTGACAGCACAGAATGGCGAGAAAGAAACCCTCCCCCAAGTAATCGTCAAGAGTCAGGTAGATCCTTCTGTGATCACTCTGCAGAAATGAGGACTGCCTAGCGTGCTATTTCTTTCCCCAAACTGATGGGCCATCTCTAGGAAGTTGTCGGACACCTTTCTGACGACAGTCTGCTGCCCCCATTGACTTCCAGCTGTGAACGCCACATCAAGAAAAGATGATTGTTTGTGGTTTCCATGTGTTTCAGACTCATCGTACAGAAGCCCTACTGCAGGGGCTGATGGGAGTTAACAAACTCTTTCCTTTGTGTTCCTGGAAGCTGAATCCAGGGCCTTCACACTGAGCTATATCTCCAGCCCTTTTGGCTTTTTATTTTGAGGCACGGTCTTGCTAAGTTGCTATGTGGTTCAGGCTGGTGTTGAACTTGTAATCCTTCTGCCTGGGCCTCCAGAGTGTTGGGATTTTAGGCTTATGCCACAGTGGCGCCATGTAATCTTTCTAACTATTCTTTTAAAATATTTTAAAATACAGGCCTCTGTAGGCATAAATCTCCCTTCAACTAAATGCTTTCACTGCATGGCTTTCTCAAAGTATCTTATTTTTTCTGTGATTTCCTCTTTGACCCATAGATGACTAGGAAGGATATTGACTGCAGTCCACATATTTGTGAATTCTGTACAGTTCGTTCTATTACTGAATTCCAATTTCATTTCACTGTTGATGGTAGAAGTGCTCTGTACAACTTTAGTTCTCTGAAGGTTTCTTATGCCTGTCCTAGAGAACTTTCCATGGACACTACGTAATACTGTGCCTCCCTCCTGTTACGGTCCAGTGCAGTGTTCTTGAAGAATCAGTTGGTTCTGCTTAGTTTATAGTGTTTCCATGATTAAGGAAAGCCCTGTGTTTATCTTCAGTCTGCTCATTTTGCCCACTGTGAGAAGAGAGAGAGGGGCGTCTTCAGCCAGCGTTGCTGACTCTGCTCTCCCTCTTTGTCTCCATTCTGGCAGTTTGTGCATCGTGCATCTATCTGTGTTTAACCTTGGTGCACCTTGTTGATAGGATGGACCTCTTATCATTGTGAAATGTTTCTATTAAAACTTGTGTTTTTTCTGTGGTCAGAGTGCCTATCTTATGTCTGTTCCATCTGATCTACCGCAGTCTGGGAGCTGTCTTTGTACTGCTGTTTGCAGGTAGTACCTTCTCCCAGTCTTTTCCTTTCAACCTTTTTGCTCTTGTGCATGTACACAGCATAGACAAGAAATGACAGAAAAATACCTCAGCGATTAAGTCAAAAAGAAAAAACTTGCTACAGTAAAAGATAAGTGTGTCTGAATGAAGGGAGCTACTTGGAGTGCTTTGTGAGATGTAATGGCAGTATGTCTTTTACTGTAGTAAACTTTGAAAACTTAAAACATTTTGCATATTTTTTGAACATCCCTCGATGAGGGAACATTGATGGCAGTTTCTTTCAAATAAAAACATGACGCTGCCTCCTCATCCTACTTATTCACCAGATCTGACGCTGTGTGACTTCTGGCTTTTCCCCCTCAAGTCAAAGTGTTTGCGGAAGTAAATGTTCTGAGTAGATTCAGGACTTCAGGACAGCCATGACGAGGCAGTGAAAGACACTCAAGAAAGAGGGTTTGCAGAACTGCTGTGGAAAGTGGCAAGAACTGTGGGATAAGTGTATTCAAAGGAAGGAGGAGGGTTTTGAGGGAGGTTAATGGCAGTGTGTTGTTTAGTAATATTTTTAATTTAAACAATCTGTATTTCTCAGTCACACCTTATAGCTGGATTATGGTTCAATCTATTCTGTTTATAGTGTTTCCATGATTAAGTAAAGCCCTGTGAGTTCAAAAAGTTATACAATCTAACAACAAAAGTTATACCATCTAACTGAATTGGTTGAAGCAGTTATGTGTAATGCAAGTATCCATACACTAGGCTTTGCAGGTGGTATTTTGTTATTTTCACTGTTCTATATTTGTCTCTGTTCTTTCTGAACTGCATTTTCTGATGTGCCTTTTCAAGTCTCTAACTTCTTTTGCTAGGTAGTTTTGAGATTTCTTTTCTCAGTAGTGGTTCCGCAAATTACAGTAAACCTCTCCATTTATAGCAGAGTAGTTTGCATTAGTACCAATTAATGTAAACAGCCCACCGACCACTTGATCTTGTGTAACTTCAGTCTCCCACCTGTCCTTTTTGCTCTTGACATGCAGATTACATCTTTACTCTTTCTGTGCTCATCATAGAGATTCGCAATCATCACTTCATGCTCTTTTCTTTTAAATCACATAGGACAAGAAAAGGTTCATTAAAAAATATATTTACATTGTTCTGTAGGTGTTTCTCAAGGGGCAACATCAACCCCTAGCTGTGAATCAATGCCTTAAGGTCCACAGGGAGAGGAGAGGGAGAGGGTAAAAGAGGTGGAGAGGGCAATGGAGAGGGAGAAGGGAGAGGTGAAGCCAGAGGAGGAAATGAAGAAGGGAAGGAAATTATAGCATCACTATCTTTCATAAGTAGCTTAGCAAACTTCAGAAAAGTTTTCAGAGATGGTTTTGATGTAGTTGTTGGATAGTGAAACCCCTAAAATATTTATATACAAAAAGAGTTAAGTTTTTAAGTATTTTCAGACCTGGCTTGATGATATTTTCCAAAACAAAAAGTAAAGTAAAAAATAAAATTGATCAGAGCTCCCCATCCCCTTGGTACTGCTGATCGACCCTGGCCCTGTACATAGTAACCATGTGCTGTACCACTAAGTTATACATCCAACACCCCGAAGTCTGTAACAAATCTTGACTGGGCGATACCTGCAAGTTAAAACTTTTTCTTGGCTCAGTAAGATCTCTATAAATAGTAAAAGCTGAATAATGAATAATCTGTAGAAATAATAAAAGCTGAATAATGGGAAACAGATTGATCTTTTGCAAATGGGAAAGGGACCACCAGGAAATAATAAGAGGTGGTGGGAAGTAAAAAGAATGAGGATGTATTATGTACATGCACCAGGTTTCCATGGCGTGACAGTGACATAGTCATTATGTACCGCAAATAGGGACTGATAAAAATTTAAAAATTAAAAAGAAGGGAAATAGAAGCTCATAATACGAGTCTAGTAATTGTTACCAGGGAATTTGTCTTGGGAGGCAGATCTTTTCCCGCAAAGTGCTGCGTGTAAGTAGGTGAGGCAAGTCCTAGTGCGACACGGGAGCATAGTCATTATGAACCCCCTGTAGGCGCGGTATGCTGCCCAGGGCAGGTGCTGCTGGGTCTCCCTGGACTGTGGGAGGATGAGCCCTTCTACTATTCCTCACAATGCAAGGGGATGTGGGCACTCGGGGCAGCCACAGCTACCTCCTTGAAGGACATACAAAAGCAGCCCTCACCTTCAGCCATTCTGCGGCGAGAGCTTTCAGGGAGGGCAAGTAAGAAGAAACAGAGAGAGACATCGGCAAGGGAGAGGCAACCATCTCTGTGATCAGGAAAACGATTCATCCAGAAGACTTTTTTAGAGGAACAGAGAGAGTATGTGAACAGTGTACCCATGGACACTGGCATCCTTTAGTGTACATGCTACACTGTTTTCTCTTAGCTGTGTTTACCAGCTTCTCCTACAAGTGAAGAAACATAGTCCTTTAATCCTAATACCTGCAAGATTTAGGAATCACTGTCCTTCAGATAGCTCAAAGTATAGACCTTGGAACTTGCTTGAATGTACAAACCCGGCCCCAGCGCTCTTTATCCCCGGAAATGTTTAGGGCTACAGGGCCGGCCCCAGCGCACCTCCTAGCACTGAGCAAGCCAGGCGCCTCTGCTGAGCCCCTTACCTGCAGGTGTCTTCTCTGAGGAGCCCCCGTGCCCCGTGTCTGGGACATGCTGTCACCTGCTGTGAGCCAGGGCACCTCACTTGCTCTTCTCTTAAATTATCCCCTCTATCCCATCTCCCCCAATAATTAGACATAAAAGAAGGTGGAACCTGCTCTTATCCAGGAAGGTGTGGGCGTAGAGTGTAGGCCTGAAGACACCCAGAAGCTATATGAGGGCCGTGCCCTGGTTCTGCTCACCTGTGGCCCGGGAGGGACAGCCCTGGGGATAAGAGCCTGGCCGTCCCCTCCAGCCTAACAGAGGTGTTGAGACTGTGAAGGTGTCGAGGAGGCAGAACCTTTAAGAGAGCGTAAAGGAGTAAGGTCGCTGGGGATGGGCCCATGAATGTTTCGGTTACGTTACCGGGGACTGGGTGAGTTCCCAGGAAAACAGCTTGCTTGGAGCAGCGCAGCACCTCCCGCAAGGCCCTGGTCACCCTCTGGCATCCTCGTGATGCTGTTTACCACGATGCTGTTCCTCAGCTGAACTCACAGGGCACCATGCTCTTGAACCTCCGTAACAGTGAGCTCAGTGAACCTCTCCTGTTTGTATCTCAGTCAGCCTCTGGCGTTCACACAGCAGCATGTCCATTTTCGTGTGTCTTTCCCTGGGGAGCTCAGATCTCTTGTGTGTTCCTGCAGTGGCTCTCCTCACTCCTGAGGAGCAATTTGTTGTGTGAAGGCATTGCAGTTCGAATGTCCACTTACCTGTCCAATCTCTTCTGACTCCTTTGCAGGCTTCAGCTATTACAGAGGAAGCTTCCACTGTGACTATCTAGGTATAGGTCCTAACGTGAGCAGATGCTTTCCTTTCCATTGGCTAACTCCCATGGTATAGTTTGGGTCTCAAATACCCACATACACCCATAGCTTGAAGGTTTGGTCCCTAGCTTGGTGCTCTTGGAGCTGGAGGAAACTTAAGAAGTGAGGTCTGGTGAAAGTTGTTTATGTCATTTGGGATGTCGTCTGCAGGAATTTTGGGTCCTGGAGGCCTCTCAATTCCCAGCCATGAGGTGTCTCCTCCAAAGCGGAGAAGCCAATCATCAGCCATGGACTAAACCCTCTCAAACTGTGAGCCCAAATAAACCTTTCTTCTTTTGATATTGACTTATCTGTGGTATCTGTTACAGGGATGGAATGCTGACTAATAGCCTAGGAAAGGAATGACTCTCCTACTGCTTAATAGCAGGTGTACACTTAACTTTTAAGGAAACTACAAATATGTTTTTTATGTTGGGTTATGTGTGAGCCTCTTATCAGTGCTGTAAAAAACCACTGCATACCTAGTGATTTAAAACAAGGACTTCCTGTCTCAGTGCTGGAGACCAGAAGTCTACCCTAGGCCTCAGTGGGTAAACTGTAGGTGCTGACAGCACTGCACGCCTTCTGAGGTCTGAGGGGAGAAACTCTCCTGTCCACTCCAGCTTCTAGAGCCCACTATATCCTGTGGTTCCAACCTTCTCTGTTTGTGTGTTATTCTCTGACTCTGACCTTCCTCCCCAACTCCGGAAAGGAGGGACCTTGTGATTAGACTGGGTTCACCCAGTCAAGGTTCTTACTGACTCACATCCACAAAGCCCTTTTACGTAGAAGTCGCTGTATGCACAGGTTCTGGGAATTAGGATGTGGGCATCTTTCGGGGACAATAATTCTATCTTCTACAAGTTATCAATCTCACTGCTGAGTTGTGAAAGTCTTATATTCTGCCTTCAAGTACTCTATGTTTGTATGAGATGCTGAAAGAAAGACAGAGAGACAGGCACTGTGTGTGTATATGTGGTAAATAATTGTCTTTCCACTTCCTCTGTGCTTTTTGCCGGCTTCCTCCTATCTTTTAATTTTGAAGGAAGCCTCTTTACCCACATGTCCCCCATAGATTGTACTGTCTGTGCTCTGTGTATGAAGCCTTCATCTAACCCAGTGCGCTACGGATTTTGCCGTGTTTTCTTGTAGAAGTTACGTAGCTTTGATTTTACATTTAGGTTTATGGTCCTATGGGTGGATGTTAATTTTTTCCCCAGTACAGCTGTGTTTCCATATAGAGATGGGTGATCCATCAGCATTGTTTAAATCATTTATACAGTTCATTTAAAACTGATTTGTCACCAGGTATGGTGGTGAATACCTGTAGTCCTA
>NW_004955499.1:5092862-5156493 GCF_000276665.1 Chinchilla lanigera | reverse complement strand
AAATAAAATAAATAAAATAAAATGATTTTTCTCTTAAATATGGATTGTCAAAAAAAATTTAGAGCAACACTATTAAATGGAGTAATTACTAATGCCAGTGAATTATGACTGAAATCAACGTCTTAACGTTGCAAATGATTGCAACATTAAATTATCATTACAGATCTCTACTTTAAACTCTTGTATTTATTAGTTTTTCCTTACATTTAAAAAGTAACAGTTTGCAGCCATAGGTGTACCTGCATAAAATCCTTACATACTTTTTAAGATCATGTTTCTTGGTACAATTTGTATGTAATGATTACATTCATCATAGGGAACTTGTACATGTACATGATGTATCCTGGATCCTCTTTTTTTCAATCCCTCCCCTCCAACCTCTCTCCCCCACTTTATTTACAAAACATTTCCATTTTATCCTCCTTTTATCATTTTATTTTTTCCTTTTCCATTACTTCCTTTCCCCCTCCTTCCTCCCTAGTTGCTCTTTCCTTTGAATAATTTCTTCCTATGTGACAATACCTAGTAAACACATTGGGCCATATTTACCCTTTCAATTTCTCACACCAAAGAAACAATGCAATGTTTACTCATGTATGTCCTATTTATTTCACTAAAATGTGCTGTTTTAAGATACATTCATTTACCTAAAAATGGTCTCAGGTTTGTCCTTCTTCATGGCTGAGTAGTACTCCATTGTATAAAAAAAACACATCTTTTTTATTGTTCCTCAGTTGATGGACATTTGAGGTTTTTTCCAAGATTTAACCCCTACGAACTATGCTGCTATAATCATGGGTGCACATGTATTGCTGTGGTATGATATTTTTAATTCTTCTGGGAAGTACTCTTTAGAGTCTTGCAATTTTCAATACAGAAATCTTTTACTTCCTTTGTTTGATTCGCAAGTATTTCATTTTTTTCAAGGTTACTGTGAAAAGTGTTGTTCAATGAATTTCTCTCTCAGTGCATTTGTTGTTTGTGTGTAGAAATGCCATTGAATTTTGAGGGTTGTCTTTGTATCCAGCTGTGCTACTGAATTCAGTTATTAAATCTGCAAGTCTTTTGGTGGAGTTTTTGGGGTCTTCTACGTAGAGTATGTCATCTGAAAATAATGATAATTTAACTTCTTCCTTTCCTATCCTTATTCCTTTTATTTCTTTCTCTTGTCTAATTGCTCTGGCTAGTGTTTCCAGAACTGCGTTGAACAGGAATGGTGATAGTGCACATCCTTTCCTTATTCCTCATTTTAGAGTGAAGGTTTTCATTTTTTGACAATTTCATATGGTGTTGGCTATTGGTTTGTCATAGATGGCTTTGATCAGTGGAGATAAAGACCGTCTTTTCCTATTTTCTATAGTATTGTTATCATGAATGGGTGTTGGACTTTGTCAAATGCTTTTTCTACGTGTATGGAGATGATCCTGTGATTTTTGTCTTTGGCTCTGTTGATACGGTGTACTACATTTATTGATTGGCATACATTGAACCATCCCTGTATCCCTGGGATGAATCCTACTTGGTCATGTTAATAAATAATGTTGATGATTTGCTGCATTCTGTTTGCTAGTGTCTTAATAAGATTTTTGCATCTATATTCATTAGTGAGATTGACTTGTAGTTCTCTTTTGGTAGGTCCGTTTCTGGTTTTGGTGTCAGGATAATACTTCCTTCAGGGATGACTTTGGCTGTATTGCCACCTTTTCAATTTCCTTAAAAGAGTTTCATCAATAGTAGCATTAAATCTTCTCTGAATTTCTTATACAATTCAGCAGTGAATCCATGAGGGCCTGGGTTTTTCTTTGTTGGTAAGTTGTTTTTAATTGCATTTTCAATTTCACTAATTGATATTGATTTATTTAGAATTTTTTTGTCTTCTTGATTTAGTTTTGGCAGTTCAAATGTATCCAGAAAGGTTCTCAAAGTATGTATTGATGATCTTCTGGATTTCCACAGTAGTTGTGATTTCAAACCTTTTATCCCTAATTGCATGAATTTGAGCCTTTTCTTTACTCTTTTTGATAAGGTTGTGTAAGGGTTTTATTCAATCTTTCAAAGGACCAATTGTTCCATTCATTGATTCTTTGTGTTTTTTTTTAGTCTTGATTATATTAATTTCTGTTCTTTATAATTTACTCCCTTTTATGACTTTCGGGTTTGATTTGTTCTTCTTTTCCTAGAATTTTGACGTTCCACATTAGGTTGCTAATTTGAGCTCATTCTGTTTTCCTGATGTGAGAATTCACTGTTAGAAATTTCCCTCTAAGGACTGCTTTCGTTGTGTCCCATGAATTCTGATATGTTGTATTGGCATTATCATTTGCTTGTAAATACTGTTTGATTTCTTCTTTAAGTTCATCTATGACCCATTGCTTGTTAAGGAGGGTATTACTTAATTTCCAGGTGTTAATGCATTTTTTGTGGTTACTTTTGCTGTTGATTTCCAGTTTCTTTGCACTGTGGTCAGATGATATGCATGGGATCATTTCAATTCCTTTGCATTTAGTTAGGCATGTTCTGTGGGCTAGTATGTAGTCTATTTTGGAGAACATCCAAGTGCAGCTGAGAAGAATGTATATTCTGATATTGTAGAATGGAACACTCTAGACATCTACTAAGTCCATTTGTTCACAGATGTGGTTTAGTTCCAATATTTCTTTGTACATTTTTTGTCCAGTTGATCTATTTGTGACCATGGGTTATTGAGGACCCCCGTTACAATTGAGTTAGTGCTTATGTTATTTTTCATGTCTGTTAATACTTGTTTTATGTAGCTAAGTTCACCAGTATTTGGTGCATATATATTTATGATTGTTGTCTATTCTTGGAGTTTTCCTTCAACAAGTTTGCAGTGACCTTCTTTGTCTCTTTTGATCAATCTTGGTTTGAAGTTCACGTTTTCTGAAAATAGAATAGCTATCCCTGCTTTTTTGTGGGTTCCTGTCGTGGAGTATTATTTTCCATCCTTTGACTTTCAGTCTGTGAATTACTTTTCGAGTTAAATGTGTTTCTTGTATGCAGCATATTAATTGGATCTTGCTTCGTAATCCGTTTTGCTAGTCTTCCGTCTTTTTATTGGTGAATGGAGACCATTTACATTGATGGTTGCAACCACTATATTTTGGCTTAACTTTCTCATTGTTTTCCTGTTGTTGGTACTCTGTCTTACCTCTGTTTCATTGCTTGCCCTGCCTGGTAGCTTCTTTCTGTTGGTGTTCTGGTAATTGTGGTCTTCCTTTTCTCTTTAGAGGTTCAGAGCATTTTGGAGGGCTGGTTTTGTGGTCATGAATTTCTTCAGTTCTTTATCATGTATGTATTTTATATCTCTGTTAATTCTAAAATTTAGTTTTGCAAGGCACATCAATCTGGGTTTAGGTTCTTTTCTTTTAGGGCTTGAAGTACTTCACTGCAAACTCTCCTTGATTTTAGGGTTTTTCTAGAGCAGTCTGCTGTTATTCTAATGGATTTTCCTTTATAGTTGATTTACTTCTTTTCTCTCACTGCTTTTAATATTGTTCTTGTGCTGAATTTCTGAAATCTTGATTATTGTATGCCTTGGTGTAGATTTACTTTGATCATGGCTATTTGGAGTTCTGTATGTGTCAATTATTTGTATGTCAAATTCTTTATCTATGTTTGGGAAGTTTTCCGGCATTACTTCTTGTGAAAAGTTTTTTATAATGTTTGCCCTTTCTCCAGCTTTCTCATTGACTCCAGCCAATCTGGTTGTTCTTCTTTGCTTCATCTTGCAGCTATCGGATTGATTTTTCATGGTCCCTTGCTATTTTTAAGATACCTTTATTTTCATGGTCACTAACCACAATCCTGTCTTCTAAATCTGATATTCTCTCTTCACCTTTGTTCAGTCTGTTACATATACTTTCAGTGGAATTTTTTAATCTCTTGAATATTCCTTTGGATCTGTTTCATAGCTTACATTTCTCTCCTATGTTGGACATTCATGATTTCCATAAGCTCTTCTATTTTTGTAATCTGTTTGTACTGTAGATTTGTTGGGCATGCCTTTTGTTTTGATTGTCATTTCTTTTTTTCTTTTGACCTGAGATTATTTTTTCTGTAGCTACCTCTGTTTGTTTGTTTGTTTGTTTTTTAACTTCTGGTGCTATCATTTCAGAAAGTTCCAGTGTGTAGCTTCCGATATCTTCTATCTCATTGTGCTCTGGACTTGTCCTGGGTGGGCTGGAGGTCTGCGGTTGCATTTTGCTTCTTGCCATTTTCTATTTTCTGTTTTATCTTCTGTATAGGAGCTCTTAGATTTCTTAAGGTAGATAGCTTTATCACTAGTATTTTTCCTTCCCTAGGAAATGTCTATTCCTCAGAGATGTCTTCTAGGTGTAAGTGATTCTTGGTCTTTATGTCTATTACAAGAACCTACCTTTCTAATATATTAAGGATGGGAGGTTGGCTGTACATTCCATCCTTTTGTACTGGACAATGGTGATGGTTATTAAGCCAGGTAATCACAATGTTGTCATACAAGGGAAAAAAACTGATTACAATATGTATGACGTCTTGGCTACAGTAGCACAATTAGCAATAACAATAACATCTAACACAGCCTAGCAGCTGCCCAACTGTGGAAACTATTAATTTGCTACCTTTAACCAGAGGAGCAAGCTCTACAGTTATATAATAAAATTGAACATATACCAGGACCTTGTATGCAATGAGTTTTCCCTTGGTAGATTGATGTTACCTGCTGACTCTGCAGGGCCACTTGGGAAACAGTGTCCCACTGGGACACTGTCACCGGCACCAGTGGTGTTGCTGGGCTGCGCTGGGGCCACTCCTTACATACTTTCTCTAAGAGCTGGCCTCTAATTTGAAGCAGGTATTATCAGTATGCATAATTCCATGCTTGTTGATCCTGCATTTCAGTCTGGAACTCCTAAAGGACACGATACCTTTTACATGTAAGCTTGGTCTGAAAGGTTAAACCGCAGAACCAGGAATGTCCCTTTCTCACATCAGATACAGCACAAAGCATGCAGGTGGCTGTTGGAAAAACGTTCTCAGCCTGTTTGGAACTTGCAGTGTTTGTAGAAAGCATGGATCATTACACTTCTCTTCATCTTACATTCTTACGGTCTTGTCTTCTGCTTGGTCATAGTACTAAATTTACAGTTTGCTTCTACCGTAGCTTCTACCTGACTTGTCTGTGGGTTTCAGAGGGAAGTCCTTGGACAGTTGGTCATCATCTTCAGCTGGCCATGCTATATTGGTGGTCCTCACATAAGGACATCTTTCCAGTGTCTAGATTAGCATTTTCTTAAGTACTCACTTCTCAGGTATCTGTATGTTCCTGAGTTGTTTTGAAGACATAGTATTAAGTTTTTCATTTCCAATGACTATGTGATTTAGTCTTACAAGGGTTGTTTGGGTCCCCACTGTGACATTTTCTCTGTGTCTAGCACCCAGGACATGAGACAAATTGACCTCATTGCATGGCAGTTGTGTGCCATTTCTGTATATGTGGGATTGTTACCCGCCTCCCCACAGCCATTCCTGTATGATTCTAATCAATAATAAGCTCTCTATATACTTTGTTGACACAAGAGATTCCCAACTTGTAAATGTTTGCCCCAGAGCAGCCGCTGCGCTCAGTCATTTGAAACTTGGACTAAATTTTTAATTCATGAGAAAATTAAAATGTTGGTAGGTTCATATTCTACCTTATGCCATTCCCTAGCAACCTGTCAGGATCCAAAAATGCAGGCTACAAGAATGAGTTCAGATGGCAGCCCTGGAGAAAGGGGCACAGGATGCCACCCAAAGCTTTGAGCATCTCAGTCGCTCTAAGGATGACAGTTCTCTAAACAAATACGTGAAGTTTCCGGTGGTTAGTCTGTTCTCAAAACAAGGCCACCAAGGACGACTACTGTTGACATTTCTCCAGGAAAGTAGGTTCTCTGCTTCAGCGCCCGCTGCCCCTATAACAAAGTCCTCTTGGTAAGTGGGTCGTACGAGCACAGTGGCTTCCGAAATGGCCACCACCAAGAGAGGGGTGGGACAGCCAGTGAGGACTTCCCACCTGGACAGCCTTGAGCCCTGTGTAGCAGCAGCAGAACCTGGGCTCAGCTGGGCACATGCCAGGGCTTTGCTTGTGAGTCATGGGTGGCAGGAAGAGCCGCAGGTTAGGGACGCCACTTCTGGCTGGAGTGCAGCCAGTGGTCCAGGTCGTGGGCAGCCAGCCTCTGTTCCCTTCAGTGGGACCTGAACGCTGCAGACCTGCCAGCCAGTGTGGCCCTGGCTTTGCAGATCTCTTCCTGCATCTTTGGAGGGAGAGGCCGTGGCCGCTGGACCTGACACACTTCCTCTCTATGCAGCACCCTGAACCGCCCTGGCCAGGCACTCATGCAGAACTCTGAACCTGAGTAAGGTGACGAGGGCTAGCGTGCAAACAGTGTATGCTGGGATAGAGATGCCCACCTCTCCTCCAGGTGGGAGGTCACGGTACCACCCCTGCCACCATCACTGACCAGGACTCAGCCAGCCCACCATCTGCCCTGTTTTCTGGGTCCACTTCCAAATGAGGGCCTGTGAGAAACAATCACGTATGTTCCCCAGGTCCGTCCTATGGGATGTCCTGTTGTGTCAGCCAGCTGCTTCCAGCCCCCTGAGAGCAGCACCTGGAGTCAGTTCACCTGAAGCCTACCTTTTGTCCCCATGAGGCCTCACTGCTCTGAATCTCGGCCAGGCGACTTGCTCTTGCCACGCTAGCGGCAGATCAGGCCCTGAGCTCTGTGTGTGGAACACTGGGCGTGCTGCTTAATGGCTGTGGCCCGTGATGACCTTCCAGAGCCCTTGCGTGCACTGGGGATAGGGGAATTATGAGGCAACCCTGGCTGCCTAGAAAAGTCAGGCAGAGCCCCGGGCAAACCCAGATAACAGATCTATCTATTTTGGGAAGCACAAACCTTTCTCCTGCCAAGGCCTGGGTTCCTGTTTCCTGTAATCCAAGCCTTCTTTGTCAGCGTGGCTGTGTTACTGACCAATGGTCAAGTTGCACAAATGGACCTTTATTTTCCAATTGTATCTATCATAAAGACAGAAAAGAAAGAGGATCCCATACCAGAGCATGCGGGTGTGGCAAATATGTGAAGTTTCCAGGGGACACTCTCAAAACGAGGCCACCAAGAACAACTCCTGTTTCACGTCTAGTGATCCCAGTACTAAGAAAATGTTTTCTTTCTCCGTTCCTATTTAAGAGTGAGATGGAGCCGTTATTTAATCCTTTCAATGTAGTATGTTCCTTTAAGGTGTTCCTGCTTTTCTTCCAAAGTATATTTCTTACACGGAAACCAGCTTACCAGGATCTCTTTCCAAGAGGTGATGTTCCTTTGGCCACGTGTGTATGTAATTTTTATTGATTCACAACTCATTTGATGCAGGATGACTTAATTACTCTCGATGAACGGCGAACGGCAAGGAATTGGAATCATTCATTGCAGTTAACTTTAGAGCGAAAGGGACAGCATCAAGCCCTGTTATTTAAGCGATCTTGCTTTCACAAAAACTACATTAGCATAAATTTGATTCACAGTTGAGGAAAGGGAATGGAAAGGAATGTGTGTGTCCTAGTAGGATACACTGTAAAGCAAGGTGTAAAAATTGGAACAAATGTCATGCAGGTTGTTTTTATTCTATTAATAAATCTGTACATTAAACTCTGAATTTAGTTTAGGGTGAGTCAGGGTTCATCTGTGCTGGCTGGAGAGCATCCAGGTTTGCAGAAGAGGCGCACCCCAGTTGCCGGGATCTCCTCTTTCGTGCCCTTCCACGTCTCCTGGAGGGTGGGACAGCACGCACTTGCCCGGTGCCAGCCCAGTCTCCAATTCAGTAGAACCTGGGCGAGCGCGAAGGCTTTCGATTTTGCTTCCCTTCTCAGAGGATGCTGGTGGCTGGTCCCCAGACCGCACTTTGACAAACAGAAACTCCAGACTGTCTCAAGTGAGCAGAACTGGTTTTCCGTTTGAACTTTATTCAGCTCTTACCCGTTACCCACTATGCACTGGTTGGAAACACTTAGAGGCGTATTAGGTGCATCACTACACGCTGTGCGTGCTGGGCTGTATTAGTGCAGTTTAGCAAGCATTTAGGAACATTTTCATTGACGGTTCTCCTTCACCATCTCTGGAACATTGGTTCGGGGATGCCCATGGGGACCCCGGTCCAGGAATGCTCAAGCCTCTTACGTAAATGGGCGTAGTATTTGCACGTAACAGGTGCATATCCTCCCGGAGTGGGCTTTAAGTCATCTAGACGGCTTACAGTGCCTAGCGGGGTGTACATGCTGTGTAAGTAGTCCGTGTGGGGAATAACAGCAAGAAAGGTCTTCATGCACACAGCAGATGGTTTCTTTTTCCCACTCTGCCATGGATTGAATCCGCACCTGTAGAACCCGGAGATAATCTGTAGAAGGTGTTGCTAAGCACGTTGCAGCTCCAGAACCTCAGTGTCAGATACTTCGGGGACATAGGCACGGTCTTCCTCAGGGGCAGGGCCTCCTGTGCAGCACGGGAATTCATTCCATGTGGGTTGCTGTGTATTCCCACCTCGAGGCACACCTGCTGCCCCTGTTGAACAGGTGCAGTTTCATTTGGGGCCCTGGCCATAGTGCTGTGTGCCCACCTTCCCGTCTGGCTCTTCCCACCGTGATTTGCCCGGTCCCTCCAGGTGCCCAGCTGCACCCCACACACCCTAGCCAAGATGGAGGTCCATCTTCACGCAGGTTTTTTCAAATCACCTGGGTAACAGTGGTTTCCCTGCTTGTACCATGTTAAAAACAAAATGGAGTTTCTGGTGGAACCAACAGAAGCAATTTATAAAGGCTTTAAGCTTAGCAGGAAAGAGGGAATGTGCACTGGGTAGATCTGCACAGCAGTTTTGTGCTCTTATATTTTATTTTAGCTCTTTTCCCCCCTTTGGAAACATGGTGCCTTTAATTTAAAGTATGCTGTCATCTGCTCCGTCGTATCATTTGATCTGAGGAATTTAATTACTTGTTTAGATCCTTCCTTATTCTAAGGACGGTTTACGGTGATTTTATCTAAATTGTGAAGAAAAGTGGCTGTCTGTGCAGTCCCCTACAGATTTATAATCTTCAAGCTCTGTGTGTTTTAAATTAAAAGCTCTATGACATTATAAGCTTTAAATAAACACTGTTTAAATCATCTTAAAGGATACAGCTATTTTTGTGTCTTTGGAATTTGCGTTTCTTCAGGCGCCTTTCTTCCTCCCCGTGCGCGGCTCTATCTTCCCACCTGGCCCCGATCCTTTGCCTTGCTTTTCTCGCTCATTCCTGTCTCACCTACTAGAAGAAAGTAAAAGCCGCTGCCTCGCTGCCAGCCTGCCCATCTCCTTACCCTGAGAGCCCTCGTTCCTTTTTCCACCTCTTGGCAAAGAGGGAGCTAAAAGCAGCGCTCATTAGCGGGTGATCTTCCCTGCACGCCTGCTCTTTCAGCCCTCTGCTACTGCCGAAGAGCCGAGAGGAGTCCTTCTACGTGCTTCAGAGAAACAAAGTGCAGGGTGGGCCCAGAAAACCTCCCATTACTCGGGTTATGATCCGTACAGCAGCTCCTTATACAAACCACCCCGGGAGGCCTCTTCTTCAAGTCCTGCTTGCTGTCTTTTGTACTCCATAAAAGGTCATTGATTTCTCCATCCTGCCGATCATGCCTTAGCAATTTCAAGGATCCAGAAGGGCGGAGAGTCTGAGATTTACTTTGTACCATTTACAGCATTGCAGTAAAATACAGCCTGTGCTAGAGACCCAAGGAGATAGCCAAAATGTTAAAGACGAAACTGCACCTGACAGTGCAGCCGCGGGCACTTTTGCCACAAAAAAGCACAGAAAAGAAGGAAGGAGAGGCCTTTCTGTTGCTGTAACTGCAGAACACAATTGTCTATATAAAGGCCAGGTGTCCAGGGGCTGGGATGATGGGGTGGGGGGCATCCTGTGCCCCATTCCCCAGCGGAGGGCTGCAGAGTTCCCGGAACAGGTACAGTGAGCCCCAGGACCAGCAGGTAAGCCTACACAGGGGCACTGTCCTCCAAGGGCCCAGCCAGCACATCGTGGGCTGTGGTCCCCATGCTTGGGGTACCCAGGGTGGCAGGATCCAGAACAGACCGCTGTAGCCCACCCACCAGAAGCACAGGTGGTGGAGGGTGTGGGGCCCATGTGGAAGAGTTCTGCCTGCAAAATGGCCTGCACCTGGATTCATTCAACATTTGCAAAAAAACAAACACTGTTGGGTAGGACAGTGTAATCAGACCTTGCTGTGTCCTCACCCCTCCTACGAGAAAGATGCAAAGAATAAAATGCAGGGGCCAGTGGGTGGCACCAGAATTTGAGTGACTACAAAGAAAATAGGAAGCTTGGTGCCTGCACCTGGTCCAGACAGCACCCAGCAGTGGCATCTGGGGAGAGCAGACGTCTTAGGGCTCACACCTGCTGACATCGTGTCACCATCGTTAAGAGTGTGTGGTCTGACAACTTCCAGAATGGACTTACACACTTCCAGTGTAACACCAGTGTTTATGTGCATATGATGCACATGAATATATGTTCATGTATGTGCATAGCCACAGGCTTGTGAGCATATAAATGCATATGAATGCATTTGTTCATGTATGCATAACCACATGTGCTTGTGTGCGTAGAAATTCATACAATATGTTCATGTGTATGCATAACCACACATGCTTATGTACATATAAATGCATATAAATATGTATGTGCATAACCACACGTCTATGCATATAAATCCATATGTATGTTCACATATGCATAACCACACCTGCTTATGTGCATATAAATGTATATAAATATGTTCATGTGTATACATACTGCATGTGTTTATGTGCATAAAAGTGCATATTAATAATTTATTCATGTATGCATAACCACATGTACTTATATGCATATAAATTCATATGAATATATGTTCATGTGTATGCATAACTGCACGTGCTTATGTACATATAAATGTATATAAATGTGTTTCTTCATGTGTGTGCATAATGGCATGTGTTTATGTGCATATAAGTGCATATTAATACATTTGTTCATGTTTGCATAACCACATGTGCTTATGTGCATAGACGTTCATATGAATATATACATTCATGTATTGTATGACCACACGTTTATGTGCATATGGATGCATATGAATATATATGTTCATGTGTATGCATAACCGCATGTGCTTATGTGTATATACATGCATGTGCTTATATGTGTTCATGTGTGTGCATAACAACACATGCTTATGTTCATAGAGATGCATATGAAGATGTATGTTGTATACCAGGCACAGTCTGCTTTTTCACCTACTGAAATTAGCTTGAGGCAGTACAATTATGGGTACAGTTTTATAGAATATTGATAAATAACTGTCCAGTGTGCAGCTTCCTCTGACTGTCTGCTCGTGTATGTGCCTGACGCACTGTTTGTGTCCACAATTTCTTTATCCGAGGCTGTACTGCATCTCCCAGTATAGAGAGAAGAAAGTAGGATGTAGACACCATTTACTGCATTTCTTCTGTAGCATCTTGGAAAGCCCAGCTGGAAGCCATTGACGCCACTCAGTTCTTTCGAGAACTGTTGGGTCTAGCTGAAGATCCAGAATCCGTCCCGCAAAGGGTGCATGACCCAAGTGAAGGCCTCACTGCCAAAGCTACAACAGAATCAGAGTCTGAACTTCAGTGTTGGTCGGACAAGCCCAGCGACTCCGTAGTCAGCCGTGTGTGACCAGTCCCACCTCTGCTTCCCAGATGTGTGGAATGTGTGTGGCAAAGCCACAGGAAACTGTCAGGAGAAGTCCTGGATGGGAGGCTTCCGCACAAAACCTTTCTGCATTTATCAGACCCTTGAGATCATGGTCGGCTCCATGCTGCTTACCTGGTCTTGAAGCTGCTGTGTTGGGTGAACACTCCTCATGCCTCCTCGATGGCCACTTGGGTGCTTTTTGGTGAGCTGACCTTCTAGACTCGTGGAAGGCATAGGATGAACAGCTAGTATTTCACCAGCACACACTCCTTGTCCAGTGCTGTTCCAAGAATCTTTCTTACAGTGTACGAGATGGGTAGCACTAATCACCCAGTGCGGTTCTGAGGTCACTTATGTGTGCAGTAATAATTGTAGTATTGCACAGTTGTTCCACCGCCATCCCTAACGTAATTGGTAACACCAGTGCCAGTACTACATATTAAACTGCTCTGGCTATGGAGGAATGACGTGAAGTGTCTCTACGTGTTGAGTACAACTTGTTTTCTAAGACTGTGGGGAGTGCTTGGTTGACCATCACTGCGCAAGCAGACCAGAAGGGCTGACCTTGGGTACTGTGTGGACTTCAGTGCCCTACACATGAGTTGTATGAGCACGCTTGCCATCTCTCATGTTCACCTGGTGTAAATATAGGGAAAGGGAGCACAGATACATAAGCCATTTGGTGGAAACCACGCGTATCCTCCTGCATACCGAGCTAGGGTCTCACGGTCAGGGCAGCTTGGCGCCATTGTGACACTGATGAGTATGTGTACTCGGTTGTCATCTGCAAGTACCACAGCTCTGTCCATGGCCCGGCAGCTCGCAGGCGGGAGTCATCGCGTGGGTGCCACACCAGACCCTGGGTGGTGTTTCCTTCGGCTTGCCTGCAAACACACAGCGGAGTCACATGCCATGGGATAGAGGCAGCGAGCCCACGGGCGTATTGTGATCACGTTCGCCTGAATAGAAGAACCGTAATCCAGATCCCGTTTTCCCCCAATGGCTACTTTTCCAGGTCACCACTCCAAAGACTTGAACCCCAGCCACCTGGAGGTGTTGGCCTGGGCACCTTTTAGCAAAGAGGACCTTGACACTCCTCCACCGTGTACTTATGCCTCCCTGAAGGCCTTTTTCATGACATGAGACTTAACACTGTGTGTGTTTATACTGATCTAACGCAGACTTCGTGTTAGTATGGTCCGCATGCTAAAAGTCTATCTTTCGCTCTCCTGTTTTGTCTCTGCAGATACCGAGCGGCTCTATTCAGTGGTGTTTCAAGAAATCTGCGGTCGCTATGGGAAGGAATACAGCTGGGATGTGAAGTCGCTGGTGATGGGTAAAAAGGCCTTAGAAGCTGCTCAGATCATAATAGACGTCCTGCAGCTCCCCATGACCAAAGAGGAGCTGGTGGAGGAGAGCCAGAGGAAGTTACAGGAGCTGTTCCCCACTGCTGCCCTTATGCCAGGTATTTCCTGTGCCCTCTGCTCCTCCTCCTCCTGCTCTTCCTCCTCCTTCCCCTCTTCCTTCCCTCCCCCACTTCTCTTCCGTCTTTCCCGTGCTGTGAGTGAGCATTAGGAGCCTTCTAAATCACTTGAAGTCCAGACTGCACGCTATATCTCATTGTGTCTTACTAAGTCTCAGGACACACCCTGGAGATTTCCATTGACGCTTGAGGGTGATGGTTCAGTCAGCCCGCTTAAAAGAACATGCATCAGTTTCACTGATGTCTGGGGTCCAAAAAAGACTTCAGTTTTATTTAGTCTAGTTTTTTATTTCCATGGCACAGGGGATCAAATCCAGCGCTGGGCCGGCAGTCTACTACTAAGCCGCACCCCAGCCCTTTCCTAACATTCGGTAAAGAATACATTCGTGTCGGAATTGCTTCCTACTTCACTTTAGTAAGCGGCTTCACCTCTTTCTTTTCCAAATCAGATATAGGATTAAAATTTCAGCAGTTATTCAAACTTTAATAATTTGATAAGCAGCTAAATCTCCCCATAGGAGTTTAACTATAAAAAAGTTAAAACCCTACTTTATTTTTAATGTGCTTGTGCACCATGTAGCTCACTTGCTTGCTTGATTGTGTATCTGTCTCTCTTTTATTTCGTGGTGCTGACAATTGAATCCAGGCTGTCACGCATGGTGGGCAGTTACTGTACCACTGAGCTATGCCTGTGGCCCAAGCCCTGGCCTGTGTCCATCCCTGTATCCAGTGTCCCCTTAGGGAAGCTACTCTGTTGCCGTGGGCTTATTTACTATGGTTCCACTGTAAAGTAGACTTCCTGCTACAAGTGAGAAAGACAGGCACATCCTACGTTTCAGGTCAGACAGTATTCAAAAATGAACTGTTGAATATATCCCAAAGGTGACAGCGTGAATACAGTATTCTGCCTTTAGAATTCCTGGTGCCCAGGGGAGAGAAACATTACTTCGCAACAGTAATTTGGGGTTTAAAATTGTATTATTAATGTTAAGCATGCACAATTTTGAAATGTATGTTCGTATGTATAGTTATACGTAGATAAGGAGATCTCCAAACATGCCAGGTGAATGTTCCTGGGAATTAGAGTTTTCCTGCAAGATCCTTGCTAATGGTGGGGGCTGTGTCAGAAGTCACATGGGCTAACGTTAGATCTCTCTCTCACACACACACACACACACACACACACGCACACACCCCTATGTGATTATTCTCGGTATCGCGCTGCAAGTGTTGTGTCTGCATGTCAGCTCGGTGAGTACCACCATGATAGTACAAAGTGCTCTGCATCTGTATCTTCCCATAGCGTTTGCACAGGGAGTGGTCATATAAGTCTTGATGGAAACACAGCCAGGCACTTAATATATTCTTAACCATGGGTTAATACAGTAAGAACATAGCGCATAGCATCAAATATAACATCTTAACCCTACTTTAAGTGTGTAAGACTTTGGTTTGGTAGTGTTGACTTTATTCACATGGTTATACAGCAGATCTCCTGAACTCTTTCTCACCTTGAAAATCTAAAATTATACCCTCTGAACAGAACCTTCCTGCCCCACCTCCCTCAGCTCCTGCACCAGCTTGTATCATAGCAGTGCACAGCGGTTCTAGTGTCTCCACTTTCTCATGAGTACCTGTTAGTCCCCACCACCCGCTGCTGGTCTCAAACTCATTCTCCTGTCTCCGCCTCCAGAGTCCTAGGACTGCAGGCGTGTTCCACCATACCAGGCTCTTTGTTGTTTTGATAGCAGTCATCCGGATGGGTGTGAGGTCCGGTATCACTGTGGTTTGATTTCTGTTTCTCTTTAAGAGTTAGCAGGTAGTACACTTCTTTACCTATACTCACTGGCCATCTATATATCTTCTGTGGGGAACAGCCCATTCATGTTCTTTGCCCATTTTTTAACTCAGTTAGTTTGCTGTTGGATTAAAGGATCTCTTTATATATTCTGGATACTACCCCCTTATCACATATGCAATTTAGAAACACCGTAACGCATTCAGTAGGTTGCCTTTTTCAGTCCCTTGATTGATCTTTTGATGTGCAAAAACTTTCTGATATAATCACTGAAGTGGTCTTGAAGTACTTGTCAGGGATCACTTGTCCGTAGACGGCCGAGTTGTTTCTGGGCTGTCTCTCATATCCCCTTGGTTTACATTCCAGAACCACACTGTGTTGGTTCCTGCTTCTTTCTTATAATATTTTCAAATTAGGAAGTTTCCATCTTTCTTCCTAACAGCTGTCACTATTTTGGACCCCGTAAGAGTCCGTATTATTTTACGGTAAAATTACCTATTTCTGATCAAACTTCCATTGAGATGTTGAAATTGTAGTCTGCTTTATATGCTGTGAGGATCTTAATAGTACTAAGATTTGCAATCCCACGAATGTAGGATGTCTTTCCATTTATGTGCATCTTCTTTAGTTTCTTTCAGCAGTCTTGTGATTTTGGTGCGCAGATACTTAGTTCTTCTATGTTTATTCCTAGACACTTCATTTTTTAAAGTAATTTTAAGTGGAATTGTGTCAGTAATTTACTTTGGGAATTTTCCAGTTGTTAGTGTATACAAACATAGAAACATGATTTTTGTTTGGTTTTCTTTCAACTTTTTAAAATTGCTTTATTAGATTTACAGTTTTGTATATGTGTATGCGTATCTATATGTGTGACCTTCTTTTATATAAAATCATCTCATCTGCAAACAGGTGGTTTTACTCCTTTCAAATTCTTTCAGTTTCTTTCTCTTGCCTAATTTTGCTGGTGAGGACTTCTAATACTGGGTCAAAACATCTCACCGTGTTCATAATCGTACAGAAAAAGCTTTTAGTCTCCCTTCATTGACTAGGATAGTAGCTGTGGACTTCGTACATATGTTGAGCTGGTTTCCCTCTATTCCTCCATTTTTAAGTGTTATTTTATTTTTTGAGATGATCGTGCGATTTATGCCCTTTGTTCTATTAATGTAGTTTCATATATTGAACCATTCTTGGTATATCATCCTTTCATTTGCTCACCTCTGTTTGTAAGCTTTTTATCTACATTTCTCTATCGAGTTTACCAGGCATGTTGGCCTGTAGTTTTCTTGTTTGAAAGGTTTGGTGGAAGTCTCCCGTGAGGCCAAGTGGAGCTGGGCGTTTCTTAGTGGAAGCCTTATGGCTTATTACCATTACCACCACCAGCATCACCACCACCAGCATCGCCGTCGTCCTCGCCATGATCTCCCTAAACCTTCCCATTTCAGGCTTTCTTCGGATTTTCTACTTCTTTATAGTTCAGTCGTGGGAACTGATCCATTTTGAGGATATCCATTCTGCCAAGAAATGACTCTCTAATTCTTTTTGTTTCTGTGGTATTGATTGTAATTCCTGACCTTTTTATTTCGGATTTTAATGACCTGAATCCTCTTCCATTTTTCTTGTAAATACTCTGTGACCTAGAGTCCTTTTCAGGCTTTTTAGCATGCAAAGCACCCCTAATGTATTAGACTTTTTTTTTCATATTCACTCAAGCCTTGCAACTGGTGTTCTCTCTAGAGTTCCTGCCCTGTGTTCTGAGACACAAGCAGGTTCCCCTCCATTCTGAAAGTGTGCCATGCTGTACCCGGCTAGTCTGGTACTCAGGCAGGATGCTAGTGAATGCATTTTACAGACTTGACTTGGTGCTGCAGTGACCTCGTTTAAAAGAGCCAATCCTAGAAAATCCTGGAATGGGAGCAGCTCCGAGCCTGGAGCCAGCCCGTCCAACACAGCTCCCCTGCATGGCCCTCTGGGTTCCTTCCACCACTTTTCTTTACCTCTTCCAGGTCAATGGGTTAAAGGAATTATTTCATTCTTTTTTTTTTTTTTTAGCCTATAAATCGTATTTTTAAATAAGTTCTTTGTGCCTGTATACTTAACTTTTACTAGCTTCCCCCCTGAGAGTTAGTACTTATCAAAGATAACAAGTCTGCCTTTGAAAGTACAGCACACTCGTATCTGCACGCCACATAATTAGCTGTGTGTGTGTTGATAGGAATGTGAGCATAATATGCAGAGAACTGGAAGAGCATGGAGAAAAACCCACAGTAATCCGCGGTGGGAGAAACTAAACATGACGCTGGGATGCCGGGTCCCACGGGGACAGGGTTCAGGAGATGCCTTCGTGACCACAGAGCAGTTAGGATGGGGCAGACGGTTAGAAATTTGCTTTCTCCCCAAGGGCGCAGACGAGCAGAAGGAAAATGCTGGCTGGAATGTATAGAGCGGAAAGGCTGTGCAAACCTCCTGACCCAGAAACACCCTTTCCCTGGCGTTTCTGTTTTGTAATGTGCACGAGTGAGAATGATACAACAGTGCAGGCCTTCTGTGCTGAAAGGACTGGCCTTGGGGTGTCGTTTCCGTCCCTTCTCTCCGCAGCCCTCCCGTCGCCTCCCTTCTCTGAGCCCCGCCTGAATTCTGCCGGAAAGGCAGCCTTTTCCTGTCCCTGTTGCTGTGACTGCCGTCCCCATCCAGGACCCGGGGCGTCGTTTTGCTCACTTCCTGCTTTCTTCCCCTTCTTCATCTGTGAGGGATAACAGAACCCTTAGGTTCATTGATTGTTTTCTTTCTAAAATAATAAGGTAATAAGACATTTTAGGTCTTCTGATAGTAAGACATTTTAGGTTGTAAAAGCCGCCATGAGCTCCTTAGAAATGACAGCCATCCACAGAGAGGGTGTGATACCCATTCCCTGTCCTTGACCTTCCTGCCCTCCTACTTTAAAAGCCACCCCTCTGGCCCCTAGTTGGGGTCAGCCCATGTCCAGTAGGAGGAGTATGTCCCAGGGGGAGCAGGCCCGGACTAGGCTGTGGGGGCTGGGCTGATGTGATCCGGATGCAGAGTATCACCACAGGACCTGCCGGGGTCGCACGTCCTCGGGGCTCATCTGATCCGAGTAAGAAGCTCTTGCACATCTGGCTTGGTCAGCCACAGGGAAGAACCTCGGGCTCCCCTGGGGGTTCCTGTCTTTGCGTCTTTGTGATGCTGTAGGGAAGTGTGTGCTTGGACCAGCCACCGGGGAAACAGCCCCTGATTAGAATGCAGGGACCTGCCTGGGCCTGACTCTGCTGCAGGGGCTTGTCTGCCTGATTGCGCTGTGAGTGTGCGTCTTCCTTCGCCTGACGAATACCAGAGGAAGCTCTTCCCCAGCTGTGGTGGATTGACAACTAGTGGTCAACTCATAACCCCCAGCTGAACTGAGTAAGCGTGGTGCTGGGTGTGGGAGGCCCAGCTGACGACTGGTGCCACCAGCCTAAGAGGAAGGAGTGAGGCTGGTGGGAGGAGAAAAAGATTGTTGGGAGCTGGTAGAAGCTGTAAGGAGCTGTTGGTTTTGTTGGAGGAGCTTGTCCTGCTGGCTTTCCTGATGAACTTGGCTGTTTTTATCCTCCGAGGAGCTCGGGGCCTTGTTGGCACTGAGAATAGCTTCGGTTCACTTTGGGGGAGCTCCGGTCTTCACTTTGAGCATTGCTTTCTGGCTCTAGAGAGGAAGATGGTGCACTGCGGGCCTGCTGGAGAAGATTGCTGCATTGGCTTTCCTGATGGGAACTCTGCTGCCTTCTCCATTGGAGGAGCTCAGGACCTCACTGATGGTTTTTGTCTCATCGTTGAGTGCCTAGCTCAGAAAGAATCTATTTTTTAATGTGAGTTATGTGAAAGGAACACACTCCGCTCTGCCGTTACCTCGTTTCGGTTTCTGCATAGAATTGAAAGTCTTCATTGCCTTTGGAGCTTTATCCCGGGTCTGTAGAGTTGGTCTGATTTGCAGTTTATAGGGTGGGAATACAGAGATGAGAATGAGAGACAGCAAACTTGGCCTTGGAGCTTGGAGGGTACTTTCTCAGGCTACTTTCATTGAGAATATCAAGCATCAAGCAGGATGTCCGGTATGGTGCATTGAATGCCTTACTTTAGATTCGGTTTTGCAACACTCGGAGTGCTTATTTAGGGACACAGAATTAAATTGTATGTCATCTGTGGGGTCATAACAGGAAAATTCAGTGAGCTACCACCTTTCTCTGATTTATGGTTTTCTCTTTGCCTGTTAATAATAAGCTATCTAAGTAGCTATTTTGTACATTGATTGTTGTAGTGACAGTCCGTAGAAGCAGCCACCTTAAGGTGACTCAGAGCAAGTAAAACCAGTGCTTAAAGCAGGTAGCTTTCCAGAAAATCAGTGAAGCCACAGAGAGTTTTGCAGTATTTCCCAGAATTGTCAGTGTTTTGAAATGGTCAGGTTCCTCAAATCCTAAGAAGGACAGTACCAAAAGGGTCCCAGGCAAAACTGCTTTGAGTTTGGAGAGCTTTCTGTAATGGGAATCCCAGGAGGCTCTTGGTGTCCCATCTGCTGAAGAACTAGGCACAGTGGAATGGGGACAGAGCACCACTGTCCTCTCTGCTACTTTTTCCTGTCACAGTGGAGCTTGGCCGCATCGGCCCCCCGTTTTCCGCATCTGTCAGCATCACCAACAGCACGTGGTGCTTCACTCTGGAAGCAGAGACACATGGTGGGGTCGAGTCCATAGCTGACTTCTAGCTGAATCGGGACTCTGTACCCAACAGGTAGCCTTGTACCCTGGGGTAGGATAGATTGCTGCTGGAAAGGGGTCTGGCCTGGGTTCCTTGATTGAAGAGGGGGAGCAGTACAAAGCTCCACCGTCCCCTCCCGTTTCCACGGTGTGCGAAGCAAGGGGCTTCCTGTGTTGAAACCAGTGTCCCTGTCAAATAAAAACTAGGTGTGAGGCATGAGGCGACAGGCATGGTCAGTGTGGCTCGCCTGCCATCCCACCGCAGACACACATTTCCTGAATGCCCTTCGCTGTAGCGGTTAATGAGTATCCTCCAGCTCGGCGACCACCTGGGCCACGAGGATCCAGGTAAGGAAAGTTTTCCCTCCTTCTTTGTGCACCTTGGGAAGGCAGTTTCATGAGGCGCTTTGAAGTATGTTGGCGTATCAGATAGAAGGAATTCTTGTGTGCAAGCTTTTCTGTGCTTTAGAGGGCTTGTGGGCCCCATCTCATAAAACCAAGAAAATGTTAGAAAAATTGAAAATCCTACCCATTTCCTGCTAGGCTGAAATGATAAATGTGTAGTTAATAAAATCCCGTATATATGGTAAACCAACAAATAGCTGTAAAGGGGTGTACCTGGGTGATACAGGGATTGAGCATTAGACAGTACTAAACCTTAATAAACTGGTATGCTATGTATTTTCCCATGCGTGGTTATATTTCATTACACTGGAATATGTGTACACCGTATCAACTTTCAATTCCCAAGCTCAGTGTGGCAGTGGGCTCTCCTACTGCTCTAATCGTGTGTGTATTATCGGAGAGGAGTTAAAAGGGTGATGGAAGAAGAAAGGTTTGAGGGACTTGGAATTCCTTTTCTAAAATGCTAATCCCGTAATAAGGATAATTTCTTTGCTCTGTGCTTAGCTTTGCAGGCCATACAGTATCTGTCTTCACTGTATGGCTTTACCCTTTTTTTTTTTTTTAGTCTTTTTGAAACAGGATCTCGCTATGCAGTTCAGGCTGGCCTTGAGCTTCTTTTCCAGCCCAGGCTGGCTTTGAACTTGCAGTGATCTTCCTGCCTCAGCTTTGCCATTTTAGCAAGATACTATGCATAGACAGTCGATATGCCTGTGCTCTGATAAAACGGCCTGATGGAAGTGAAATCTGAATCACATTCTCATTTCCACATGTCACAAGAAATTCTTTTGCCAGGCATAGTGGCATGTACCTCTAGTCCCAGTTACTCAGGAGGCTGAGGCAGGATGATCTCCTGAGCCAGAACTTCAGAGTGTGCCTGGCAACACAGAGACCTCATCTGAAATAAATAATGACTCTTCTATTTTCTCTTTCCATTTGAAAGCACGTAGGTAGTGCAGGTGTGTGTTTCGAAGAATGCAAGTCAAACAAGGGCTGACAACGTTCAGGAGGGTGGATTGAAGTCTTGGCTGTAAAGCCCTTGCGTCCCCGGGCCTACCTCCACCGTACCTCTGGAATGCCACTCTAGGCAGAAAGGAGGATATCAGTTGTGTTTGGAAGCAGAGTGAGAGACTTGGGGTCACCAGTGATCAGAACCCTGTCATCGTAGACAGGCCTACGTCTACGCGCTCCTCCCTGCCCTCCAAGAACTCCGCGCGCAGCACACACAGAAAGCACCAGCTGCTTGCGGAAGCTCTTGCTTGGGTCCCGGCTGGTTAGTTTCGCTGACATGATACTATACACTTCTTAGATAGCCATTCTTTAAAAGAGAGACCGTTCGGGACCAGCAGTCAGTGTCCCACTTAAAATCAGGACAGCACACAGGTCAGCCTTCACAGAGGGGAGTCTGCAGGGAGATGCATGCAAGCTTCGCAGCGTTAATAAGTTGACTTTATACTGGGCTCCTGCCTTCATCACTCTCCAAAAGACAAAACCAGAATTAAGAGTCAGTTCTCTGTGCTACAACGCAAGGGGGGGTTGGTGCAGAAACTGTCAACAACCCACAGCTTAAGGACACTGCCCTGAAGCTGCAGGCCCTTCCTCACCCACGCTCCTGAGAGGAAAGACGGGGTAAGGAGAGAGAAGCGTAGCGAAGCTATTGAATCAAAGTTCTGCAGTGCACTGCAGAAACGCAGGCCCGGGACAGGAGCAGGGAGAGAGGCCTTGCTACGTTCTCTCGCTGGTTCTAGGGGAGAGGAGCTGCAGTTATACAGTGCCTGGGGAGGAGAAGTTACAGCTCCTGCAGTGCATCATGGGGCAGGTAGAGCAGGAGCAGTGATGACCGGTCACAGCCACAGGCTGTTTCCAAGCCTTTCCAGCATCCCTTCTTGGAGCTGCTGCACTGTGTCCGAGCACCATATGTGGGGGTACCGTTTTCTGAGCCCCTGGAAAACTAGTATATACCATTAACAAACTCCTGCACTATTAATTGGATATGTTTTGTTTACACTCTTACTATAGTCATTCTACAAGAAAGGGAAAAAGTAAAGATTAAGGATCAGCAAACCGTAGTAACGTCAAGAGGGGAATTGGTATACATTGGTCCAGGAGGCAAATCTGCAACAGAAAGAAAGTTAGGAGCAGCTTGTAGCATAATGATGCCAAAGCCTGTGTGGAAGGAGCATGCACACCGCTGAAATTCTTTTCCAGGTGTTTTGTGTTTGAGATAAAAACGATCTATTCACAGTGTCATTCAGATGGGTCTTGAACTCAGTATGTTGCCCAGGCTGCCCTCAAACTCGTGGCAGTTTTCCTGCCTCAGCCTCCGGAGTACAGGGATTATATGCCCTGCACACATTCTTACTGCCAAGAAGAGTAAGCGAAAGAGAGATGAAAAGGGCTTTTGCGTTGCTGCGCTATAATCTTACACTTACTCTGTAGAAGCTAAAGGCAGATTCCCAAACCTAGTTCCCGTAAGTAAGGTACCTGTATCGCGCTCAGTGTACCTTTGCCTGTTCCAGTTTATTGCGTAGAGAAAAGTTATTCCTCAGCTTCAACTTGCACTGTTTGATCAATCTAAGTTTTAGGTTTTCCATCACAACCTGGGGTTCAGTTAGAGCTCCAGTGGGGGAAATTGGGCAGAAATACCCGCTGTACCTTCCGTGGTGCGGTGGAGATTCTCCAGGCACGTGCCTCTTGTCTTAGAGCCGCCCATGCCAGGGCCAAGGGGCAAGGCCAGCTTCACTGTGTGCGGAGCAGCAGTGTGCTTCGTGGAAAGGCGCCTGACGCGTGTTCCCTGGGCTGCCCGGGACCATCAGACCAGACACGGCAAGCTGGACTCCCTCGCTGTCCTCTGGCAAAGGAATCGCTTACTATTTACTTTCCAGCCCACTGGCTCCTGTCAGTACTTAATGTTTGTCAAGGGCAAAAGCAACTTTAGCACAGTCTCCACGGGGAGGTGTCACACGTGTGTGCTGACGAGAAGCGATGCACTCTGAGGTCAGCTCACGTGCGGGACGCTTGCTCACGCATGTGCTTTCTGTCAACACCCACCCGCTGTGCTGGTGTCCTGGGGCGGCCGGAACGCTCCCCAGCAGAGCTGCTGGGCTCAGAGCAGGACTCTGGACTGCTTGTGGAAACTGCGCAGCTCAGCGCTGTCGTGGACAGTGTCTGGGAGGAAGTCAAGCGAGGGAGGAATCCGGCTGAGGTTGGACACCGAGGGCCAGGAGGAATCCGGCTGAGGTTGGACAACGAGGGCCATGTTCCCGGTGGGCAGGTGATGGCATGGTATACCGTAGCAGGAGTAGATGGCAAAACGGGCTGCTCACCTCGTGATTCCTGACGGATGCCTGTGTCCTTGGAGCTCCTGGGCTTTGAGCTGCCTTTGTCTAATCTGCCTCCTCACTGGGCTCACTTCCCTGTGTGTATCTGTGTGTCTTTCCAGATGTCTCCTCTCTTTTACAAAGAGATCAGTCCTTGGATTTAAGTCCCAGGATCCCCTTCAAGGTCAAAACCCCGTGACCTAACTTCCTCCCTCAAGGCTCCGCCTCTTCCCTTCCCAAGAGCACCTGGGGCAGGTGAGCAAGCCTTGAACATACTCCAGATCCAGCCTGCAGGCACCGGGTTCATTGGAGCATGCTCCCACCCCACCTGTCCTGCCCTCCCCCCAGGCTTGTGCTACAGTATGACCTGGAGGGGTGCAACTCCGTTCCTACCTCCGCCCCCCTCTCTGCTTCCTGGCCATTGTGAGGTGAGCCACTCTCCTCCCCGAGACCCGTCCCCCCAAGTCCTTTCTGCCTGGAGCCTGCCCTCCTGGGGCTCAAGTGGCAGCCAAAGTAAACCTCTCCCCCTTTAAATTATGGGTGTCAGATATTCTGGCTCAACCACAAGGAGTGATGATGACACCCCCAGACCTCACACTGTCCTGATCTGGGAGCCGGGATCAGCTGCAGGCCCTCCTCCCAAACGTACAGGAGCGTTAGCAGTTGTGCTGGAATCTCACTCTCATCGGTCCCAAGCCAAGCCCTCTCTTTTCTCCTCCTTTGCAGGGCACTGTGTGGCACCGTGATGTGGTGGAGTCACTCGGTTACACTGTTGCAGGCAGCTGTGTGTGATTCTTTCCCCACCTGTGGGATCCATGCAGGGTCCCTGGTCCCTGCTCAGTTAGTTCTCAACATCTGTCCGGCACCGCAGCACCTTTCCAGAGCAGAGGATTCACACAGAGTGCCTGGAGAAAGGAAGCAGGGTCTCTGCCCCAATCAGCCATTGCTCAGAGAAGCATATTCCCAGAAGAAGGAGCAGGAACCAGGCAAAGGTTGACAGCCCGAGGCTTGGCTGCGCATGAAATCTTTACGAAATGCTCAGCTGGCAGTGGTCGTAGCCAGCAGCAGCTCCCTGCAAGGGGCTAGCGAGCCGATGCCGATTTTACACCATGGCTCCATCTTAAAGGACAAACACGTAAAACTTACGAAGAGTAAAAGTCTGCGTTTCAGCCCCTTTCCTGAATTCGGCAGTAAGCATTGTACAAGCTGTGTGTATGGGTGTGAGTACTGTGTGTGCTTGGAGACGTCTGATTCTGGTGGTTTTGTAGCATAAAAGATAAAGCCCGATGCCGAAGTGGTCAGCATGGATTTTCATCAGTGGTGGGCGCCCGCAGGCGAGGAGGGAGCCCTGTGCATTCGCGGAGACCTCGGGCCTGGGCAGGGGAGCTGAGAGCGGACAGAGCCAGGCTCACGGGTGAGGAGAGTGCAGCGTCACAGGGGGCGGCTCGGGCGTGTGAAGCCGGAGTGCCTGCTCACTGGTGCTCCTGGACGTGCAGCCGCTTCCTCAGCGGGTCGCCGGGCACAGCTGGGAGGCCGCTTCGCGTCTTACAGACCAGCGTTAGAGCCAGTTAGTAAGACTACCCGGAACAGGCTGGGCGGGGACGGCTGCTACTCACAGTGCTGCCTGCTTCTCGCGGGACTACCTTTCTTCAAATGCCTTGCGAGAGATAAATGAGTACACCGGCATTTATTAAAAAACCCTGAGTGCTGACTTTTTTTTTTATTTTTTTTGAGTGTGCTGAACTTAAAGCAGGTGAGCTCAAATCCATGTCGTGGACCGCTCTATGAATCGATACCCTCCACAGCTGGCCCCTTACTAGGGCAAGTTTGCCGGTGCCCATTGTGGAATCCTAGCCACCTGTTTGACCTACCCGTAGCTTTGCTCCCTTCTTTGTAACTCATTCTGTGCTGGATCTGCCCGTTCACCTGCAGCTTCTCTGCCTCCGCCCTGCTGTGCAAATCCCTCCAGGCGAGGCCCTCGGGCTGGGAGACGGAGCGGTGTGGCAGGCTTTCCAAAGGCCCAGGACCCTTTCCCAAAGCTCTGCCCTGTACGGAGCATGCCACCCCTCTCGGTCACAAGCATCATTTCCGAAGAGCACACACCAGGCATTTTTTCACTGCATGCCGTGGTTTCCGTCATGTTCACCCGCAGAGCAAAGTTGGCAAGGATCAGTGCACCTCACAATTGCTGCCCAAGTCAGAGGGCCTGCGGTGAGTCCCAGAGGTCACAAAGAAGGCAGGGGCCCGTTGTGCTCAGGGAGGGCAGAGCACCTGCCCAGCCTTCGGGGAGGCGGTGGCTAGTGAGCTGAGGCGCACGGGCATGCTCACCCCTGGAGGGACAGGGAGAGGAGGGCTTAATGGGCCTTGGCAGAGAACAGCGCAGAAGCAGGAAGCAGCCGCGTCCTGAGCTTGCAGCAGGGGTGGGGACGCAGAGCAGGGTGTGTGTGAAGCCTGAGCGCTCTGCAGGGCTCTGCCGTACCCCGAAGGAGGTGAAACTGCCCCACAGGAAGTACAGCAGCACCACCCGGACCGCAGTTTCAGGGCACTTTCAGTGTATCTTGTGTTTTGAAAGCCAGATGTGACTAATAGTTTTGGAAACAGAGGGAAAGAGCAGTCTTTCGTTCACATGCGCCACTCCCCGGTGCACAGCCGAAGGGAACTTGATCTCACGGCTGACATTTCCTGCTGGAGTTGCCAGAGCACGCACGTTGAGATTAGCAGCTTCTGGGCAGAGAAAGTGCATCTTGGCTCGCAGTCCAGGAGCTCCCAGTACCTGGTCAGGGGCCCCTTTGCTTCGGGCAAGAGGCGGCATCCCAGGGAGGGAGCACGGGGTGAGACCAAGCAGATCACCTCAGGGCGAGACAGGGAGGAAGAAGATGGACACATTCAGGGCTCGCGCCATCCCGCACAGGCAACCCCTATAGCCCGGGAGCCTCCCACTGGGTCCCAGCTCTTAAAGGACGCAAAACATCCCAGGCTTTTGCCAGCCGGGCCTTTGGGTGACCCGCGAACCTGTCTCGGTGGAAGCATAGCTTGTTTCTGATCTTCAAGTGCTTGCATGTTCCGAGTGATGATGCTTTATCAGTTTGTTTTTAGGATTCCACTCTGTCGGTGTCTCTGACCTGTAATTATCAGGATGACCAGTCCATCTTGACTCTGCTTTTCTTATTCCTGGGCTGCCCGTGTTTCCAGAAAGTTCCTGTCTCCTCCATGTTTGAGCTTTCATAGTTGAGACTTCCCACCAGTGCCCGGCCGTGTGTTCTGCTCCTCATTCACATTCAAGAACAGAGGAGCTGTGTGCCCTTGCTCTGGGGCTGCTGTTGCAACGCCCTTCCGGCAACAGAATTGCGTCCTTCCCGCCTCTGGAGACCAGGAGCCTGAAATTGAGGTGTGGGCAGGGCTGGTATCTTCTAAAGAGACTGCAGGGGGATCCCACCTCTCTTCTTCCAGCTGGTGAGACCTCCAGAGGTCCCTCACTCCATTCTCTGCCTCCGGCCTTGCATGGCTTCTCCTCCATGTCTCTGTCTCCTCTGGTCGTTGGATCTAGGGCCACTCTAATCCAGGCGCCTTCACTAAATCCTGTTCAGGAGTATCAGGGATTGCGAGTGGGCTGTCACTTTTGAAGGGTCACCACTCACCCCGCGGGTGCATCCGGTTATGCCGCTTTTGACCTGTAACATCACAGTGTTTCAGGCGGTTGGGAAAATCATCTTCTATGAAGGGGAGTACTCTGCTAAAACACTTTACCTGTGAGGAATGTCTCACTCTGGGAGGGCCTATGACACTCCCCCACAGATTGTGTTAGGAGAAAGTTGAGTCTGCAGAACCAGCATGGTGTAGCAGTGTGTCGAGTCCCAGGTCAGCGCCATGGGTATTTTGCTTCGAGGTAGTGGGTGAGATATCAGGGATAATGCCCCTGAGCTACTCGGGCTCTGACACATACCCCCACTGGATGCATATAAATCCCGGTAGCAAACGTCAGGAACTCCCAACCACTCGCAACCACTGTCAGTCTTCTGTGCATTTTCTCCTTCTCACGTCCACTTCAATTGCAGCACGCCTCTTCTCTCCCATCCTGGATCTCCCAGACATGTAAAACACAAGCGTTCTGTCCACCAAAGCTGCTAATTCTTTACCTTCCCTGTTCTCTCCAGGTAGCTTATCCCGGGAGAGCTGATCCTGTGTAGCAGTACCTGTCGGCCCTTGCCTCCCTTCAGCTGGCCTATGCATGCCAAGTGCTAGGAGCTGGAAAAGGGTTTCGTATTAGCCCCCTTCTCCGTAGGACAGAACTCCATTTCCATTAGCCCCTGTACTTCTCCCAACAAGCAACTGTTCTGATTCATTTGCTTTCTGGATATCAGAGCTTTAGCAGGAACCGGGCAGTAGCATATGAAGCAAGGCTCACTTGCTCCTGAGTGTATATGCAGTGATGGTGACCGTGGCCCACATCTTCTGGGGTTCCCTGCACTGTATAGCGTGCTCACACGTGTCTGTCCCCACCCCTGGGAAGCCACCCACCACGGAGCTCTAAGCGCTGTTGCAGTTGTGGCCCAGATAGGGGATCTCCTTGTCCCTGTGGCCAGCGGACTGGCCATTATCTCTGCTCTGACTTCATGTGGCTCCCAGGTTGCAGAAGGATCTCAGCACACTATGCCTGTTCTAAAACAGTCACCCACAAACACCTCTGGTTTCTCCCCACCCCTAAAAACGTGGGTGCGCTCTGCAGCACATAAACTGACTCACGTTTGTTTCTGGTCTGTCCTGGTTACTTTTCTCTTGTTGCCGAGACAAAATACCTGGCTCCCAGAATGAAGGAAGGAAAGGTTTATTTAGCTCACAATTCATGGAGGTTTCAATCCATACTCAGCTGGCTCCAAGGTAGAGTGGCACATGGCAGAGGGCAACACTTCATGGCAGAGGGCCACAGAAGATAGCCAGAGCAGCAAGAGCAAAATGGGAGGAGCAGCAGAGGGAAGAGCAAGCCTCTTTCCCTCCCTTATATTATATGCAAACTATCTGCCTCAGGGCAGGTGCTGCAGTACTCACACCCTTAATCCCAGCAGTGGACTGTGGATCAATCAAAAATCTAGAAGCCTATAACAGTCCCATGACAGTATGAGGATTTGGGGGGACATGCAGACACAAATCATAAAATGGTCTGTCTTCTGATTTCCTATTACATACCTACCAAAGTAGGCACAGACAGAAAAACAGGAAAGCTCTAACAAATCCAGTTGTCTTTTCAAAAGAATCTTACAAAAGATTTGCTTCTCATGCCCTGTGTTCAAGTGAGGGATGTGTTTAACTATGCTCCACTGTTTTTTAAACTGTTTGGATTACAATTGCGGAGATTGTGGTTTTAAAATCTCCCTTCAAGTGCAAATAATTTTGCGGCTCAGCATTTGTCAGTGCGTCCAGACAGACGTTCGTTATTGGCTGTGTGTCTGCTATGGTAGTACTTTCAGTCTCTCCGCCAGATAGGTTAAGTTTATATTGAAATTTTGCCAATACTTTCAATACTCCCTGCTCTTAACCCGTAGTGGTTGCAAGCTATAAAATGATGTGGCATTGAAATATTTTTAATTAATGGGTGCAAGTTCCACAGAAGCCCTTCAGTATGAATATTTCTGCACAGGTTGAGTATCTCTGTAACGTGAAGCTGTGTGGGTCAGCGTACTCATGAAATAAATGTCTTGGTAGTTTTCTGGGTTTTGTCTGGTTTTACTACTGGAGAAGTGCAGTCTTGATGTCATAAGAAGAGTTAGCAAGCACTCCTTCCAATTTCCTAAACATGTGTTAGAATTCCTGTTGTTTCTTGGGTGTTGGGGAAGGTCACCCAAAGAGACTCTGGTCCTAGATATGGGAAGGTTTTTAACTACGGATACAGCTGGTTTCATACATAGGGGGCTGTTCAGCTGATTAGTATGCTGAGTTTTACGTCTTTCGAAGGATTAGTCTATTCTGTCTAAGCTGTCACACTCACTGACAGTGAAGGACTCATAATTGTTTTCATTTTATTTATTTTAGGATCAGTAATGTTGCCCCGTATCATTATTTATATTGATAGATCTCGAGCTTTCTTTTTTTCTTGGCCTGTCCGGCTAGAGGGTCAAGATTTCAGTTGATCTTTTCAAAGAACCAGCTTTTAGCTTAATTGACTTGGTGTCGTTTCTGTTTTTTTGTTGTTTCTCCTATTTTTATTCCCTTTTTCTTCTGATTCACTCTTTGTATGACTTTCCTAAGGAGAAAGATGAGCTCGTCACTGACCTTGTAGTTATTTTTCTTTAATGTGACAAGATAGACCACTGAGTGGAGACCCACTTCTTCTTTCATCTGGCATTTAATACGGTCAGTTTCTTCTGCTTTAGTTGTATCCCACAGATTCTGGTATGTTTCTGTTCTCTCCACAGCAGTCTCTAATTTCCTTTTGTGGTTTCATCTCTGACCATGTCTTCCATAGAAATGTGTTGTTTAGCATCCAGATATGCGTAGTTTTCCAGATACTATTCCATTATCAATATCACATGTTGTTGTTATGGTTGGAATGAAGGAAGAGAGGGAGGGAGGGAAAGCAAGAAGACTAGGAGGAGGAGTGAAGGAAGGCAGGCAGGCGTGCAGCACATCATGGTGTGTTCGTGGAGCACGGAGGTCTGCTCCCCTCATGGTGAGCAGGAAGCAGAGGGGAGGAGGAGCCGGGTTCCATTGTGTCCTTCCTGGGCACCTGACACCCCAGACCTCTCCTCCTTTCACAAGGACGGCCTCCTAAGGCCCACCACCTCCGGACACACCTTGCGCTGGCGACAGGTGACACAGCCCTTGGGGGGACACTCCACTCCCAGGCTGTGGCATGACCTAGGCCAGTGGCCCTCACCAGTGTGCTCAGCGCCTGAAGTCCCCCTGCTCCTCCCTAGGTGTGGAAACACTCATCCACCACCTGCGCAAGCACGGCATCCCCTTCGCCGTGGCCACCAGCTCCGGGACCGCGTCCTTCGCGATGAAGACCAGCCGGCACAAGGAGTTCTTCCGTCTGTTCAGCCACATCGTGCTGGGAGACGATCCCGAGGTGAAGAGCGGGAAGCCCGCCCCCGACATCTTCCTGGCCTGTGCCAAGCGTTTCTCTCCCCCGCCGCGCCCGGAACAGGTGAGCTGCGTGTGTGTGAGCAGCGCCAGGGCTCGCTCTGCTGGTACCCCAGAGCGTGGGCTTGCCAGGCCCTGCAGGCCGCGTGGGAACACTGAAGGGTGTGGGGGTGCCCAGAGGATGCTCCTCAGGGTTCCCTAAAGCGGTCGCCTAAGAGACCTGCAGGGCAGGGCCCGTTTCTGCCCGGACTTCCAGGCATACGTGCATTCCTCGAAGTTCAGAAGCAGATCCTCAAGCTCATTCCTCTCCTGGGCACTTGTACAGTGATCAGTCGTGGCTGCAGTCCTTCCCCCGGGAAGGTGGCGGGCAGTTAGGGGGTTGTGCCCCGCAGTGCCCACAGCTCGGTGCAGGTGCCGGCGGGCTCTAGCTGTTCCCACACTGCACGGCCTCCAGCCCTCCTCCCCGTGAGACAGAGAAGGTCGTGGCCCCAGACACCACGCAGAGCAGCGCCTTCTAAATAAAGCTGGGCACCTGGGGCGTTCTCGGGAGGGCAGTCTGGCTGTGGTCCCAGAGTGCAGCAGACTTCCAGCTATTTCTTTTTTTTGTTTTTGTTTTTAATTTTAAAGAGTAGTAAATGAGAAACAAACAAAGAAATAGAATAGTAGCAGCATACCAATTTCACACACATAAACAAACCAAAGCAAGAACAAAGTGATACAGTCTTAAGACAAAATAATGTGAATCAAAAGTGGTTGTTACATTACATATCGCTATCCTCAACTACGTTGCTCAGATTACCCGATGTAAGAATGGAGGATTGCTCACGCTATTCTAGGGAATAAGAAAATAATTCTTCGATAAAATAGTAGAGATAATATAGTTTCACTAGACAAGATGGTAGGAGTTCACCTGATGCTGTATTGAAGTGAACAGTTAATGATTACAATTTTTATCTTCTGATCGATTGTGCGTGCTTGTGTCTGGTGCTCTGAGCAGCTGATTTGAAGGTAACAATATGCAGTGGCATTCCAGCTGTTTCTTATCTGGAACACTCAGGGCCACTACTGCTCTGGCTGGCAGATGTTGCAGTATTTGCGTGTACAGTTCAGAGTCCCTTAAACTGACTCGGACAGACAGGAAGACACTGGACTTGCGTGTCCTGGTTTGCTGTGGAGGAAAGAACCGAGGACCCACCAGACTGAAGAGATGCCGAGGGCCCCGTGTGGCAGCGGGTGCAGAGCTCCTACGCGGTCTGCCCCTCACCGCCGTGTGCCCTTGGGCCTCAGTGGCCCCACACACCATCCCAGAGGGTTTTGCTGTGGTGGCCTCCTGGCTGACTGACGTGTGAGGGAAGGAGTCACTTCCAGTTCCCATCCTGTCCCCATGCTGGGACCCAGAACCGCGGCCTGCGGCTGAGGTCCTCAGCTGCGGAGATGTGCAGACCGCATGCTGGAGCGACCCTGGGCACTCCTTGGCATCCACCCAGGTCTGACCAGAAAGGGCTTGGTAGTCACTCAGGACATTCCAGGACTGTCAGGAGCTCTGCGCTGGGAATGCAGGAGCAAGACGGAACATGCGTCCTTCCTGCTCCCGAGGCAGGGAGGGTCAGTGAGCCGGGCGCTGGGTTCACAGCACCACGCACTCCCTAGCTTCCTCCCTCCCTGTCTCCCTCCCTCACCCTGAGCTGGAGAGAGTCCCTGCGCCCTGGGGCGCTGCACCAGGTCCCTAGTGCAAACCTGCCTCCCTGCCAGGTCCATTGGGGCCTGTGCGTGCCCCCGCAAGCGCCCCATCACTCATTCCACGCCCCGTGTTTGCTTTGCGGGAGGCCTTTTCCCCTGGTTAAAGAATGACTTCCTAATTTGAGGTAATTTGAGGTCATAAGGGCTCCCTCTTTTCAGCAAGTGCTCAGAGAGGAGAAGGAAGGTGCCGCCCTGCCCCCCTAATCCGGTCCACAGAGCGAGGAGATCTGCAGTCGGAGCTGGCGAACACCAGACTCGGTGCTGGTCTGTGCGTGACCTTCCCCACCGCACGGCGAGGGCGGGAGAACCCACAGCCAGCTCCACGCTTTGCTCGCTCACCGGCGCCCTTGTGCAGAAGGGGAGTTTACCCGTCATAGGGATGGCGTTACGGAGACAGAATGGCTCTCAGAACCACAGGCCGGGTTGCCTGAGACCCCCGTGTCAGGCCGCAGCGCAGCTGTGGCTGGAGTCCCCTTGCAGTGTGAGTGGGGCTCGCGGGGCGCCTCCCTCCCCTCCCTGTCAACCCCAGCATGCAGCCTTCGGGTTGAAGTAGGAAGGGAAGTGGGAGCAGTGCCTGTTCCCGAGAGCCCCGGACTGTGTGTTTGGCTTTGGCCCGGGACATGCAGAGCCGAGGTCAAGGCGCTGGCTGACCACAGCTGAGTTCTGCTGTTTGGCCTGTCCACTCCCACTCAGAGGACACATATTCAGCCAGTGGCTTCCTGTGGCGTGTGCGCTATCGCGGGAGCCCCCGAGTTAGGTAGAGGCCTGATCATAACAGAAGGTGGTGGGGACACGTGGCGGCACCAGGTCAGAGCCCGCGTTGCCGTGTTACTATGGGGCACCGACTCACAGAGCCGTCCTTGCAGCCTTCACTGGGGCGTTTTCGGTTCTGTCCATAGCTCCCCTTTGTGCTAAAAAGTGACCTTCAAAGGCCTAGGAAAGGCCTCTGACAGACATGTCCTGGAGCTGCTGTCAAGCCGCCCCTGCCCCTGGGTGCCCCTCAGTGATGCTGTGGGTAGGGGCTTGCGGGGTGCCACGCAGATGGTGGTGGCAGGCTGGGTGTGGGCCTGTCACCCCTCCTCCTGCCCTCAGCGATGCACACCTGCGCGGAAGAATGCAGGCGACTGCGTGCTGCACACACGGCCCGTGTGGGCTTGGCAGATACTGCGGGCGAGACAGGAAGTCGGTCGTCAAGCTTCTCTGTGGCAGCGCTGCTCGTCCGAGTGTTCTTTTCAGGAGGAGCGGAGTTTCAGGGACTTCTATTGTCATCTTGTTATTTTGTGTTGTTTTGTTTTCTTTTGTTCTGTATTCAAGACACTCCCGCACCTGAGGCTTTCTGCGCCTTGAAAGTGACTCAGAAAGTCAGGAGTGTGCTGGCGGGCGAGCGCCGGTTCCCTGCGCACATGTGTGGCACCCAGCTGCCCGGTGTATCTCCTTACGGTGTCTGCGCGGAGATTCCAGAACCAAGCCCGGAGCACATCTGCTGTCGGGCCTTTCAGATAAGGGCTGCTTGACCTGGACATAAAAGGTCACTTGACAGAAGGCACGTTACAAACTGTCTGGGCACATGAATATATTCCTCTGGGACTCACCCTCTGTACCTTCCTTAGGAGCTGCTCACCCCTTCCGGCCGGTAACAGGAAGGGGGAGTGCAGACAGTCCAAACGCCACCTCTGTGTGTGCCTCCGCCGGCTCTCCCTGTGGAGAACCCCCCAGGGCATCTCCCACATGCTTGGGTTTTCCATGTAGCCGGCATCACTTTGTGTGACCATCAGCCTTGAAATTGGGACCCAGCTGCCTCGGGGTGCTAAACGTGGGACTCCGGGACAGTACATTTTGGGGCATGTTTGGTTTTGGTTTTTGGTGTTTGGTTTTTTTTTCCCAGTACCAGGAATCAAACTCACGACCTCGAGCTTGCCAGGCAGGCGCTGTGCTGCTGAGCTAAATCCCCAGCCCCTTTGGGGCATTTTTGAAACCTACACATTTGTTCATGACCAAGTCTTAGCCCCACTCCAATCCGTTTGCAGTACTAGGGGGTGCATCCAGGGCTTGCGTACTAAGCCACGTGCCGGTGCATTTTTAATTCGGAGACTGGGTTTCCCTAAGTCACTGTGTCCTTGGAAATCTTGTCCCCTGCAAGGACACCATGGCTGAATCTGCTAATGCTACTGTTGCCTTCCTCTCTATCCCAACTCCATGCTGTCCTGACCCGAGAGATGTAGTCTCCACCTATACTTGCTACGTCCTCTAAGACCCAGGTCCCGGGATGTTTGCACCATCGCTCCGTGCCGTAAAAATGTGCATCCCGTCCATCCCAAATACTTTCTTACAAACCCAGTCCCGGGTTCTTGGAGGTGGTGGCCGGGCCTGAGCTCAGCTGCTGACTAGCTGCGCGTTTCTGGTAGGACAGCACATTGAACACGGCTGATCCGAGACGAGTGCCCCCACCAGAGACAGCATCAGAGCTGTCTCCCACCCCGCCCCTGGCTGTTGCCTCACCTTCTTGCTACTGTGTCCGACATTCTCCGTTGTAGTTGCGCAGCTTTTAAAACTCCTCTTTGCTTTTACCTAGTAATGATAGCTGTTATGCCCTAGACGCGTTCTGTTAAGTCTTGCTAAGTCTCTGGCGCCCTTGCGGAACACAGCGCCAGCCTGTTACTGACTAGCGCAGGAAGCCGCTGTCTAGATCACTAGGGTTGGTCTGGGAGTCACAGACCCAGGGACCCACAAGCGCCAGTGCCTCCTGCCTATGTGCTCCTGGATGCCTTCCATCTCCAGGCACTAGCTTTAGTTTAGAACAGCGGTGCAGAAGGGTTTGTCTGCAGTGATTGGCAGAGAAGCCCTGGGCTCCTGCCGCTCCTGGACACGGCGTGTTCTTTCTTGAGTTGCTCATCTGCGGGGGCTCACGCACCGGTTTGCTGACATGGGCTGGGGACAGGGCTCAGGAGCCGAGCCGGGGCCTGGCATACGCAGGCCTTGGGTTCCATCCCCAGCCCTGCCAGGAGGAGGGACGAAGGTGTTCGGCTTGAGCTCAGCTGAGCTGCAACAGTGAGAATAAGCAGGGAGTCTGACCCAGGTGTGATCGGGGACTTTATGGGGTGAACAGGAGGGGGACGTTTGACAGTGCTGGGCAGCAGACAGCCCCTCCTCACTGATCCCAGGAGGGCCCTGTCACTCAGTGCGTCGTGCTCATCATCAGCATGCTGGACAGATGGAACCGGGTCCGGGTCAGCTCTCCCGGCCCCCTCAGCAGAGCAGCAGGAGAAGCCAAAGAAGGCTGCAAGCGTCTCTCCGTGCTGACGCGGGCGAGCGTGGCCGTCAGCTCTGCCCCGGTGCGGAAACACACTTCAGGCTGCTAAGGAACCAGTGGTTCCATTTCCAATCACAAAACAGATGTGTGTCCATCAACCAATACATGGATACAGGAAATGAGGTGTTTACCCGTAGTGGAGTACTACTCTTCCGTGAAGAAGCGTATGTATCCTTGGGTCATTTGTGGGAAATGGACACATCTTGAGACCATTCATATTTACTGAAATAAATCAGACACACGAGCTTCAATGTCACATGGTTTCTCTTCTATGTTTAACCATTTTAAAAACTACGTAGCGGTGCATTGCCTAGTCAGTTTGCACAGCATTCATATAAAGGGGCAGCAGTTTATTACCTGTAAGCATAGCTGATGCGTACCCTAAAAATACCTGTCGGGTGCAAAGCTGCAGCTCGAGGTTGCATAAAACTACTAGTGTGCCGTGCTCCGTCCATGACATACTGAAGGCGAGCTGGCTTTTGTCTTTAAAAAAATTATTTCCCTGCATTTACATCTGCAGGGCATCATGCTTGCACACACTGTGGAGCGTCGGTACACGTACATAACACATCTGAGTGATTTTTCCTGTCCTTCCCTCCATCTCTTCATCCCTGTGCCCCTTGAGAAGGGTCTTTCTACTTCCTGTTGTCCTTTATTTTGCTCTCAGTCTGCACCACGATGTTTGGGCTTTACACCCCTAACGCTCTCAGCTGTCTAACCTGTTGCATGATGGGGCACGTGGCCCTGTGTATTTTGTTACAGTCACAGAAAGCAGCCTAAAGCTGCTTTGCCAGGTTAACCTCTACACGACACAAAGGACGTTTCATGTCCGTGCCTGGTGAATCTCACGCAAACACGAACAACAGGAGGCGGGCGTCCTCATTTGCAGTTTATTAACATCCTGGCTGCCAGGGGAGATACTTAGAGTACTCATGGGGCTATAAGGTTCTAGTCGTGGTGCCATGACCAGCTTGAGTAATGGGAAACTTCCAGCGCATACTTTATAACCTGTGCAGGATGGATCTCCATTATCATAATAGTCGCTGATATTCATGGAGCACTTCCCAGCTGCCAAGCACTGAGGATCACTTATTCATGCCTCTGTAAAATGAGAGCTTGATGGAGAGGTATGTTTAAGCAGTGCTGTGGTCGGGAATAGTGTTATTTATCTGGGATTCGTTTGTTTGTTCTCCACGCTCTCAGATATATTCATTCTTCCATGCAGTGAAAAGGACTCCAAGGAAATCATACTTGTGAAGCTTTGTGTGTTGACTTTGAAAGGTTACAGTTCACCTCTCATCTTCCGGGTGGCTGGGGTGGGGTACTCTGGCCAATGAAAATGTTTCCCTTTAAAGTGATCTACGACTTCCTTCTAAAGGCAGCTGTTTCATCTCCTGCTCAGTGGGAACCCTCCTCATTTCCTCCCTTTCTTAAAAATGCGTTTTAGATGGCTTTCCAAAAACTATTGAGTGGAGTGGGGTAGAACAACCCATGTCTGAAGGGGCCCTTCGGAGAGGAGAATAATGAATCAGGTCGCTGAGAAACACTGGATCAAACAAATGAGGTCTAGATGGTCCCTAGTGATTTCCAAGGGCGACCTCTAACAGTTCATGGATCCTTTTAAATGTGTCCAAAATACGCTGCGTCCCCTCACTTCACCTACTTTCGCTAGGCAGACCCAGTAATCACGGACTTTGCCCGGGAGCGCCCCATCCCAAGACCAAGCAGATAACCTGCCACACCGGTTAGATCCCAGACTTGGCAACAGCTTGTCTGACAGGTGTAGGAGAATAGCCAGTCTTGGAGATGCTGGGACTGTCGCTCAGTTTTTCTTCAGCATCCTCCTAATTCTGAGTCTGGACCCCTGACACAGGCATAAAGTGATTAAAATGGAATCCCTTACTGTTTTCTAAAACAAAATGTCAGTGCTCCAAATGAGTACGCTGAGAAGTTGGACTTGAATTCTGTACAGATACAGCAGGTTGACCACGGGCTTGGGAGTTTGCCCGTCAGCCAGCAGGAAATGAGTCCGTATCATTTTGTTGACACTTGAGAGGGAATATATGCCTTACCTTATTAGCTGCGGGCTCTTGGCACAAGCAGAGGATATGTTTGTTTTCCAAGTTTTTCTACAGTGTCTAAAGCTAGGTATATTTACAGAGCTTTGAAGATGAATCCCTGTGCTTCTCTTAGACCAGTTGCCTAGATTCCCTTTGTCCCACTGCTCTAACAAATTACTGCAGCTTGAGTGTCCGAAAGCACACATTTGTCCCGGGGTTCCCGAGATCCGTCTTTTGGGCATGGTACGGAGTCTCCCCGGGCGGAGATCCGTTTGCATTTGCCCCCGCTCCTCTCTGTGGTTATGCACTGAATATTTATGTCCTCCCAGCATCCAAGTGTTGACATCTCACCCCCAAGTTGGTAGAGCCAGCAGGATGGGTCAGGAGGGTGAAGCCTCAATGGATGGGTGTGCGGCCTTCTCAGAGACCCTAGAGCGCTCCCCGCCCTTCGCCCGTGTGAGGACACGTCAAGCTGTGTGTGAACCGGGAAGCAGCCTCACCAGACACGGGCTCTGCCTGGCGTCGGCGTTGCACCTCAGCTTCCGGCACCAGGAGGAATACACCTTTGTTATCTAAGCCGCCACCTCTGTGACCCTGGCCCCCACCCCCAAACACGCCCTCAGACAGAGATCTTCTTACGTGGCACCCCCTACTTACAAAGCAGAGCGTCTGAGTTGTATGATACTTATCTTCAGAAAGCTAAAGCGTAGGAGCTTCTGGTCCTGATGAGCTACCCAGCGGAAGGACAGGGACAGGAGCAGTCGCTGAGGTCACTGTGGAGCCTCCGCCTGTGCAGAGCCTCGGGTTCAGTAGCTCCAGGTGCTGTGGTGTCCAAGCACCTCCCCGCCCCTCCTGCAGGAAACGTCATTCCCCCCACATGCAGCCCTCCAGCTAGCATTTATTCAAGCCCCTCTTTTCTCTGGGAGATCAAAGTCAGATGGATCGCAGCCTTCAGCTTGGTGCGGCAAGAAGAGCTTGCCTCTGCAGACCCACACTGTCTCCCAGAGCTCGTGGTTCTGGTGAGTGTGAGCCACAGGTCACCTTTCTTCCCTGGGCTCAGCTCTCCCTCCCCGTGCAAGAAACAAGGCTGGCTTCACTTCATCACTTCTGCTTTGCGGCCATGCATGGGGAAAATACCACCCACCTGCCTCGGTGAACATCCGTCAGGCACCAAGGGAAGTTAAAGCCCGGCCCAGCCTAGTGACAGCACTTGGCTAGAAACCGTCCTTGAGGTCCTGGGATGGTCTCTAAAAACACGCAGTACATTGCATGGGGCTGCCACAGATTTATTAAAAATTGCATGGAGCACTCATGGCCCTGCATCTTGGGGCAGAGATGACATGTGGAGGAGTGGGAAGAGGGAGGGCTTGTGACAGCGAGTGAGGGTCCAGCGTCTTGGGTCCTGGACCTCCGGAAGGCTGGAGAGTACAAGAGAACAGGACTAGAAAAGTCGGTCTGCTTCCAGTGCATGCGGTACGTGGCTGACTTCGCGTGACTTTAGGGGAGGCTCTCTCCCCAGATACCACAGTGCACATGCTCAGTTCACCCGGTGCCCCTTGCTGTGAATGTGCTGAAGGTCAGCGGTGATCCACCAAGGGCGGGAAGGACAGGCTGGTCCCCGAGGGCAAAGACACGTTCTCAAGCTGGCTGGTCTCAGCCTGGCTGCAGAAAGGGCGCAGCCAGGGTGACGGTCAGCTCCTGTTCCTTCCGGGGCCGGCCGTTGGCATGTCACACAGAAACTGCTGTAACAGGTCTGTTTTTGAATAGAAAAACATACTTCCCGTAGCCTGTATGCTAAGTCCAAGCTTGTGTTTTGACTTCTGTCTTTCCGTGGTGGTTGGAATGTCTTCAGGTTTCATCTGTGTGAGACTGCAATTCCTGCGTAGCGGGCAGTCTTTCTGGGCAACTTGACGGGATTCGTTGCTGGTTTCAGTGGGTAGGTGACCTTAGCTGCGGCAGTTCTTACCCTCCCCGGGATTTTAGGTACCCGCGGTTATTTTTGTCCTAGAAGAGGTGCCTTAGATAGAACCACCTTTGGCCTTTGGGATCAAGACACATACTCTAAGGAAGACATTTTCCATAGCTGCTTCAAAACACCGTGGTTATTCTGCTGTACAATTCTAATGAGTCTGAGAAAAAAACCCAGACAACTGCCATTCAGTTCTGTGGACTGGCTCCCTGAGGCCGTGCGGCATGGTGGCCTGACTCGGGCCTGGGTGGCTCTTCCTCGTGGACTCATGCGTACGGTCTGTTTTCTGCCGTGCGTGTGGTACCGTCTTTAGCTGGTGTGGAAACCTACCAGGCTGAGAGACCCAGCACCTCTGCCTCCGTGGGGACTGCCCAGGCTGCTCTTCCGAGCTTCTGAGCTTTGCTGCCACCCCCAGCCGGCTGTCCAGTTGAGACTGCAGCTTGTGTTTTCTCACGTATCCTCCTTTCTCTGGAGGAATTTCTGGGAGCTGACAGGATGTGCTAGACTGCCCCTCCCCTGGTGAGAGGCGGCTTTGGACAGCTGCACGGCACACTGAGCTCACAGGCACAGGAAGGAGGAGAGCTGGGCACCGTGGACGTAGATGGGTGGTCAGAACAGCTGCTCTTTGGTGTAGGAGCCCAGTAACCCACGCCCGTGTTTGCATCAGAACTTCGGTCACTTGCAAATAATGAGCTATGTGTGTGGCTTACACGGGAAGCTCAGGCCAGCTGCTTGTCCTGGAGGTTTCCCGCGAAGTGTCTGAACATGCAGGGTCCTACCGGCTTGTGCGTATGGACAATACAACAAGTGGTGCTTTGGGATGGTGGTCTGACCTTGGGCTCTGTAGTCAAAAGTGGATCCGTGCGTGGATGAGTTCCTGACCGAACGAACCGTGGAGAGGCCTGGTTGGAGGTAGCCCTGGGGTGGGACCTGGAAGGGTGAGTTCTTGTCCCCGCTCTTGTTTCTGCATGCTGACAGCCATGGGGTGAGCAGCTCTCCTCTGTCACGCCTGGCAGCTTCCTTCGCGTCAGCCAACTGTGGGCTGAAATGGTGGCAAACTGAGGCAGACTGAACGCTTCTCCTATAAGCGAGGATGTCAGGTGTTTCGTCCCAGGGACCGGAAGTGATTAATGCCGTAGCATCCTCATGTCCCGCTGTGGTCAGGATGAAGATGCACCTGCCTTGACTTCTCAGCATCCCTACGTTACTGCTTTCTTTTATCTCCCATAGCTGTCTGCTCCATTCCGTGTGATACAAGTCAGATACCCCTTACCTGGAATGCTTGGCACCTGAACTATTAGGATTCGTAAAAATTTTTAAATATTTGCACATGCGTAATGAGTGATCTCGGGGATGGGGCCCAAGTCTGAACACAGATTTTTTGTTGTTGTTGTTGTTTCATCACACCACATTCCCATACCCTGAAGGTTATTACATAGAGTACTTTCAATAATTTTGTGCCAGAAACAGTTCCACCTCATAGAATTTTCCACATGTGACGACATCCTGTCGGAGCCCAGCCTCTGATCTGGAGCATTTCAGATCAAGCACATTCAACCTGTAGGTCACATAGCAGTGCCCTGTTTGGATTCTTTTAAAATGAGGGAGGGACAAATTACGAGGTGAAAGCAGAGACCCACCAAACACAGGCCCCAGGAGGAGTGGAGCTGTGCAAGGAAGCAGGCGGGGACTCCCCGTGGGACGTCTCCCTGGTCCCTCGTCCCTCCCTCCTTCTGCTTCCTGTGACTCCTCCACCACCGCAGCAAGGAGCTGGCCAGGGGCTGGCACCCAGGCGCTTTTCCTTCTGAGTGCAGAGCGTGCTGTGAGTGTGCACACGGGAGGGTCGCAGGCCTTCCTGGCCTTCCGAGCTCACTGCCCGAGCTCCGAGCTCTGAGCTCCACGGTGCCCGCCACTGTGCACCGTGCAGGTGGGCAGGAAGCCGCCTTCCCACCGCAGCCCGTCAGCTCCCCGCATGAGCTGAATCTCTAAGTAGACTGCGCGGAGCTTTCACAGCCCCCGAGGACGTGACAAGTATGTCACAAGGCCACTTGACATTTAAGTGCCTGCCGCGGTCCCAGATGAGAACAGTGGGGACATTTAGAAACCAATCAAGGCGTAACTTCAAGCAGGCTGGGACAGAAATGTCAGGAGCCGGTAGTGTGCGGGTCTGTTAACTAAGAAAGCCCAGCTGGTGGTCTAAGCGGAGTCACTTCCTCCTGCTCAGAGAAAAGGCAAGAGCTCGGGGGCTGGAGGGACTGCAGACTTCAGAAGTCCTCGGGTAGAAGGGCAGCAGAGTGGGGTGACTGACCCACACCCGTAATCCCAGCGCTCTGGGAGACTGAGGCAGGAGGATTGCAAGTTCAGTGCAGCCTGGGCAACTTAGCAACTTGGGGAGACCCTGCAAAATTTTAAAAGACTAGATAGATAGATAGAGAGAGAGAGAGAGAGAGAGAGAGAGAGAGAGAAATAGACAGACAGGTAGACAGATAGGTAGATAGATAGGAGCAGGCTAGCAATACAGCTCAGTGCAAAGGCATTGGTTCAATCTCCAGTACTGCCAGAAATGAAGGAAGGAGGGAGAAAAAAAGAAAAAAAGACAGGAAGAAAAAGAGAGAAAGAAAAGAAAAGAGGAAGGCAGGCATACAGCCAGCCCTATCCTTCCTAGCACCATTCACATTTAGCACTGAACACCCATGGGGCCTGTCCCCCACCCACCTCGTCTGAGCGGACCAGGGTGGGGTGCAAACCAGCTCACCTGCTGTAGGAGGGGAGCCGCAAGATGGAGCCCAGCTTCACTCATGTGAGCTTCTGGGCAACCCCAGGGGCCAGTCACAAACGAAGTATCTTGGCACAGATGGAGGGAAGGGACAGGGGGAAGAAGAGGAGGAAAGAGGGAGGGAGGGAGGGGAAAAGTGAAAAGAGTGTATTTGCTGCAGCTGTGGTGGAGATGGTTGGAAATTTAGGCAAGGTGTGTGTGGGGGAGAGAGCAGAGAGAGACTGACGCTCGCTGAGTGCGTTGCAGAGCACTGACACACTGAGTTGCCGCTGTGCCCAGCAATGATTTGCGTATTAGAAGGCGAAGGAGCAGAGGCTCAAAAGAGAGTTGAGTGGAGAGCTGAGAGCCCCACCTGGACAGCTCCTGAGGCACAGGCCACCCTCAGAGAAGGGAACCAGGAGAGCGCAGCACGTGTCACAGCAGAAAGGGCAGCTCTGCAGCGCAGCTGGGTGTCACCCGTCCCCACTGTGTGTGGGTCCCGTTCCGGGGACCTGGGGGTCGCTTGCTGGCTGTAAGTTTTCCCGAGATGGAGTGATGCGAGGACAGCAGGCCTGGATCCACTCCTTGCAACTGAGTAGATAGCTCTTGAGAGAACCCCGTGTGCCCCGCGCATGGGACACCCATGAGCCGCAGGACAGGCAGCGAGCGGATATGCCAGTTCCCACAGCACCATTGTGTGCGTGCAGAGCCAGAGGTGAAGACTGCGTTACACAGATTTGCATGTCAGTAATTCCTGGGTCAAGGTCGATGTCCACGATCTACCCAGAGTGCGCGTACACTGGCCCCAAACCCTTGTGCTCATGAATTTTATTTCGTTTTAACATACAGGACTGACTTTTTCACTCCAACACCAAACCATTTAATTTTCTAACTACAGCACATAAAGTAGGAAAAGCTCTGAAGAGTTTTCACATTTAAGAAGCATGATCATTTTGTTTTACAATTTCCTCTCACACTCTGAATGTTCAATTATTGATGGAACAGATTGTTATGATCCAAATAAAATAAAGTTTCATACCAAAAATACCGACTTGACGCACAGCTGTGCTGTGTTGCAGTTAACGCTTCATCAGGGACAGAATGTCTCCTTCAGGGAAACCACAGTGGGAAGGCTGGGTCCGAACCAGCATGCAGAGCTCTCCTCAGCCGGTCAGCCAGGAAGCCTGCACTGCCTGTGGGACAACCCCAAAGGCCGTGGTGACAACCACCATAAACATTCCGTGTTAACCAGGCTTCCATCACCATGACAAAATAGTGTATCTGAGCATGTCGGCATGAAGGAGGAAAGGTTTGCTCTGGATTTTAGTGTTAGTCCATGGTCAGCTGGCTCCATCGCCTTTTCAGGCTTGTATTATGTCAAAACATCATGGCGGCAGGGCAGCCAGGAAGCACAGGTGGAAGAAGGGGCAGAGACAAGACAGTCATGCCCCTCCCACCCACTTCCTTCAGCTAGGTCCCACTTCCTGTTTCCTTCACCTTGCTGTAGTTCGTTCAACTGTGAATCCGTCCTTAGATTACTCCACTGATAAGGTCAGAGCTCTCATGAACCACTAATCATCTGCTATGGATTTTATTGAGATGTCCCCTAAAGCCTACCATGCTCATAGCTGGGCCTATCAGAGGAGCTGGGGCTTTGGGGGCGTGGCCTGGAAAGATCTGTCTCCCTTCCTTCCTTACATCCTTACGTCCTTCCTTCCCTCTGTCCTTCCTTCCTTCCTTGAAGCTTCCTTCCTTACGTCCTTCCTTCCCTCTGTCCTTCCTTCCTTCCTTGAAGCTTCCTTCCTTCTGTCCTTCTTCCTTCCTCATGTCCTTCCATCTGTCCTTCCTTTCTTCTGTCTGTGCTTCCTTCCTTCCATCCTGCCTTCCTTCCTTCCTTCCTTTCCTCCGTTCTTCTTGATCTCTCTGTCCCTCCAGCCACCATGCCATGGGCCGTTTCTCCTCTGCCATGCCTTGTAACCACCTGGCTGTGGACTGAAACCTCTGTAGACCTCGAGCCTAATAAAACTTTCCTCCTTTAGTTTCCAGGGTCAGGTATTGTGTCTTAGTGAGCAGACAGTGGCTAAGACACCTTCCAAAGGTTCCGCCTCTGAACACTACAGCACTGGGGATAGAGCCGTGCACGCACACCCTTCTGGGGACAGCTGAGATCGAAACCATGGCAAACCCTCGTCCTCCAGGAGAGGACTCTGGTTGCACACAAGGCCATCTCGACTTTCTTTTTCTTCCTGCAGTGCCTCGTCTTTGAAGATGCTCCCAATGGGGTGGAGGCGGCCCTGGCAGCGGGGATGCAGGTCGTCATGGTTCCCGATGAAAACCTGAGCCGCGACTTGACGATCAAGGCCACCGTGGTGCTGAGCTCCCTGCAGGACCTGCAGCCCGAGTTGTTCGGTCTGCCTGCCTACGAGTGATGGTCCAGGCCACGGGCGCGGCCCACACTGCTGAGGGAGGGCGGCCAGAGCTGAGGCTCCCAGGCCCCCTGCAGCCCTCCTCATGCCTTCCAGCGCAGCCCTGGGCCACTCCGTCACCAGCCTTGGGCATCCACTTGACAGCTGAGGGAAGACCAATAGAAGAAGCCCAAGCCAAGACTAGCTTTGCCCTCTCAGTCTGTGAACTGGAAGCTGATGCTGTTTGTGGAAGGGGATGTACATGCACACGTGTGTATGCCCCGGCATGATGTGTGTGTGTGTGTGCTGTACACATAAGTATGTATATGTGTGGATGCATATTTATATGTAAGGGATGTACTTCTCCAAGACACTGGCATTATATTTTTGTTCATTTCTTTTGCATCTTAGATTTTCTGAACATCAGCACCTGCAATGTAAATTCTGTATACATAGATGTGTATGCTTTCATGTGTGAATGCATGTGTGCATATACATGATATCTATATAGATATAGCTATATAGATATATGTGGTCTAAATGGATGGATGGATAGATAGATAGATAGATAATCATACACTGCTTCCCAATTGAGAAGGTAATCTCTTGACTTTGTAACCCAAGTGGGGAAAGCCTTGATACTGATGAACCTTAGGAAATGATTCTCCAAACTTGCTAGTCTTAAGTTAATTTCTGTCCCCTCAAAACATCTCTTTGGACCTTTCCTCAGTGACACACCTTGAACTGTGTATCATCAGTTGCTGTACTCTGAACGTGTGTGTAGCGTGCGTCTGGTATTTATATCCTTATTCACATTGAACATTTTCTACCTCAGCAAATGTTCTCTCTCTTTTAAGAATGCTCATTTTTTTTTTTACCTTTTTTTAAAAAATAGGTTTTTTTCAAATTGCTACTTGAACAGAGATCCACAGTACATTTTGGTCATAATCAGCCATCACATACTTGGGATCTGCTCCTTGTGTAGATTTACTGTGCCTTGGAAATTGAGTTATCATTTATCAGAAGTTACTTCAGTCTTCAATGGTGAAAAAGGAGTGTACTTCAAATGCCTTGTTACGCCCTTCCAGGGGGTCTGACATTTATTGTTACTTTTCAGCTCCGTGAAGGTAATAATACAGGTGTTCGTGTGGTGGCGTGACTCTGGGTTCACCTAAGTGTCGGCCAGTTCTGCCTAAATCTGTGAAGTCCACGAGAGCATTCCCTAAGTGGAATGCTTCTTTTTCTCCATTCCTTGAATTCCCCTCCAAACCAGCTGTAACACCCTGGTGGTTCCCTCACATGTTAATTTCGTTGAATAAAGTCCTTTGCACACATTCATAAACTGTTTAGTATGGAGGTCGTGATTTCACCTTTTAAAAACATCCTCTGACAAATGCAAAACATCGCTGTGGCCAGTTGACTTTTGCTTTTCCTACCGCAGAGGTACTCACGCTGTACATTGGTGCATAGTAAGTGAACCCTAGTGCCCTTGGAGGCCACACAAGCGCTCTGAGTGCAGCAGCCTCTTGTTTGGCTGGGGTCCATGATGACAGCGCCTGAGGGAAGACGTGGTGCCTCTCCTTCACCCCCACGTTAGCGCAGCATGCTCAGCACTCAGAAGAAGCGATACTATGTACTAGAGGTTCCGTCCACTGGGTCAGCCCTCCGTTGGAGTTTGGTGCTTTATGTAACAGACAGAGATGTGCTTGAGACCTGTTTCTCAGGAAATAACAACTCACTAGGGAGCAGGGCTAGCTCGGGACCATAGCTCTTTCTTCTTCGAGTGCAGATGGCACTTTGATGTCAGAGCTGGCTTGCTTTCAGTCCGGCTTCCAAACCTTAAGCAGCAAATGTGCACATTACCACTTTCATAGTGGAAAAGCCTGTGGTTTGCACGGCACTCAGCTCCTCCACGGGAACCCATGGCAACTCCTAGGGACTTCTGTGAAGGCTCTCTGGCCTGACAGTGTCCCCAGCGATCTAGAGTTGTGATGTCTGTAAAGAGAAAGCAGAGTGTTGTGGAGCAAGGGCTTCAAAGTGTAGTTAGTACCTGCCATTTGCTTTTCACATTCTTCCCCCAGTCAGCCGCACCCCGAATATATCAGATAGACAATCCCAGAAATTAAAAAAATTCATTAGCTCTAAATTACTCTTACAGTACATCGTTAGATTTGTTCTATTTTATTCTGTTGGGCAGCTCTTGCTCGGTCTGATTTATAAGTTATGCTTTATCGTAGGTGGGTATGTAGGGAGAAAAATGTGGTATGTATAAGGTTCTGTGTAGGGTTCAGTACTATCCAGTTTCAGGCTTGTACTGGTGCTTCTTGGAAAATATGTCCTGTGGGTAAAGGCCATTTTTTTGAAATTTTTAAAATTTTATTCTAAAGGTAAAAGAACCAAGACATACTAACAAACACAGACAAACATAAAACTACATGAAAACAGTAGATAACTGTACTGCTGATGTCTAATGGTTTATTGAAGGAAACAGTTAATGCTTTACTTTTTTTTATTTTTTGGACCAATTTTTTATGCCTACATCTGGTAATCTGAGCAACTAATTTGAAGACAGTAATATGTAACATAACTATGGCTGAATTCCTATCATCTTGTTTGGTGAAACTTTTTCATTCATAATTTTTTGTTTGTGTTTTTTATTCTCTTTAATGGTTTGATGCATCTTGCAATCATCTGGTAATCTGACCAACTTCAACAAAGATAAAAATATGTAATAGAACAACCACTGTTAATCCCTTTCATTTTGTTCTGAAACCGTGTATCATTCTTATTGTTTTTGCTCTTCTGTTTTTGTCTATGTGGTTGGCACTTTGCTAGTTCTTTTTTTAAAAATTCTCTTTAAAATTAAAAGAAAGCATTACAGAATTTCAGACAAGGTGATAGGAAATTGACAATTGTTGCATTACATATTGTTATCTTCAACTGTTTCAGTTTGGGTCTGGGGTATCCCCAGAGTTGAAGGGTTGGTCCGCAGCTCCTGGCACTATTGGAGGGAGAGTGGAGGGAGGATGTTAGGTATTAGGGGCGTCGCCTTGGAGGGGCTATGAGATGCTTCCTCCTCTCCTTTTACTTCCCGGCCACCAGGAGCTGAGCAACTTCGTTCCACTCCATGTTCTCTAGCCCAGTGTGCTGCTCCTCCACAGGCCCAAAAGCATCAAGGCCAAGGTGCTGTGGTTCAAATGTGTCCCTTCCAAACTGCAAGGTGTAACTTGACCTGCATTGTGGCCTTACCAGGTGTGGCCTCTGGGTAGTGATTCCATGTTGAGGAGTCCGTTCTCCTGAATGTGTTAGTGCCGCCAGATAAATGAGCCAGTGGGCCTTTCCAAGGCCCTCTTTTTGCCTGCTTTCTTTTACGTCACGAAAGGTCCCAGCATTCATCATGCCATTTTAGGTCAGACCTCAGGCTGTATCAGACACAGAACCTATTTGTGCCTAGATCTTGGGCTGCCCACCCTCCAGAACTGTAAGAAATGTGTTATATTTAAACCATCTAGTCTGGAAATTATCTTATTCCACCAGCAGCAACAGACTGAGGCAACTGGCTTCCCTGACTCTTCAGCCCCCTGACTTTGTCAGCAGCCTGACTTCACTGACAAAATACAAATGAAAATCTAGAGATTCCAAGGGATAGCATTGTACTGCCTGGCTGGATATGTTGTCCTTCATATTAACTGGATAGTCTCTTTATCCTTTGACTCAAGTTGTTTTCAGAGATTTAAATCATTTCCTCTTTTTTATGTCACCCAATAATATGACACAACATTGTCTCGAAACCATAAAACTCTCACTTTGATATTAAAGCATTTTCTTTCTGGACTACGGATGTTCGTGACTCCCAAATTCTACATGAATTTTCACAACTTCTTTATAAATTGAGTACTTTTTCATGAAAATGTGCCCAAATATTTACCATAAGATTAATAAAATACTTTTCTAGGGTTCAAAGCTTATATAAAAGAATGCAATCTCCAGAGAATCCCAGTGTCCTCTAACATCTTCTATCAAGCATAAGTCCCTGGGACCTGGACAATTATATATTTTCACTTCTTATTTAAATACCTTGCCAAAGAGATGGAGAATTTGTATATTCTGCAAACTTACTTAACAAAATCCACTTTGGGAAAGAATCGGCATGTATGCAGTGTCTTAATAAATTAAGAATGCATAGATGTTGGACCATCCTAGGGACCTCATTCAACCTTAATTACCTCCTTAAGGGCCCTGTCTTGGTTCACAGATTCATCTTGGAATAAAACACTTGACTTCGTAACACAAACAAAGAAGAATTCCCACTGTCAGTTCTGTTTGATCGTTCAGACACTTGTCGAAGAATAATGCCATTGCATGCTTACATACGTGGGTCTCATGGTGACAAGCTGTCTCCTTTGCTGTTCACTTGAAAATATCTTCATTTCATCGCTTGTTTAAAGGGGATTCTCTCTAGGTATTGAATCCCACTCAGAGCAATTTTTTCATCCAGTTTCCTTGTCTGATCACCAGAGTTTTGATTGAAAACCAGCAGCTGACGCCACCCTTACACTTCTGAAAGTAGTCTGTCTCTAGCTGCCCTTATGATATTCTCGGCTTTTTGTCCGCCACGGTGTGGCTTGATTTTCTCAGTTTGTTTTTTGAGATTATACAATGGTGAATAACTTGAGCCTTTTTTTAGCGGTTATTTTATTAATGGGTGTTTGTAGTGCATGATGATTTTATTCACTTTGGGGAGCTGGTGCACGGACTAAACACATTTTAATTTTTTTTTTTTATCTCTTTCCATTCCTTTCTCCTTAACGCCCCCCTCCTTCTCTCCATCTTTTGATCCAGTTCCCTTTGGCAAAATTCTTATCTTCCTGGTTCCTTATTTTGACATTGTAGGTCTTCTTGAGTCTCAGTATTGTTAATAAGTGACCAAAGCATCACCACTCCAGGTATTTCTAGGTTCTTTTTCTGGAGTCATCTCCATAAAGCCAAAGAGAAAACAAAAACAAAAAGGTGGACTGGTAAGCAACCTGGGTAATCTGATGTCTTGTCCAGGCACAGGCTGAGCCACCAAATGAGAACACTTACAGGGCGCGGAAACTAATCAATACATTTGTACCTAAAAGGGTTTCTGAATTGCACTAGAATCCGGGTTACTGGTACCAACGAGGGGAAGACCAGTGCCCTTCCCACAGGAGTCTTCTATGTCAAGAGAATGCATGGACCCAAGAGAATCAAGGACCAGGGCATCTACTCCAGACACAGGGAAGAGCGCTTGGAGACTGGTCTTCCAAGGAGAACCTTTTGTCTCTCCTTGAGGTAGATTTTGCGTCCTCCATGAAGGCAAATCCAGAAAGGGCTAAGCTTGCCAGCCTGCAGAAAAATGCCTACCTAGTGAAGAAAGGCAAAGAGATAGATAACAGTTGCTAAAATATGAAAAACTCACAGAAAACACATCTAATTAGTATAAAGTATTTACATATGCTGATCACTTGAAAATTGCAAAATACTCTATAAATTTCCTCAGAAGTAGGTCAGCTAACATTTGTCAAGTGCGGATCTTAAACTAGGCATTTCATGTTCATGAACGTGCACGTATCCCTGGGCTTCGACTTTACTTTCATGTCTAAAGTGCCCCGAATGCTGACTGAGGCTATTCTTCATATGTTTGAGGAAACTGAGGCATAGTTTGGTTAACTAACGATTAAAGTTACAAGGTAGGAGGGCCAGGGATACAGCTTAGAGGCACAAGTGCCTGCATGGCAAGCACAGGGTCCTGAGTTCAATTCTTGGTACCAAATAAGTAAATAAATAAAGTTACAAGGCAGGTTCACTTCAGAATCCAAGAAGTGTATCCCCAAATTTTCCCATTTTTTCATTCCCAATTTTTTTTTTCCATTATTAGGGATTGAACCCAGGGCTTCACATATCCCAGGCAAGTACTGTACCTCTTCCAGTCTCCCCAGCCCTTGTTAATTAACTGACTATCTATCTAATACTGAGAATTGAACACTGAGCTCTGTCCCCAGCCCTTTTTATTTTTATATTTATGTATTTATTTTTTGAGACAGGTCCTTGCTAAGTTTTCCAGGCCCATTTCAAAATTGTGATCCTGCTACCTCAGACTCCCTAGTAGGTGAAACTACAGCTGTATGCTATCATGTTCAGCTTTTTATTTTTGAGACAGGCCTTGCCAGATCACCCAGGCTGGACTAGAACTTGCAATCCCCCTACCTCAGCCACACCAGTACTTGGAATACAAACGTGTACCACCAATATTGTCACATTTAACCATCAGGGGAAAGGTAATGCTCTTGATAATTAGACTAAAAAGGATGTTTACCTTCATGTGTTAGTCAGCTGCCCGTGACTGTGACAAAATAGCACAGATACTCAACTTGAAGAATGGGGAGATGGACTTTTGGCTCTGGTTTCAGAAGTTTTAATCCACGGTCAGCTGAGTCCATTGAGTCTGGGGCTGTGGTAAGGTAGGATATCGTGGCACGAGTAGAGAAAAAAAAAAAGAATTAGGGAGAGAGAGAAAGAGACTTGCTGAATATCATGGTTTGGGGGATATTCTTGTGAACAATATAATACAGGACACATTTTATAAGATTATTTATAATACTCACCCAGAGAATCATATACAAGAGAGTGCAGGAAATCTGTCCACATGCTAAGGACCAAAGAATTCAGCTGAGGGCCTGGGTCCTGCAATAATGTCCTGCATGAGTCTAGCTGAAGACCTAGAGCCCATAACAATACCTCCCATGAGTCCAACTGGAGGCCCAGAGCACACGACAATGTCTCATGCAGGCCTGTTTAATGGGTCTGTGCTGGGAAGGCCCAAAGTTCAGTGGTGGAATCTAGAAAGTCTGTGCCAGCAGGATGAAGGATCTGTGCTAGCAGGCTGACGGATCTGCACTGGGGCCAGGAAGTAATGCTCACAGTAAGAAGCAGAGCTCCCCTGGAAGGTACCACAGCCATCTTCAGCAACAGTGAGGTCCCGAGCTCCTCCAAAGATGAAGGCAGCTGAGTTCCCATTGGGAAAGCCAACACAGCAAGCTTCTCCAGGAGACTGAGCAGTGCACCATCTTCCCCTCCAGAGCCATAAAGTAATGCTGAAAGTGAGGACCAGAGCTCCCCAAGGTGAACTGAAGCTATTCTCAGTGCTGACAAGGTCCCAAGCTCCTCGGAGGAAGAAAACAGTTGAGTTCATCAGGAAAGGCAGCATGACAAGTTCCTCCGAAAGAACCAACAGTTCCTTACAGCTTCTACCAGCTCCCAACAACCTTTGTCAGCTCCCAATAGCTTCTCTCCTTCTCCAGTTCCGCCTCTTATGCTGCTGGCAACAGTCCTCAGGTGGGCCTCCACACCCAGCACCACGCTTACTCAGTTCAGCTACCAGTCCACTACACTGGGTCCCAATAGTCCCTTTGAGGCCGTGCTCCCATAACCTCATCCTCCCACTAAACCCCCCTCTTAAAGGTCCCCGCCTCTAAATCTCCCAATAATTGCATCACAATGCTTCGATCTATTTGCCTTCAGGGAACAGTCCAGTGCAGACTAAAACATGGCAACATTTCCTCATTGCCTTCCTGGTATTCCCCCAACTCCTGCAGGTCTATCTGGGGAGCAGTGAGTTTGTAATGCGCATAAATGTACACAAGGCAGCACAGTGTGCACTCTCTACCTGCACTGTGAATGCATCTGGAAGAACATTTTCCTTAAACAAGTTTGAAATGCCCACTAATAGAGAAAATACGAAGCTTTTGGAATACCACCACTTATCTATGCATGAGTTGACTCCCTTATTACTCTTGTCTTCAGTATTCTAATCACCTCTGGAAAACACTGCAAAATGTCACTCTTAAGAACAACGTCTTCTCAAATACTCATCAGGTCCAGGTGATGAGCTGTTTATTTTTTAATTTCTGTACTAATGCATGGTCGTGTTTACATTATTAGCTAGTTTAAGACTGGATCTGAATTGAGAATGATTTGCCTGAACTTTTTGCCACAGTGAGAAAAGTAATTATAAGCCTTATCTCAGTTTTCTTAAAGGATACCACCTAGTTATTGCTAAGTAGTGTTTTTTTGGTTTTGTTTTGTTTTTAAGGCCAACTCAAAGATTAAGAACTGAGATTTTTTATCCATCACTTTCCTCCTTCAGATTTATTTTTAACTTCTTCATTTCTCATATTGATTTCTTTACTCTAAAATGCCAGCTCCGCATTCTACCTATCATGTCACCATTACCAACCTTGTCAAAGAGTGAGCAATATGATTTAGATCTAAAATGTCCCCCCAATGTCTCAAGTGTTCAGAGGTGGCACTGTGTGAAGATGCCTAGATCATGGGTGTGCAATATTCATAAGTGGACTGCTCCACTGATAAGTTAATTCATAGCAAAATGTGCTATTAGGAAGTGTAACCCAGCTGGAGGAGGTGAGTCCTTGAAAGTGTGCTTTTGGGATTGTATAACTCTTGCTCTGGCTTTTCTGTTCTGTCTGCTCCCTGGGTGCCACGATGTGAGCATCTTTCCTCCTTCATCCTCTTCCACCATGTTGTTCCTGCCTTGGATACAGACAACTTGTACTGAAATTGTGAGTCCAAATACCTCTGCTCCTTTAAGTTGTATATGCTACGTATTTTGTCTCAATAACAACAACAAAAAACAGTTGACTAACACATACCCAAATGAACCTTAGTATGAGGAAAGTTGGCCTTGAACATGCTGACTAAATTTTTCTCCATAATCTGATGAAATTCTTGGGAATGGGCAGGTCTGAAATTTCTCAAAGCACGTGCAGATCCCTATGATGTCTACTTCTTCCTGTCATCTGTGAATAAGTCATTGCCCTATTCTGAGTAGGATGTCTCTGAGGAAATGGCTCAGAACCTTTCCCAAGCATTGTAGGGGTAACAAAAATCCTGTTGCACCCAATCCCCCTGACTGATTTTTTTTTTTTTTTTTTTTGGTGTTCCCTGTGTTTACAGTTCCTTTAGAGTGACGAGGACACAATGGAAAATTAGATATACTGTTCTGCTCCTGTGGAATTTATGATTTGGTCATGGAGTTGTGGTGTAAGTGCTAACATAAAAGTACAATGGCAAATTTTATCTGTACTGCCAAGCAAAGCAATAGGGTTGAAGAGAGAATGGCAGTGGTCAGCTTAATCAGTTTAGGTCTTATAGGATCAAAAAATGGGCACTTTCATTGCAAAAAGGGCATGGAATGTATTATGTTTTGGACCTAAAATATCCTTCAAGTTAACAATGTCCAGAGGTGCAGATTTTGGAGGGTGGTTGGATTATGAACTGTCTGGCCTCGTCAAATGGATAAAGTCATTGACAAATTCATAATTTATGACATTAAAGAGAGATAACGAGAATGTAGAGGCTGCGGCATGGTTGAAGTTACTGAGTCCTGGGGGCATGTCTTGAGGGCACAGTCCTTGAGGACTATGTTTTGTCCCAGCAATTCCTCTTTAATGAACCTCTATTTTCTCTTCTTCCGGGGTGCTATAAGGTGAGCAGCTTTCCTCCTCCATATGCTTATGCCATGATTTCTGCCTCACCACTGGCCCAAAAGCAATGGAGTCAGCTAACCATGGATTGAACCCTCTGAACCTGTGCATCAAAGTAAACCTTTCCTCCTGTAGGTTGCTATCCTCAGATATTTGGTGGTAACAATATAAAATAGATGAACAATTGATGGTAAAATTAGAAAATTTCTAATTTCTAATTCAATTAGAAAATTAGTAAGTTAATTTGACCTGGTCATTTTCTTAATTGAAACACACAACCTGAGTCACATAAAAGCTTCCGTATAGATTGTCATGCTTTGTGTCGGCATGTCCCCCCAAATCCTCATGCAGCTATGGGGTGGGCTTCTAGATTTATTGATTGATCCATGGTCCAATGCTGGGATTATGGGTGTGAGTGCTACACCTGCCCCTGGGGCAGGTAGTTTGCAAACAATGTAAGGGAGGGAAAGAGGCTGCTTGCCACTGCTCCTCCCTTGTGCTTTTGTTGCTTTTGCTGTTTTCTGCTGCCATGAATGGTTGCCCTCTGCCATGTGCCACTCTGCCTTGGAGCCAGCCAAGTATGGACTGAAACCTCCACAAACTGTGAGCTAAATAAAACTTTTCTTCCTTAAATTTGGGTGCCTGGTATTTTATCCCAGCAACAAGAAAAAATTAACCAGGACAGAATTGGCATCAGAGAAGTGGGGTTGTTGCTATGACTGTACCTGACCACGTGGTTCAAGAGCCTTTGGAAATGGCTTGTGGAATGTGTTTGGAAAGGTTGGGAGATGTCACCTGAAAAAGTAGAGCGCGAACACCTGAGCTGTTCTGTACGGGAGATTCTGGTCAAAGCTCGGAAGACCAGAAGGCTGATGGAAATATTGCCATTAAAGACCAGGCTCAGGAAGTTTGTGCTAGGAAGAAGGACTGCATTGTGTGCTGGACTCCAGACAGTGTATGTTATGGCTTGGCAGAAAGTTTGCATTTTGCCTGTGTCCAGAGACTTTGCCTAAGACTGAGATCAAGGGCGGTGGACTGATTAATCTGGCAAAAGAAATTTCCAGGCAGTCAAACGTTGGGGCAATGGAATGGCTACTGTTTGGGGCTTTTAGCCAGATTTATGTTGAGAATCAAGCGCAAAAAGCCCAGCACGATGATGTGAAATGTGAATTTGGCTAGAAAGGAAGCTCCTGTAAAGCTGTGGATAGGCAAAGATAGCACTGAGGAGATCTCCATTGCTGAGAAGGAACAGGAGAATAGAAAAGATGGCCTGAGGGCATCACTGGGAGCAGCAAGTCTCCACCCTTTGCAGCCTCAAAACTGCAAGGGTGAAAGACTGCTTTGAGAAGAAAGCTGCAGAGTTCCTTATTCCAGAACGGCTTCAGTGGATGCACCACGTTACAGAATTAAGGTAGCATAGAGAATTTGTTCCTCAGAACTGGATTCAGAGTGCCTGGTGATCCAGGTGCTTGACCCCTATAGCCAAGAGAGAGGGAAGCCTGGCTACTGCTCCAGCTGGCAGCAGACCTGTTTATCATCCACGTGGCACTGGTTTTAGGCCCATACATAATGCAAGAGTTCTGAGGTTAAGAAGACTTCCACCTAGATTTCAAGAGGTCTAGGAGGCCAGGCAGTGTGCCCTTGAAAGGAAAGTGTGTGAAGCTATGGGCGAGAAGCCTGAAGTACAGTGGAGACCTCAGAAGGTTGGAAAAGCCAGGAACATGGATTGTCTGAGGAAAACTGCAAGGAGGGAGCAAAGTGTGTCCAAGAGATAAGCCATGGAAGCTACATCCACCAGAAGTACCAAAGGTGGAGCCACATGGACCTCACAGTTTATCACAGATTGCTTCAGATGTTCCACATGGAACTACAAGACTTAATGTTTGCCCTGCTGGATGTTGGACCTGGCTTTGGTCCCAGTGCTCTGTATCTCGTTTGTACCTTTTAGAATGGTAACACTAATTTTGTGCCATTGAATGTTGGAAGTGTTTAACTTTTCATTTGTACAGGGGCTTGCAAATAACAATTTGCCTTACAACTCGGAGGAGAATTGGTACTTGAACTTTTCAGCAATGCTGAAACTGTTAGAACTTTGGCAACTCTTGTAGATGGACTAAATGCTGTTTGTATAAAGAGATGTGCAAGATTCCTTGGGGGGCCATGGGTGGAATGTTATGGTTTATGTCTACATGTTTCCTCAAATCCTCACGCAGTCATGGGGCGGGCTTCTAGACTTTTGATTTATCTATGGTCTAATGCTGGGATTATGGGTGTTAGTGCTACACCTGCTCCTGGGGTGGGTAGTTTGCATACAATGTAAGGGAGGGAAAGAGGCTGCTTACCACTGCTCCTCCTTTGTGCTTTTGTTGCTTTTACTGTTTACTGCTGCCATGAACAGTTGCACTCTACCATCTGCCACTCTGCCTTGGAGCCAGCTGAGTATAGACTGAAACCTACACAAACTGTGAGAGCTATGTAAACCTTTCCTTCCTTAATTTTGGGCATTGAGGATTTTGTCTCAGCAGCAAGAGAAAAGTAACCAAGACACAGATGTTCACATATGTTGATAGTAGCTGCAAGGAAACAAAAGGACACTGTCAAAGATAGAGAGGTAAAGACACTAGATATAGAGATAGAGATAGATAGAGATAGAGATAGAGATACATAGAGAAAGGAAATTAGCTCTGCAATGAAATGCCCCAAGTTCCAATGTTATTGTTGCCTTTACCACTTTCCAAATGAGTTGACTGTAATTAGTTCCCATTAAGAGCATCTTCCTGCATTTCTAACAAGTTATATTATTTGGACAGGACATAGACAAAGAGTTCAATTGGAGAGTGATTACTGCAGATGTGTCAAATAAATGGATGGGTTCAATCCGTTTGCTTTTCTTTTTTAGTACTGAGTGCTAAACCCAGGGCCTTTGCACTGTTCTATTTCCCCAGTCCCTTTAGAAATTCTTATTTGCTTGTTTGCTTTGTTTGTTTGTTTGTTTGTTTGAGAAAGGTTCTTCCTGAGTCACCAAACTGTCTGTACTGTGCTCACACTTGTGATTCCTCTGCCTTAACCTCCCAGAGTGTTCAAATTGCAGGCATGCAGTCCATTTTCTAACAGAGAACATGTGCATCTTTTGATGTCATTGACCTGCTTTGCAATATCTTCCACTGTTAAAAAGAACTAGCACAGAAGATAAAATGGAAGAGAAAGAGCTTCATTGCTCATTGGGCATCTCTACTCTGAACTCTAACGTGCTCCAAAATATAAAATTCTTCAGTGCTAACATGATGCCACTGGTAGAAAATCTCACGTTTTAACTTCCCTTATACATAAAGTTATTGAAAATGCTGCATAAAATTACTTTCCGGCCACTTGTATTAGGTAGGTACGAAATGTAAGTGAATTTCATTTATGTTTCAGACTTGAGTCTTTTCCCAAAAAAATGTCACATTATGTGTGTGCAAATATCCCCAAATTTGAAACATTTCTGGTCCCAGGGATTTCAGATAAGGTTCAAGCAACCTGTATTAAGTGTGAGTTGAGATGAGTCTTTCTTTAAAACTCAGCTTGTCAGGATAAGCCGTGTCCTCTAGGAAAATGTGCAGCTTTAGACAGGATGACTCCTAACAGATGAAAAAGCACTAACTGATAAGATGGATAAGGGAGTTGGGACAGGAATAGGCAGTAAAAAGCCCAGGAGCAGAAGGCATCATGAGAGTGAAAGCAGCTTTGAGATACTGCTGAGAAGTCCAGAGAGACAAGCACAGAAAAGTGGATGCTGGGTACAAAAGCTTATTAGTTACCTGTGGCTTCAACTTGGCCAATTCATGGGAGATCAAAGACAAAGTAGAGAAATTTAAAGTGGAAACGAGAAGATTGTGATGTAGAAGACCTTTTGAGAAGTTTTACTAAATAGAGTAGCCAGAAACAGGCCTCTCCCTACATGGCTAAAAGAATCCAGGAGCAAGGGCTCACAGAGGACTTTGCTAAAGTCTGGTATGGAGTGAGATATTCAGAGAATTGACAGAGAAATGAAACCCCTGAGCTCTGCATGATAAAAGACCCTGTAAAGTCATCATAACCTTCCCCCCAACATTCTCCTTTATGGAATGAGACACGGAAGGAGACAGCAGGCCAAAGCACCAGCCCCGTGGAGAGAAAACAGGAAGGACGTCCCCACCAGCTGTGTCTGCATTCTTGGACTTGAACCCATCTTAGGCCAGTAAAGGGCTCGTGGATCTCCACTCTCTATAGCTCTCTGGACCCCACTCATGACTAGAGATGTTTGTTTATGGCTCTGCTGAGGAACTAGCTGCAGGCTTGTGAAGTACCCAAAACACACTTCTGTTCTGAAACCTCTTGCTCCCTGCCTTGAGCTGGAGCTCAGAGTAAAATTCCACAACGGCAGTATCACAGGTGTTCATTAATCTCCTTTTAAAAATTCAAATCCCCCGAGAAGTGACTCACCTCTTGGCCTATTCGGTCTTTTTGCTTCCTGCGCAATTTTCGCTGAGAATTGCTTATAAGAGAATCAAATCTGGATCGAAAGAAGAGGACCCAGAAAGAGAGGAAGTGAGAAGTAAGTGAGTCTTGAGAGCAGCGCAGTCGGAGAGGAAGAAAGCTTGAGTGGGCACTTCTTAGGATGGTGGTGAGGTGAAAGTAACTGCAGGGGAAGAAGAGAGGGAGTGGAGCAATGGGAGCGCAAAAGTGAGGGTGGTCGTGGAAGGGCACAGCCACAGCATGCATCATTTCCTCTAAGGCCAGCATCTGCAACTTAATTTTGGGTGGAGGAAGGGAATGATCATGTGTACTCTGGTGTCTGAAAACTTTCCTCTGAGCTGTCATTGTGCCAAGTAACCCTCCCCTTACTACGACAGTGCATGCCCACCATGTAATGAAGTACCTACTCTTTCTGCATAATTCAGTGCCTGCTCTCATCTTTGAACACTCAGCCAAGCTCCCATTGTGCATGGGAGCATTGAACAAAAAGTAGTCAGCATTGAACAAAAAGTAGGAAAAGTTTGTTTTGGTTCATGGCTCCAGAGAGTTCAGTTCATGGTTGGATGGCTCCAAGAAGAAACAGCATGGTGGAAGAGTTTGGGAGAGGAAAGATGCTCACATCATGGCATCCAGGAAGTGAGGGAAGCTGGGGATAGGATATACTCTTCAAAGTAACACCTTCAGTGACCTGTTTCATCCACTTAGATCCTACCTCCTATTAAGACTATTTAGCTAATGAACGCATTAGTTGATTAATCCATTTGATGCTTTTAGAGCCTTCATGAGCCACTCGCTTTTTGAAAAATTTTACCTCTGAGCCCATGAGATTTGGGGAGCGGGTATATTTTAGATCTAGTTATAACAGTGGCAACTGCTGGAGACCTTTTTTCCTCCTTCCATTCCATACCTGGGGATGCTTCCCAAGGTACATCTTCTGTGTTTGTGTCCAGATAATGTGGATTAGCCAGCCTTCAGCTGCATTCTCTCTGTGCCAGAGTATATTGGGCGGTGACATCTTCTCCCAAACTAACTCCTTGAGTAGGCACCAGCCTCTGGAGAGGCACACATGGCCACTTCTGAGAGTCTGCAGAAAGTCTACAGGAAGACTCATTCAGGGTATGTTAGTTCATTTTCATTACTATCACGAAGCATGTGATGCAGGCTACACTCACCTTATAATGAAAATATTTTTTGAAGCTCAATTTTTATTTTCTCTCTTTACTTCCAATTTTGTCTGTAGGGTGTATTTTTGTTGTTTGAATTCTGTGTGTCAATGTGCAACCAGCCTTTGGCCAAGTGAACACCGTAGATGTTTACATAAAGTAGCAGAGAAGGCCTCATCTGGGTTTGGTGACTTAAACACAAGCAATACATGGGAGGTACTTTGCAAGAAGGCACCCTATAAATCATCACCAGAGCCCACATGAGTGTGACATAAAGACTGCTTTTCATTTTAGTGCACTTCAGCATCATCTAATACAAGTGAAGTTGGGCTATCGTAGCTTTCCATGATAGCCCGTGCTGTTTCCTAGATGGAGCATGTACTTCTACCTTTCCTCTTACTGTCTTTTGCTATTTACTCTGCCCAAGCTCGCTCTGCAGAGCCAGTTTCTCCCCCACTCTTCACTTTTACTTCCTTGAATAAACTTTGCCACAGCTAAAATAAATTAGTTAATTAAATAAAACAATTAAAATTAGATAAATCATGTGTATTTTTGAGAGATTGGAAAAGGATGTTAGTTTTGATACTTCTTGCTTGTAGCACTGGACTAATGTAAACTAAATAGAAGGTGTAATGGGAGCAGGGGTTTTTCCTACTGCCACCTTTCAGTGGAATGGAAAAACACTCAAAACTGAAACAAACCAGGGTTATCCTCCAGTTCCTCCATGGTGGTTGGAAGGAAATGAATTTATAGTCTTATTTTGTACTCATTTCATGTTAGAATGGATTTATAGGAAATGAGAAATAAGGCAGTTTGGCTGGGGTGTGTGTGCATTATATAACAGAAGAAAATGAACTTCGGTTTACCTCAGGGATCCAGATTCCTTTGGGATTAGCTCTGTTTTTTCCTGTGACCTTTTATTTCTCATGGAGAAGAGTTTTCTTTTGAACATCGCAGATATTTCTAAAAGGAGGGCAGGTGTGAGGAAGCTACCAAAAAAGTAATATGGATGTATCTTATGACAGTATTGTATGGACTAGATTATGGCCTCCAACATACACATATGTTGACGTCTTGACGCTCAGAACTTCAGAATGTGACAGTGTTTGGATATTGCTTCTTAAAGAGGCAATTAATGTAAAATGCAGTCACTGGAGCTGGCCCTATTCCAGTAGGACTTCTGTCATTCTGAAGAGGAAAGGAAGACAGAGACACACACAAAGGGATATAGAGTCTCTTTACTGAAACTTCTATTATCTCCTGTCCATCTTTAGCATGTAAAAGACCCAGGGATGAAAAATTATTATTGTTCTTACTATGTGCAATTTAAATTAACCCAACTTAACTTCACTCCTATCAGATGCTTCAAAATGCTCCCTATGAGAAAAAGAGATGAGGACACAGTTTGTGGACTCCCAGCCTCAAGGCATGGAAAACATGACATCTCTCTTGTTTATGGCACTTGGTAACCCTTTCTTTTAGCAGCTCAGAAAGATTATATAAGGATTTTCTTAAAACAGTGCGTAGCATTTCTCATATGGAAATGTCTAGTGTCTTAGTTACTTTCCTCCTTGCTGGGACAAAATTCCTGATGCCCACAAGTGAACGAAGGAGAGATTTATTTCAGTTCAAAGCTTCTAGAGATTTCAGTCCATGGTAAGTGGTCCCATGCATGGCAAGAGAGAGCGACGGAGGAGCACGGCAGAGGACAAACCACTCACGGCGTGGTGGTGGAAACAAGCAGAGACAGAGAGAGGGACAGAGACAGAGAGAGAGAGATCAAGGGAGGAGGAGAGAGAGAAACTCTCATAGGCCACATCATCTGACTACCTTTTCCCATCAGGCTTTGCATCCCACCACATTTAGCAATAAACTCACCACTGAACTAATCCCCTGTGAGTATCCCAAACCTATCATCATCATCTCCCCAAAGTGCCCTCTGTGAGCTCATAAGGCTGCATGTGTGTGTGTGTGTGTGTGTGTGTGTGTGTGTGTGTGTGCATGTGTGTGAATGTGCACATGTGCAAGGGTCTAGATAGAAACCATAGCAATTATCCAGTGGCAAACTCCAAAACTCAAAAAATACGTGTTAAGAAGAAATCAAACAAACCCAGTTGGATCCTCAGTAGTCAAGAGCAGCCGTGTTCAAAACTCATCCTGGAATGAAAGGGTGCATTATGGAAAACCACTGGAAATGTTGGTCACCGAGAAGGAAATCAATGCCATAAGCCATGGCCATGTGCAGACCGTAATGTAATCAATTAAACAGCAAGTGCAGTTGAAAATGAACAGGACAAGGAATTCATGCCAATTTTCTAATTGTAATTCTAAGCTTTCAATAGATATTTTAAACTTATATTAAGCAAAACTCCACACATATGTATAGAGGGAGAATCTGCAAACACATCTATAGTAAATACATCTACATAGTAGGGTGTTTTTACAGCAGATCATGTTATCCACATATGGGGCACCCAAGAGGATGTCATATATTGCCAAAAACCTACCACACTGCCACACCTTAGAGAAGAAATTGAAAAGGACTCACACCCAAGTTGGGCCTTTGCTTTATCCACACCCAGAACTACACAAAACCAATCAGGGAAGTAATTTTGTAATAAAACACCCTTGATTCCAGCATCACACACTTACTTCTAGCATCACATACTTAATCCTAGTATTACACACTCTAGTTCTAGCCACCTCTGAAAAGCCCCACCTATGACCACATGAGGCTTTGGTGGTACATCAAGACATAAGCCACGACACAAGGTTACCCAAGCAGCACTTTTCTATACTAATAAACATCTGGAAGCTCATGACCACCACACTGAGCACCTCTTGTAACTATGGAGGCCAAAGGTAACTTGTATAAATTTCATGATGTCCCAATAAATGTAGTATTAAAATATTTATATATTTCATTTGTTAAAATGAATTGCATAAACCAAAATCTGTATTAGTTAGACTCCTCTGGGTGAACACAGTCAATATAAAATATATGTGTAATTACGGGAAGGAACGTACTACCTAGGCTTATACGATTGGAAGCAAAAGAGTCCACAGTGGCCATCTCTGCACTAGGTGGAGCCAGGGGCTCCACCAGCTGCTTAGCCCAAGAAGCTGGAAGCCATGGAACAGGAGGGGTCAGGGATGGCGCCCCAGTCTAAGGTTGAAGAGTTGGACATTCACAGCAGAGTCACCAGTGTGAATCTGCCTTGAGACGGTAGATCCACATCCAAAGACCATAGTGAAGATTAGAGCAGGGAGACCTAGTGCTTCCAGATATCTGTGTTACCTAAAAAGAATATTAAAGTATTCTGCCCATTCTCAAGCAAATATGTACCCTGTATAAATTTTAGGTTTTATTTTAATGAAACAAACATTAATATTAATTGTGACTCTGATACGTAGTGTAAGTTTTCAACTGCGAGTTTATATCATCTTAAGGAAATATATATGCCTCAATCCAAATAATTGGAATATTTATATAAAGCAAAAAGGAGAACTGTATGATCTCTCTCTCTCTCTCTCTCTCTCTATATATATATATATATATATATATATATATATATATTCCCCAAGATGA
>NW_004955499.1:5048954-5092762 GCF_000276665.1 Chinchilla lanigera | reverse complement strand
ATATATATATTCCCCAAGATGAATGAATGTATTCATTATGTATAGCAAACATGTGCTAATAAAAAATTCTTCAAAATTATTAGACCACAGAAGAAAACAGTGTTATTGTCCTTAAAGTCCTGCACACAACCTACTTTAATTCTGAAGGAGATTTTTATACTTTGGTTTCTAATAACTTCCTTACACTGCAGGATTTATTTCCTAATCAAAATACCATCTAATGACAAAGAACTGGACTTGCTGATGTCAAACTGAAAAGCCTGGTTGGATTTTGCAGGTTTTTCTAGCAGCAGAGTGTCAACCTCTTGCACACAAGCTCCTTCATTTTGTGTTTCACAAACCTGTGTCCAGAAATTTGGTTTTAAAGATTTAAAAAAAAGTAGTAAAAGGGGAATGGCCTCATACTTCAGCTTTTACATTCTACATAGACCTATAGGTGAATGGTTGGTTAGATGGATATAGATAGATGGATGATAGATAGATAGATAGATAGATAGATAGATAGATAGATAGATAATGCAAATAGATGAGTAGGTGGATAGGCAATATATAGATTAAATTAATAATAGATGATTGATTAGATGGGTAGATAGAATGATATACATAGATCAACTCTAGCTTTATTAGATGATGTTTCTATACTTCTGTATATATGTGTTATGACAGATATATAGATAAATGTTACTTCTGTTCATGGTATTGCCTTGGAAGTCAGTGGGTGGATGTTAACTTCCAAATTCACCATAGTTGTTTTCTTTTAACAACAAGAATGGAAATTTTAGTACCTTCTAAGAAATCAGCTTCCAGTGGCTTCTAGACTACAAAGGAAGGCAGCTTATAGAGTGACTACATGGACAATGTTCATGCGACCTTCACAGTGGGTGCATTAGAACTCTCCTTGAGCTAGTGGCCATTCACTATTCCTAACCCACATGACCTGTGTGGGTCACAGGATGGCGGTGTATACAGCTAAAGGAGCCCAGGGCTGAGGCTGCTATGCTGTTTTCCTGGATTTCCTCATGCAACCAATTGTTCCACTCAGCTCTTCCTACCTCATCTCATGTTGGAGCCCTTTTCTTCAGGAGCTGGTATGCACTAGCGAGGTGCTCAGGGCACACACAGAGAGACGTGGTTCTAACACACCACATGGCCGGCGTTGTTAGTTTTTCTCCTTTTTGTCCTCCAGTCTGCAGCCACTGGCATGAAACACCACAGTAGGTCGTATGGATAGCCACACCTCCACAGCCCGTGGTAGCACTTGATATTTCCCAAGGACAGTTTCCTGAACCTCCAACCACATAGTGAAATTAGTGGGGAAAAAAAGAAATGAGCAGTGTCCTTCTAAAGGTGCCACAGTGTTTGAAACAAAAATGATCTACCCGATTTTGCATCTTGAACCTACCATGTTCCTCAGCAGAATGAGAGATGAGAGAATCACACACATATCCTGGTTAATCTAAGTATTTATCTGAGAGCTTTTTCAAGGGGGGAAAATAGCCATGAACCTTTCTGAGGTCCTGGGTTCCTCAAATTAATCTTTGTTAAAATAACAATTTCAAAACCCTGTCCAGATGTCTGTCCCCAACCTGCACCCTCCCTCCCTCCAGCCAGTGTAGATCGGGTAAATTGAGTGAGTTGAAATTGCCAATTAAGAACCTAAATGAAGGCTATCGATTTCCTCCATGGCAGTGAATAGGTTACCCTCAGAAGGTGGCCGGTAAAATACTTCATTGAGCTCCCCCAGTAAATAAGTGCATTTCTCTCCAGTACTGTAAGCTCCCCGCGAGCCAGCTCCTGGAGGAAAATTGTCTTTTCCGATGTTCTGAAGGAAAATCTATCACAAGGCGAATGTGAGCCCTAGGAAGCAGCACACAGCCATCACCCCCATGACCTTGTGCTCCTTGAGTGCCCTTGACCGGTTCCATTTCTTGCTGTCTTGGCTGGATGCCTGGGAGGACCCGCTCCCTATACTCTGCTGTCTCTGTGTGTCCTGGACTGGGTGACCCTGGCCTCAGCACTATGCAACAACCTCTAGAAAGATGCCTTTAGGAAGCTCTTTGTGCCCCACCCAGTTCATATTTTGGGGCCCTAATCCCTGAGACCACAGAGTATTACAGTATTTGAAGACCAATCTTTAAAGAGTTGATTACAATGAAAAGAGGAAATACAGTGGGCCCTGCTGTCCTCCTAAGAAGAGGAGAGGAAGACACAGATGCATGCAGAGGGACGAACATGTAAGAGTACAGGGAGAAGATAGCGCCTGCATGCCAAGGACAGAGCCCTCAGAGAGGGAACCACACCTTGGCTTGTCCACCTCTTGACCTCAGACTCGCAACCACCAGGACTGGGGGAGAATAACTTGGCATTATTTAACAGCTCGCTGCAGGGTCCCTGTCTTTGTGGCGCCAGCCCTGCAAAACTACCTGAGGTAGGTATTCGGAGAATTTTCCCAGTAATGGCACTTCGCAACTTTCAAGTGGCCCTCTTACTCGTCACACTTGATGGCTGAGAGTAGCTGGTGCCACTTAGGCCTTGTGACCAGAAAACTAAGCACTGTGACCACTCTGAGGCTGTCTGTGTTCAGGCGAGCTTATTTCTCTAGGTACCATCATTCCTGAATTCCTTAATGGCCCAGGCTTCTCTACAGCTTCACTCTGCTGTGTGGACAGTACTGTCATGTTCCCGTGATAAGCTGGGGCCTGTCACTGTATCATGCATTTCCTGTGTGACTCAGCCTGTCTGCATGATCCTGTGAACCAGTCAGAGTTTGGCTACGAAGTAAGGAAGTCATATTTTTTGGTTATAATTGTGTACGGGCACTGTGCCAATTACAGTGGTACCTCAGTTAGTAGACTTAATTTGTTTTACAGTTTGGGGGAAGATGGCCGCATTTGGGTTTGTGTGGGGAAGATGGCTGTGGTTGGGTTTGTCACCTGATGTGCAGTTTGCAGGTGGAAGCAAAATTTACCAAATGCTTGTGTTTGCCAACCGAATTATTCGCAAACAGAAGCATTTGCGGGCAGAGGTATTGCTGTATTTGGATTTTCTTGTCTTGTTGTGATATATTTGCTCAGCAATGCATGCTTCTGGGTTTCACCCTGGATAAAACTGGGCTATCTGTTTTCCTCCCTTAGAAGATTATAGGGTCGGTAGGTAGGTAGGTAGGTAGGTGGGTGAGTGGATAGGTAGGTAGATAGATGAATTGATAGGGTGATTGATAGGATCATAAATAGATGATAGATGAATACACAGGATGATAGATAGCAGACAGGATGAACACATTCATAATTAATCCTATCAATAATATGAGATGATAGTATAATAGATAAATGATAAATGATAAGCTGATAGATAATAGATTGATAGAATAATAGATGATAGTATCCTAGATGATAGATCTATGGATTCATCAATAGATAGATAGATAGGTAATGTCTGCAACTGAAACGTGAAAAAATCCTATTACAGTAGGTTCTGAAATATGAGCAGAATATTAGATGACACCTGCTTGTATTGTTGATTCTGGACCAAAGGTTCACTGATCCAACCAAAGGGGCTAAGCATGTGAGATAACTCCAGAAACTAGCAAGTTAGACAGTTTTCTGTCACTGAGGCAGGCTCAGGTGGGGGATCTGTTGGGACAGGGGACTGGGGAACTGGCCTAGGGTTGGGAGGACAAGCCGGAGAAAGGCCAGTTGGAGAGTTGTCAACCTGAGATGTTTCACCACAGTCTACACAGCCTGCATGCGTGGCTTGTGCATTGTGGATCCCTGAGGCAAAGCAGGAAAGGGTTTTTAGGAAGCCAATAAACACGTGAAGTCAAACTCCAGCTACTGAGCATTGGCAGGATTATCACAGGAAAAGCTGGAAGAAGCAGACTTCCAAATCCCAGCTGTGTCTGTAGAGCTGGCAATGGAGCCCAGTCCCAGAGCAGAGAGTAGCATCCTTGCCAGAAAGATCAGGGCTCTTCCAGCTGAGCGCTGCTGGCCTTGCACAAGAACACCCTGGGTTGTGGGAGACAGTCTGTGCACCTTGTGATGTTTGTCAGCATCCTGGCCTGCACACGCTACGTGCGAACGGCACCCTCCTCCACGCAGGAAAACTAAACCTGTGCCCAGAGGTCTCCAGATGCTCCCAAAGAGTGATGCTCATGCTGGACATCTGCCACCAAGCTGTGCAGAAGGATCCGAGTCCAACTTTCTATGAGAGAGAACTGAGTGATGCACTGACGAAGACTGGCCACAGCCCACGCTCTGAGAATGGTGGTATTTGTGACCTCTGGCGCGAGGGGCGGGCCCAAGAGAGGCCAGCAAGGAGCCACTGTGACTCTACAGTCCCGAGATAATAGGTCTGCTTTGCAACAGGACTACACCCCACTCCCTGCAAACAAAGGGGACCTCAACGGGGTTTTCTTCCCACGCTTTCCCTGCACAGCCCAGATCCAAAGGTTAGGATGGCCTGGAGCAGTCCACTCCGAGAGAAATCATACTCATCGGTAGCTCTGATGCCATATGCACTGTAGACCCCACAATATAATGTAAAAATAACTCTCCCTGTACTGTAAAAGCTTACAGACTTAGAGGAAAAAGTGACCATTGTAGAACTTCAGTAGATATTCTCTGGAGGAACCTAAGCCTGGTGCAGCATCCCTTCCATGTCGACCAAGTGATCTGCCCTCAGCATGCAGATTGACATCTGAGGGTGTAAAACAAGCAAAATTTACTTTTTGCTTACTCAAAAAACCTATGGTCTTCCCAGGGAAGAGTGGGGTATCCTCTGTCAAAGTTGACACCATCTATTTATCACTTTATGCCTAATGGTCTTCTAGTGATGAATCAACTTAAGTCGTGTACCCTTGGGCATTAGCAGAACTTACCTTTTTAAATAAGGCAAAGGTTGACAGGACGAGCTTGTCTCCCCTGGGGTTCACAAACACAGCTCTCTCTTAGAATGGGCCACTGATAGGTAGAAGGGCTCTGATATGTTTACCCCCAGGTACCATTTTCACGGGGGCACTTGTTATCAGAGAAGCCAAGCTTGGTTCTGTGAATCGATAGGTACAAGGGTGCCGAGCTGAGAGTTTCCCCCACAGTCCCATAACACTGACCCTTTGCTACCTTCCACACTCTGAACGGTGAGCCACGTGGTCTATCGTTATAATCAACAAAGAAACTAGGCCAAGAGGACCTTCCCTTAGAGAAGACATTAACTGGAATTGTGGAAGATGGCCGTTCCAGTGAATGGCATTCATCCACGCAGCAGAGTGAGAAAAGTGTAACATTTGCAAAGAAAGCTACCGATTGTAAGCGAACCGTGGATGTCCCCGGGCAAGAGGATAAGCTCTCTGTAAGTAAAAAAGTGAACAACTGCCGCAGGGAGCTGAGTAGCAGGAGGAAATGTGAGGTGTGATTAGAAACTACAATGACTATTAAAATTGTAAGAACTTATTACGTTAAGGGCACATTACTTTGAATTCCCTCTCAAGTTCCACCTCCTGGCTTTGCACACACTGATCCCCTGGTTCTTGTGCTTTCTGCAGCAGCTCTGGTGTTCTCTTTTCTGAGTGTCTTTAGTTGTGCTGTCATGGCTGCCTCAGTGTCCTGAACTGATTAAAAATGTTGACTATGAAGAAGACCGAGTAATCTCACAGTGCCAGTCTAGTGAATAAAAAGAGATGAAGACACACTGTGCTGTTTTTATCAGCCTGTCTTTCCAGTGCATGGTGCTCAGAAGCAGCAGTCATTCTAGTTTTGATCACACCTCGTAAAGACTCATGGGAAAAAGAGCTGTTTCAGAGAATGGCAAGATGCCAGGCATGGTGGCTCATGCCTGTAATGCCAGCACTTGGAAGGCTGAGGCAGGAGGATTGTTGAGAGTTCGAGATCAGCCTGGATTACAAAGTGAGCTCAAGGCCAGCCTGAACTGCATAGCGAGACCTTCTTGAAAAAAGCCAAAAAAAAAAGAAAGGGCAAGAATCATGACATCAGCCTGTTTGAAGCAAGGAGGAGGGTTTGGAGGGTGGCTCATGGCAGTGTGTCATTTACTGTATTTATTTATTTTTTTAAAATTGAATATTTAGTGTAGATTCTGATTACATCTCATATCATCCTCCTTCAAAGAGCCTCTGAAGGAATCATCATGGAGAATAGGGTCCTAGGACACACTCTGGAATCACACAGTCCCTGTTATGGAGCCCTGGAAGCATGGGCAGATTTACTGCCATTCAGTTCCTTGGCCTCTGCAGGCATTGCTGAATTCTGGGAGGTGCTCTGGTTAAAAGGACCTTAGTACAGTTGTGTGGGTCATTGTGAAATGTGATTTTCTGATCTACTTGAAAATACACAGACAGCCAGGGCAAGCTGGGTGAACTCCCTGAGGTAGGATACAGTATAGTAGTATTTCAAAACATTTGAAAACTAATCAATGTAAACCATAGTATTATCTAACTACAAAATAAAAACATAGGCACATGATCGTAGAGAAAGCGTTTTTTAAAATTTGTACATCTAGCCTTTATCCAAAGCCCCATGGCAGCATAGAGATAGAAAGCACCGTCACTAGGCTGACAAAGGTCATCTGCTAGCTAAGGCCACAGGTAGTGGCAAAACTGAACTCTTTTTTCCTCTTAGTTCAAGAACAAGATGCAGTTGCCCATGTTCAACATTCTTTGCCATGATGTTCTAGACATTCAAACCAGTACCATAAAACCAATCAATGAGTCAGAAACATTCAGATTACAAAGAAAGACAGAAAACTCTTTGTATACACAGGCAACATGGTCAAAAACCCAATGGGGTGTATGAGAAAGAACTCTAGTTCATTTAAAGGTTACAGGACACACATGAGACTAATATATGAGAAATCGATCTCTGTATATACTAGCAATGAACAAAAAATTCAAGTTAATCCATTCTCTTTTTTCTTTTTGTCTTTTTGAGACAGGGTCTCGCTGTGCAGTTCAGGTTGACCTTGAGCTCACTTTGTAGCCCAGGCTGGCCTCGAACTTGCAATGATCCTCCTGTCTCAGCCTCCCGAGTGCTGGGATTACAGGCGTGCACCACCATGCCCGGCAATAATCCATTCTCTTTTAATGGCATATGACATGGACATTTCCAGGACTAATGTGAGAAAATATGTGAAAGACCTGTAGGTTTAAAACAATAAAGTTTTACTATTTTTAAATACTTGGACTCAATTCTTGGATCTTGCTGTGCTAGGCCAGCACTCCATAAGTGAGCTACATCCTCAGCCCTGGCAAAATACTGAAGAGAGAAATAAAGGATGTCCTAAATAAGTACATAAATGGACATCGTTCATAGGTTAGAAGATGCAATAATGTTAAGTGGTCTATTCTTCTCAAACTGACCTATAGACATAATGTAGTCATGATCAAAATCCTAATAGACTTCTTTTTAAAAACCAGCAGGATTATTCTATCACGCACTGAGAAATTTCAACACTCAGAATTGCCAAAAGAACTTTGAAAATAAAAGTAAAGAACAAAAGGAAAATCTAACAGTGGGGAACTTCAAGATTCACTATCCAGAGAGTGTGACGCTGACCTAAAGATCCACAAATAGGTCAGTGTTACAGAGTGGACTCACATGTAGAAATAACTAAGTTTCAAAAAGATACAAAGAATTCAGTAAGGAAATGATAGTTTCGTAAACAAACGGTGCTGGTCATCCGAATATCCATACGCAAGCAAAACAATGAACTTTCACCCATGTCGTGAATAATACACATAGAATAATATGAACTTTAAGTGAATCCTAGACCTGCATATGAAACCCAAAGCCACAATACTTCTAGAAGCAAAATCTTAAGAGCAGAAAGCACAGCCTAACATATGCACCACTTCTGGGGAACTTTGAAATGATTACCTGTTCTTATTATGACTCATTTTTTTCCCTATTTCTTTGTATGCCTGGCAATTTTTGATTGGTAGCCAAATATTATGAATTCTACATTTTAGGGTGTTGGGTATTTTGTATTCCTGTAAATATTCTTGAGCTTCGTTCTGGAGTTTAATTAAGGTACATGGAAACAATTTGCAACTTCAGAGCCTTGCCTTTGTGATCTGTTAGGAAGGATCAGTCCTAGCACCTAGCTTTTCTCTAGGACTAACACAAGACTTTTCTGCATCCTCCACCCAAATGCTCTGGCAATTATAAATCCCTCCCACCCTGGCTGGTGATGATAGACACTCTTTCCAGCCCCGTATCAAGCACTCTTTTCTATATTTATTTCAGGGGGTCTTTTTTCTATCCTTCTTTCAAATTGAGGCACTGACCAGAACTCAGCCAGATACTCAAGAGTCTTGGGGTCTCCCGTTCTGTGGAATTCCCTCCTTTTCGGGTTGTGTTCAGCTCCATTTCCTTTACTCAGCTGATCAAACTCTGCCGCAGTTTCCCTGGTTCACTGCACCCTGGAAACTCTTTGCTTGCTTCCCACCTCTCACAGGGGATTGCCCTCTTCTGGGGTCTTGAACCACTGTGCTATACATTCTGTTTATTGGTTTTTCCAGTAATTTCTAGTAGGACAGTTAATCCATTTCCTGGTACTTATTCCTGGTCAGAAAGGGAAGTCACATCATTACTCCCATTGAATCCTCCCAAAACAAGAATGAGCTATGCATAACCTCATTTCCGAGAGGAAGAGATGCAACCAGGGGCCACTGAGATCATCTGTACCGAGCGGGTCCAGTGTGGTGCGGGTACTTGAACCCAGCCATCCAGGCAGCAGAATCTAGCATCATGGAGGCAAGTTCCGAGACATTTGCACACCTTAATGCACTGCGTGCTGACTGCTGCTGTTCCTTTTTGATGAGACCTGTGGAATTTCATGTAGAATAAGACCAGCTTCTTCAGAAGATACATCTGGGCCATCACAGCTACCCCAGGAATTCTTGCTTGGCCTTATTCTCCTCCTTACTGTAACTTAATATTTGTGTGCAGAGTGATGTGTTAATTATCTCCAGAACTCCATTCTGTGACCCCTCAGCTGGATCCACAAGACATGCCCCATGACATACTGGTACGGTCCAATTTGTGAATGATGTGGATGCAGTGTTTTGAATGATTACAATAAGCCGAAGTGCTTGGTGTGGTGGTACAGGGCTGTAATCTAGCACCGAGGCAGGAGGATTATATGTCTGAGCTCAGGAGGAGCAATTTAGCAAAACCCTGCCTCAAACTAAACAAACAGAAGAAGGGCTGGGGAGCGAGCTCAGTGTGAAAGTCCTGATTCCTATCCCCAGTAGTGGAGAAACAAGAAAAGAAAAAGCCAAAGGATGCCAAAAAAGGAGAGGGAAGAAAACAATTTTGCAGGTGAGTGGATGAGAAATTCACTTAGGCAAAGAGATGATCCAGTCCTTAATTCTGTAATGATTTTTGCATAAAATCAGCCATATTATATTGTCCTGAAAATTAGGTAGCAGCCTATCCTTCACTTGCTTTTATGAGTTTGAAGCCAGGATCTGAAAGCGAGACGAGGACATTATAGCCATTTGCAAATGCAGCATTCCACCACATGTCCCTAAAATATTTCCCAGTTGTTGGGGCTTCCATTCTCAGGGTCAATATGCGTATCTGTATTTACAATTAAGATTTTGACAGTGTAAACATGACATCGCTATCCAAACTAACATATCATTAAGACACCATAAATTATAAACTGCAAAGGCCATCCTCAAAAGTTTGTGCATTATTTTAAACAAACTTTCACACACACACATGCAAAAGTTTACCTTGACATTTCAATCCATAAACTTGATGACAGTTGTACCAAATGCATCTTCCCTGGCAGAATGAGTAATCAGGATGACAATATGATAGTCAGTAAGGGGCGAGGGTAAGGATATTTGTAGGAGGGAATGCTGTATGTTTTTGGTCCCTGACAGTCTCTGCTTATTATCTTTCATGTAATTATTTCCACCATTGCAGAGGAATTAGATCCCACCTAAGGTGAACTGTTGTACTAGTCTCTCTTCCTTATCAGTTGACCCCAAACCAAAAATGGCATTGTCATACAATGGCCACGTCCACAAAAAGCCAATACATTACTTTTGTAATACAAGGACCCTTACTTGTGCAGGAAAACCATTTATAGGCAATAGCACATGCTAAGAATCTCGCCAAGCTCCCCTCTGTCTTTATGACCTCTGCGCGTATATGGAAGGTCATGCAAGCAGCCAGGGAACACCTACCCTGGCAATTCCAGCAGATGCGTTTTGTAGATTGGCTGCTGATTTTCCCAACAATCCGTCAGGCTGCCTCTCCAGTGGCTGCAGGCCACGCTCCCCGAGCTATTCCAAGGTCCAATTGCTGAAACACAGGACACATGAGCAGCCAGGTATGGACTGGATTTGAGGCACGGGGATTTCCCACTCACTTTGCTACATAGGCTGGCATCTGCCGGTGGGAGCACCAGCCCTCACCAAATGTTCTGGGGGCAGAAAGCCTCAGGGAAGCAGCAGGCTCCTCCTTGCACTGCCCCAGGGAACACAGAGCACTTTGCTTCTGAAATAGCAGGGAAAATGAACGTGTGGCCTTGGTGCTCATGATGGCGGTGCCATGCGTATTTCTCTGTGCATCACACGCGTGCACGCTAGTCACCATTAACCTGCCCTTGCAGACTGCTATCGTCGATGCCCAAGCATGAGATTTTCTTTACCTTTTGCAGTAGGTAATAATAGGGGGTTTGGGCAAACTGCTCAGCACAGCTCTGGCTTATGGGCGAGTTGTAAACAAAGTCCTGAATGCAGCTCAGCAGGCCTCACTTGAGCGCCAATGTTTGTGAAAAGGCTGAAGAACTATTAAGCTCCTCCAGTGTGGACCACGGAGACCTCATTACCTATCTCAGCATGGCGGCACTCCATTCAAATGGAAGCCAACCCCTCTGACTTCCAGAAAAGCTTGGGAAAATTAATTCACTTCTTCCACAAAGTCTCTGGAGCAGGCACAAAGCAGAACCACTTAAGCTTCTGGTCACCATATTCATCTCTGCACAATCCCTGCAGAACTTCAAGGGTGTCCATACCTCTGTCTTTCCATCTTACCCCAAACTCTCTTTTCCTCTCTCCCTCTCTCTCCCCCATCTCATTCTTCTCAGACACCCTCTGCCTTTTCATTATTATGTCTTTTGTTTTCTTCTAAGACGAATTCCTGAATCTTTAAAACTATACTTCACTCCTAGTCTTTCAGAAATTTTTCATATTGCATCTGTGTGTAATACCCTCATAAACAATACAGTTGCCCTCAAAAATGACCGGGTGACATCCTATCCTTTGGGGGCGCAGAGGCAGAGGGACAGAATTTGCATCAATTTCCATAGTTGCCTTTTCAAAAGAAATACAGCCTGAAGGTAGAACACCATGCTCCGTGTATCCAATGATAATCAAACACACTGCCAACACCGTGGTGAAACAAGCAGGATCTCCTTTATAGAAGATGCACTGGTGTTTTGTTGGGTAATTTTGCAGCAGCTGACTTTCTTCAGGCCATTCCAAGATGCCCGAAAAGCATTTGTTCAGCTCCTGGAAATTATCTTTGATTTGGAGTTGCGGAAAGACACTTAGCTCCAAAACACCTAAAGTGCACATGATAAGAGACACTAGAGATGACTCGTGAAAGTGCAGTGCCCTATTATTTTCCTTGTTTTTACTTTTAGCATTTAACAATGATCAGTAAATACCATAGATGCTCCACCCATGGCCAGTGTTGCTTTTCTTTTGGGGAAAAATATTCAACAGGTTTTACACGCACTTGTAGGTGAGTGCATGCAAAACAGATCACAGGTAGCACCTAGTTTTCAGGAGCTGTCTAGGAAATTTCAGTTGCCATGAGAAAATAAAGACCTGCTTTTTCTGTGGCAGCACAGCAGGTGGAATGAAATCTTTTCTCACTCTCTGCCTCCCTGCTGGCACAGGCTGTGTAACAGCAGGCACAGAAGTATGATTGCACGTGGACACAGAACCAGGGACTTGTAGCCCAGGTCTCTGCTGCTGGGGAGTGTGTGGCCAGATAAGGGAAGCTTGGCTGTAAGACAAGGGTGATCAAAATGTCCGGGGAGCAATTAAATTTAAAAAGAAGGGGCTGGGGATTTAGCTCAGCGGCAAAAGCGCCTACCTGGCATGCGCAAGGTCATGAGTTCGGTTCCCGGTACCGGAGAAAAACCATAAATTTAAAAAGAAAAGATCACAATAAAAGGCACATTGCTTTCTAGCCCCTTGAAAATACTACAGCATGTTTCAAACACAGTTATCCCATCATTCTTGACACTCTCTATTCTGGAGTCCTCTTTCCTGAGTGTCTTGGAGATGTGATCAAAAATACAGTGAATGCTAGGTCCAAGTGCCATCCAAGGGGAAGGCAGGCTTGTAAACACAGAACAGAGATACACAGGAAACAGGGATACGTTCAAATACTTCCTCAAATTAAATAGTCTGTTGTTTTAAAAATATTTCAATATACATGCTGATTTGTTCCATCAATACTACTAGCTTGTCTCAATTCCTTGAAAAGAAAGTTTTTGTGCTATCATCTATTTGCCTCTTTTTTGTAAGAATCTTCTTGGTTTACGTCTTGTACTCAGTAAAACTTTGAAGATAGTGATACACCATGTAATAAGTATTGTTATTCTCCTCTTATCTGGCGATGAAATATCAGGGTTCATTCATGCAAAAATATGACCTTGTGTCTTTCCCCACTTTAGTTACCAGATCTGGCAGTGTGACTACTGGCTTTTCCCCAAGGTCAGAATGACCGTGAAAAGTCAACTTTTGAATCCATTTGGGATACTGAGGCAGCCAAGACAGCACACCTAGAGACACTCAGGAAAGAGGACTCCAGAGCTGCTGCAGAAAGCAGCAAGAACCATGGGACCATTTGTTACTGACCCCAGGAACCGGGGCATCAGTGTGCTCAAAGAGACTCATGGCAGTGTGTCTTGTAGTGGAATATATTTTTAAAATTCACTGTGTCTTTCCATCCCACCTTGTATCTCAAGGTGTTTTTGACCATTCATGCTCCAAACAGCTTTGAAATCTAGGTCTTTTGATTATTCATTGGTCTATGCAGCCTGCCCAGCGCAGAGATTTTTTAAAGGGACTTACAGTTCTTGGTGCAATCTATTAGTTTACTTTTAGGATATTACTGGTTGGCTCTTGTAATAAAAACACATGCACTGTAACATAAACTGAAGTGATGTGCTTGTTCACTGCTTTATGCTGGGAGTGTGCAGGAAGCTGATGCTAATGGGAGTTTGGGAAGAGAGCAAAGCCCTCTGACTTGTACTCGGCAGGACTGATGGCTCCGAGGGAAAGACAGAAGCTGGGGCATCCCTCAGCGGGTGACGGCAGAACTCAAAACAAGAGACGACAATGGATGGGACCAGAGATACCATGCCAGGTTTCAGAAAGGGGCAGATCCTGGCAGGTGCATTTGCAACATGGAAGCAGTACTCTGGACTCCTATGAACATGCTCCTCCTGCATGATCCCAGAACACAGAAAAGAGCGCTGGTCCCTCTCACCCTGGCCCCAGTCACACAACCTGACACTGCAGCCTGGAGATTCCTGAACCGAGTGATGCAAACAGAATGTGGCGAACATCCAAGATCCTCTCTCTGTAACACTGTATCCATCTTGCAGCCCTGGACTTTCTCTGGCTGGTGTCTGCTGCAGGTGGTTCTGATGGGTTAAACGGGGTAGGTGAGGGTGTACCTGGATTTTCATTAATGATGGTTGAGTATTGGAACCAGCATTTCAAGAAAGGACATGAGCAGGAGAAACCAGGTCCTGGGGCAATAATGTTACAAGTTTACATCCCCTGTCCAGAACATAACTCCCCTGTACAAGAGAAATGTCTCTGCTTGTCATCCAGCCAGCTAGCTCCTTCTGCCCTCTTCCTTTCTATAACTCTCCATGCTATCAACCAGTGAGGAGGCACATTTCAGCTTATAGCTTCTGGCTTCCTCGCCAATGGGATGCTTAAAAATCTTCTCCTTTTGTTTGCAAAATCTTACTGCTATACTTTGGCTTGTATGATCATCAGATAGAATGCTGGATAACAACACCACACATAGCATCAGACCCTCTCCATACTGTTCCTTATGCATGCAGACTTATGAGAAAGTTTAATGTATAAAGGAAGTACAGTAAGAGATTAACATCAGTAAGTCATTACAAAACAGAATGACTAGAAAAATAACTCTAATGCAAATGTTATGGTTTGGGAGATATTCTGCAATGGGAACAATATAACACAGGACATATATTTTATGAGATTATTTATAATAGTCACCCAAAAATGATATACTAAAGAATGCAGGAAATCTGTCCACATGCTAAGATCAAGGAATCTAGCTGAGGGCCTGGATCCCACGATAATTTCCTCCATGAGTCCAGCTGAGGACCTAGAGCTCGTAACAATATCCATGCTCAATTGGAGGCTCAGAGCCCATAACAATGTCTCATGCAGGCCTGTTTCATGGATCTGCTCTGGGAAGGCCCAAAGGTCAGTGGTGGAATCTAGGAAGTCTGTGCCAGTGGGATGAAGGATCTGTGCTAGCAGGCTGAGGGATCTGCACTGGTGCCAGGAAGCAATGATCAGAAAAACCACAGCTCTGCCAAAAAGTACCACAGCCATTCTCAGCCACAGTGAAGTCCCAAGCTCCTCTGATGATCAAGATGGCCGAGTTCCCATCAGGGAAGCCAATGCAGCAAGCTTCTCGGGAGACTAGCAGTGTACCACCTGCCCCTCCGGAGCCAGGAAGTGATGCTCACAGTGAGGACCAGAGCTCCCCCAAAGTGAACCCAAGCTATTCTCAGTGCCAACAAGGCCCCGAGCTCCTTGGATGATGAAAACAGCCAAGTTCATCAGGAAAGCCAGCATGACAAGCTCCTCCAAAACAACCAACAGCTCCTTACAGCTTCTACCAGCTCCCAGCAGTCTCTCTCAGCTCCCAAAAGCCTCACTTCTTTTTCTCCAGTTTGGCCTCTTATGCTGCTGGCAACAATCCTCAGATGGGCCTCCCACATCCAGCACTGCACTTATTCAGTTCAGCTGTGGGTTATAAGTTGACTACCAGTTGTTAATCCACTACAGTAAGTTATTTAGAAGCTAGGCTGGGGATTTAGCTGCACAGCGCCTGCCTGGCGAGCTCAAGGTTGTGAGTTTGATTTCTGGTTCTGGAAAAAAAACAAAACAAAACTTTTCAGCTGTCTCTGGAAGCTTCCATGTAATGTTTGTGGACCATGTAGGAAGAAACTTTAGATAAAGAAAGAGCTACCATATATGACAAGCTAGTAGGGTAGGGACACACTAATGCTGCACGATTGGGATTTATGCGAGCATTTTGAAGTTCTGGAATTTTTACAGCAAAAAAGTGAACATTTGCTTATTGATTCCAGGCAAGAACATACACATTTAAGTTTTTGCTGTTTTAGCACCAAAGAGAGCAAGTTTATGCTGGACAAGTTCTGTGTCACCCTAGAGAACCAAAATGGAACTGCTGCATAAAATTTATCTAAACATTGATTTTAATAGATATATTTCATCTTAAATTGACACAGCAATGACACATAATTATGGAATAGATTTTGACATTGCAGTGCACGTACACAACGTGCAAAGATCAGATCGGTGTACCTGCCTTTGACGTCTCTCACAGACATTTATAGTTTTTTACCTTGAGAATATTGAAGTCCTTTCTGCCACCTGTTTTGAAATATTCAATTTATTACTGTTGACCATAGTCACCCTACTGAGCTACAGAACATTTAAAGTCGTCCCCTTCATAAAAGCAAATTTTGACTCAATATTAAAAGAAGGTTTTTAAAAATAAATGTTACTTCTGAGTGGCAGGTTGCACTGTATTATGTACTAGCTTTCTACGTGCTCTGAATATTCTAATGCTCCTAAACACCCCAGGTGAAATGCCCCAACCTGCCTTACGTAACCTCCTTTCTTCATGTTCATTGTGTTTTCTACATTTAAAACATTTATTTTCTTGATTCAATTCCGTACTAGTTATCAACCTTTTAGGGACGGAAATCCATTATATCTTACTTATCGCTGTGCTTGTAGCATCGAACTCAATTGCAAGTACATTAAGTTCCTGGAAAAAAAAAAAAAATCTTTGGACTAGGAACACAGAGGTAGTGCAGGAAATTCTGCCGAGGGTATTTGATGAATTTAAAAATCCTTTCAAACTTTACCATTCCCGCTCTTTAAACCCAGCAAAAGAGACGGATGTTAACCCACCATTATGAGTTAGGAGCTGTGAATGGACACGCAAGTTGATCTAAGTCGATTCAGCTCTGCTTTCCAGGTTTGGCATTCCTGGTTTATGTTGTGACTGGCTGGCTGCTTGTGGCATGGATTAGGGTTTAGATATCCTGGAAATATCCATGGCCAGCACCATGGTTTAACCAGCTTAGTCCCTTGGCAGAGGACTGCAGTGCCGGCAAAACGTATTCCCACGGCAGGAAATCTCCCAAATCCATAACCCCACATCTCCACCTTGGCTGTAAAAGGATGGCAAAACCGACACACACTTACTGTTCTCATTACGTTCTCTCTAATTTCATTTCTGGCCACAGGCCTATTTCCTTGAAATATATATATATATATATATATATATATATATATATACAGGATCGATTGGATCTCATATTCTAAAAGTAGAGCCTTTGAAGAAAAAATCACTCATTTTGTTTGGAAAAATTAAACCAAATCTCAATCATCATTTTCAGGATTATTACATGAAAGAACCATTTTCCTATACCAATCCCACCAAACACAGGTAGTTTGGGGTGGTGCCGGGGGAGACCTCGGGTCTAAGCATTAGCTGTTGTATTTTGTTTTTGCATCTCCCTGTGCCTAGATAGAGAGATTTACCTTGAAACTTGATTAGGAAGAAGTTGTCCAAATTCTACCTTTGTTGTAGTTTTAAGCATTTCATGACAGTCATCATTTAATTCTACCTCCGCTTGGTAAATCAGTCTCCATGGACAAACATGATGGGAAAAACTAAGAGTGAATTGAATGTTACTCACATACCAAGGACTTTTTATCTCTCTCTCTGTGTATGTCTCTGTCTCTCTTTGTCTGTCTCTCTATCTGTCTCTGTCTCTTTGTCTCTCTCTCCCCTCTTTCCCTCCGTTTCTCCTCCTTTCTTCCCAGATGAACTTTTCCCATAGCACTACATGGATAACACTTTAGATGTATTTTGTTGACTTAATAACTTACAGGGAATGATCAAAACATCCAGTGAATATTTACATTTTTAAAATGTAGAGGAACTATTGCTATGAATCCCCCTTAAAATGCTTCTTTCTTTGCACACCCTCATCCCATTGTTCTTGCCACTTTCTGAAGCAGTTCTGGATCTCGTCTCTCACCAGAGTCTTTAGGAGCTGTGATTAAAACTGCAGTGAAGGATACTTCTTCTTTTTTTTTTTTTTGTCTTTTCTTCCGGTACCAGGAATGGAACTCACGACCTTGCGCTTACCAGGCGGGCGCTTTTGCTGCTGAGCTAAATCCCCAGCCCCTGAAGGATACTTCGGAGTGCCATCAATAGAAAGGGAAGAGTGATAAAACATGTGCTATCTATCCACAGTGGAGCACGGCTCAGCCATAATGAAGAAGAAATTTGAGTCATTTGTAAGAAAACAGATGCACCTTGAGACCGAAGGTTAAATAAAACAGACAAAAAGGTGCCATATCACATGGTTTCTCATATGTAAAAACTCAAAGTATAAATCATTCAAAGAGCAAGAAGAGATGATAAGAGATAAGGAGGTAGACCGTATGAAGATCAAAAGGGGATCTGAGGACAGCGGAGACAGGAGGGTGGGCAGGACAAGAGGAAACAAAAATGACTAAGTTGCTAGATGTATGTTCACCAATTCCTCAAGATAAATGTCATTCTTATGTATTCCCAACCTATACCAATAAATAAAACTACAGAAAAATGATGTAAAAACTCGGGGAAAGATCATGACACTGTGTTCTGATCCATGCTTTTCACCCAGTCTGACACTGTGTGACTTCTGGCTTTTCATCAAAGTCAAAATGGCCATGAAGGGTTAACACTTTGAACTGATTTGAGACTTCAAGGCAACCACCACAGTGCAACTCAAGATACTGATCCACCTCCCTAAGGCGGGGAAACACATTCAGCAGAAGGCAATGCCTGCGAGATCAAGGGAGGAGGTGAAGTTTCCGATGAATTAAGGTCCCCCAAGAAGGGACATTTCTTGGGAGATTCAGCATACCCAGCGATGACCCAGCTGTCATGATGAATCATCCCAGCGTGCCATAGTATTCTCAGTCCTCAAGTGCCGCCTGTGTCTCCTTCAGCCTGTGCCTGTCCTATTCCTGCAGATCTACAGTCATCTCAGTGAGACGTCTCCTTCTGTGCTCATCTCAGAACCTCTTGTCTTTAGATTGTCTTGCTGACCCCAGCAGCTTGTCTGCCCTGTTGTAGAGTCAAGTGGATCTTCGCACACAGAGAGCTATCAGAAACGCTATGTGTCTGGTGGCTAAAGGTTGGAGGGTTTAGAAGAGAAAGACTTGTCTGCTTCCAAAGATAAAATCTCGGGAGCTTGCTGATAATATTTACGTAGCACTTCAATGCCAAAGCGCAAAGCTTTTTCCTCACATAATGACATAAAGGGCTGGCATCAAAACATTTCTCTAAAATGGCCAACGGGTGTCTATTATCCTCATTTTTTTCCCACAAAGGAAACCAAGATAAAAGGTTTAAGTGGTTTTACCCAGAGGGAAGCAGGAGATATTAGAGGAAATGTCAGAAGTAGAAGAAAATCACTCAATTTGTACTCTGATGCTGTTAACATTACCCAACTTCCTGAAATAAATGAATACTGTCATGTGTGTATATATATATATATATATATATATATAAATTACACACACACACACACACACACACACACACATACACACGTGTGTATACCACAGGTGCCAGATACTGCGATACTTATTTCAAAGCACAAATGACTCAATGAAACCATACGTTTGTGCTAATCTGAGTGCTAACCTTGGCATAAGCCACCACCTATGAATGAGATCCTAGGAAACACATCTTTTTCTAGGGGATCTGTAGCATCCAGCAGTGGTCTCTTTGGAGGCTGGGGTCTTCTGATGAAGAGACCCTCCACTTCCCTGCTTCTTTCAACCCCCCCCAGTAATTCAGCAGGTAGAGCGATGCTGACTTAGAACTGAAAGTCTCTCTGGTGCAGAATGAGAAGTTCAGATAAGGAAAGTGAATACTGATATTATCACAAAAGGCAGGGGTGCGGGGCGGCCACACAGCAAGGAAGCTGTACAGCACGTGAGGTGTGATTCTCAGCATAGCGTCTTTGTCTTGCCCATTCCTATAGGGCTAAGCTGACTTTCTACAAATAACTATGCCTCTGACTGGTACAATCAGGGTCTCAGCCTTTATTTCTAGAGTGAGCCAAGGTTTGCAGGAGCTGTGGCAGGTGTAAAAGTATGCAAACATCCTACAAAGGGCAGCCCATTCCGGTACATCCTGTTATAAGGAAGCATGCAGTTATCTCTGTTATAATCGGCACCCAGTCATGCCCTATGCTGCCTATGCGTCCCTAACTGTCCTACAACCTTGTTCCTAGAACGTAGGTGCTTCCTTGGTTCCTTTCCAAATGATATATTTCAGTCTTGAACTTTTCAGCGATCAAAAGTATTGCTCATTGCAAGGTCGTGAGTTCGGTTCCTGGTACCGGAGAAAAACCAAAAAAACCAAAAAAAAAAAAAAAAAAAAAAAAAGTATTGCTCATTTCTCTCGATGAGAGAAAACAAGGTGTGACCAGGACAGCCCCAGATGGACCCCAGGAAGGATCAGACAATGAGGAAAAGCTGTCTAGTACATGGAAGGCTGCTGCTTGTCCCTACATTCTGTCCACCACATTTTCCTCCCACAGGCACCTCCATACCATGCTATGGTTTAGATCCAACATAGCCCCAGAAGTCTCATATTTGGAAGGATATTGCATTTCGGGGTGCTGTATATACCTATTGGTGGGTTCATTCATTGATGAGATCATAACTGAATGTACTGTAGGAGGTGGGTCTGGGTTGAAAGGTTGGGGTGGATCACTGTGGGTATGACCTGGAAGAGTGTATTTGTGTCCCTGGCTCCTCTCTTCTCTCCCTGCTTCCTGACTGCTATCAGGCAAGCTTGCCCTTCCACCATGCCATTTCCACCTTGGAGCCAGCCAACCATGGACTGGAAACGTAAGCCAAAGTAAGCTTCTCCTCCTTAATGTTATGGATGTTGGGTATTTTGTCCCAGCAATGGAAAAGTGACCGAGACACTCTTTCATCATACTGATCAGGACTCTATTGGCGAAATGTGTTCTAATTCCAGTGTCTCTATAATGGCAAAACTCTGCCTGAGTTCTCCTTGTAATGTTGAGGAAGGGAAGTCTGAAGTACTGGAATGGCAAAAAACTGCATTTGCTCATTTTAGTCAAATGAAAGGAAGGAAGGAAATAATAGGGGAAAGAGACCGTGCAACCTCCATCCATATCTTGTGTCTTGAAACAATATCCACCAAGAATGATGTCTTCTCTTGTTGCTGAGACAAAATACCCAGCACCCAAAGTTAAAGGAGGAAAGATTTATTTAGCTTACAGTTGGCAGAGGTTTCAGTTCAGAGTTGACTGGCTCGAAGGCAGGATGTCATGGCAGAGGAACATCGCAGAGGAGAAAGAGTTCACGGGAGGCAGAAGGCAAGAGTTTCAAGCAGCAAGTCCAAGAGGCCTTAGCAGTTTCTTTCTGCCCTTTTAATATCTTATCCAGGCTACTGGGTTTAGGGTGGGTGCAAAACCAATCAGTGCACTGGTTTTGGTAATCACTTACCCTTAATCCCAGTGCACTAAATCCTAGCATTGCACTCCCAATTTAGACACCGTGAGAAAAAAAAAATGTATGACTGCATGAGGCTTTGAGGGTACATCTACACAGAAGCCATAACACATGGGAGCTATCTGAACTCATCCCAAGATTTCAATGAGCAAAAGTGCTGCTGTTTTTCAGGTAGTAATACCAGAAGAAAGTAAAAAAGCCAGTAGAGAAACAGGCACTTCAGTGTAGGAAAAAGAGGGAGAAACATGCTCAATGCCTCTTCCATGAGGTTATAGTAGTTATGCTAAAACCGAGGTACAAAAGGTTCTTTTGATAGTTTTGCTACCAACCATGATTCTAATGAAAAATCTTCGTAACCCACATGGAAAGACGAGTGGTAGTTGAATGGCTGAGGTCTGACAGTGTGCATTTACAAACATTTTCCATTTCCAATTTCTCCATAATGGCAGCATTTGGCCTGCTGGTGGGCACAGTACTTTACTGAGTAGATCAGAGCTGTAGAGAGATTGGCCCTTGTCCACCTCGCAGGGAGGATGCCCAGAAGCGTTGACTTTGCTCTCTGTATCACCAGTCTTTTGGATGAAGACTTTGGGCCATCCGTCTAGAATCACAGGACACGGTGATGTTTCCTGCGACAGGATGAGGCTCCTCTGTCCATCTGCTAACAGAGTGGAGTGTTGTAGTTAAAAATACCTTTTTGTTTCTTTGGTATCAGGAATCGAACTCATGACCTCAGACTTGCCAGGCAAGCAAGCGCTTATGCCACTGAGCTATATCTCCGGCCCTATATTTAGAAATTCTGATTATGCAAATTCATCTGCACTTGGGATTCAGAACTCACTCTGGGTTGGTGAGAGCATCCATGGCAGAGGTGTGAAGTGAGAGTGAAGACTGTTGGGAGTCATCCCGTTCTATGAAGACATGTGGGGGATTGAGCTGCGAAGACAGAATGCAGTGGGATGAATGACCTGAGACCTTGAGAAGGTGGCATGTTGTTATGCTTTAGATCTATCCTGTCCCCTCAAAGTCTCATGTGTTCAGAGGCAAGGCTTTTGGAAACTGACTGGCTCATAGGTCCATCTATGGGTGAAGAGTGTATACCTGAATGACCTGTTAAGAGATAAGATCCAATAGGAGGAAGTAGGTCATTGGTGAGTGCCACTGAAGTGTGTATCCTGCCCCTCCATTCCCTTTTCCTCCTCATCTTCCTCCTTCCCTTCCTCCTCTTCTTCCTTCACCTCCTCTTTCCCTTCTTCCTCCTCCTTTTGCTTCTTCTCTTACTCTTTCCTTCTTTCTTTTCTTTTTCTTCCTCTCCTCTGTCTTCTTCTCTTCCTCCTCCTCCTCCTTGACTGCCATTAGCTGAGAAGCTTTACCCACCATGCCCTTCTGCCATGTTTTTTCTACCTTGGAGCCAGCCAACTTTGTACATACTGAAATCTCAGAAACCATGAACCAAAATAAACCTCCTCTCATGTGAATCTTTTCTTCTGGGTATTTTAGTCCCAGGCATAAAACAGATGAAACAGTCACCAGACAGCATCTCCATTGGCATACACAACTGGATGTATTTTCTGACTACAGTGATGCCTCGGTTCATGAAAGCTTCTGTTTGTGAACACTGATTCTGTTCAGAAGCATTGGGTGACAAATACAGCCACGGCCCCATGGCCAGGTTCCTTGCATGAACACGAATGTGGCCATCTTCCTCAAAGCTGTGGAACGAATTAAGTTCATGAACCGAGGCACCGCTGTATTCTCAAACTGCTAACGCATCCTGGTCAAGTGTGTGTTCAGTGATTAGTGCAGGAAAGATGGCAGAGGTGAACTGTAGTGCTGATTGTGTAGCCATAGCAACTTAAGGAGACCTTAAGGCTCTTTGTAAATCTATCCACTCAGGATTCATCCATGGAAAAAGACACCATTAATTCCAGCTGTCCCATATCATTTTGGCACAAAGGACTGGATTTATTTTGTGGAAGACAATTCTTCTATTGTTCTACGTGGTAGGGAGGAATATGGTTTCTGCATGATGTAAAAGATGGTATAATCTGGATCCCTGGTAGGCACATTTCACAGTAGGGCTTGAGCTCCTCTGAGAATTCAGTGCTACTGATGGTCTGACAGAAGGAAGAGCTCAGTTGACGATGTGACCCTCGGAGAGTGCCCTAGTAAACACAGATGGAGCTTCACTCCCTCACCTGTGAACTCATTTCCTGCTGTGTAGCTTGGCCCATGACAGACTACATCCATTGCCCAGGGTAGAAGTGGGCTAGGGACCCTAATCTGTTCTATGTTTGTCCTAATTCTTTCAGAACTGATCTGCCAACATTGTCTTCAACAGAATGGAGTTTTGTTGTTGTTGTTGTTGTTTGTATTTTTGTTTGTTTCTGAGTACTGCAGATTGAACCCAAGGACTTCAAAATTAAATGAATAGTTTTTCTCATTATTTCAAGTATCTGAAGCTTCCACACCAAGAAATATTAGAATCTGATCTTGTGACAGGCACAAGCAACATGCTTCCCACTTGAATTCAATGCATCTTCTTTTGGGTTTGGATATTTTCACCATCCACCCGGAGGACATTTCAGGAGATGCCGTTTGCTCATATCCAAGTTCACTGGAAAGTGGCATACCTTCCATACCAGTGGAATTTCTATCAAGGTTGCTGTTGATTACATGTTCTGTTCACTAAAGTAGATTATCCTATAGCCGCTTTCTAGACTAACCTGTACTCTTCAGCATCTGTCAAAAGCAATCTGCCCATTCTGCCCATGTGGCTGCAGAGTTAACTGCTCTTTCTTGGATAGCTGAAGGAACTTTTCTTTTTCTATGCTGAGTGAAATAAAAAACAACCAGGGGAAGTGTTGCACAGCCCTCACTTCACCTCTTTTCTCTAATCCTTCAATTGTTAAAATTATCTCATGTGCTTCGTGATCAGAACACTCTAAGCCTTTGAGTCAAAAGAATATTCCAAGTCCCCTTCAAATACACAAAGTTCCCCGAAAGCCAAGCTCACAAACCCATGAATTTCAGCATTTACATAAGGTAAATATTTGTTTTATTTCTGTTACTATTAAATGTTGGTTGGATTTGCTGTGTGTTCCTCGACATTGCATTTTTCTGAGTTAATGTGTTTCCTTTGTGATAGGGATACTATTTTTTCTTAATTAGGACAGAGCAAACTTTACAAAATATTTATCTCATTGTCAAGTCACTCTATGTCTATATATATCTCAACAATTTTTTGAAACCACACATTAGAAAATGTACATTGTTAAGACATGATTTTAGTTTTTTACCTCACTGGCATAAGGCTACATACATTTTAAACTTCCCAACAAAAAATTCAAATTGTCTTATTCCTTGTAAATTATACCAACTGCCTCAGTGTTAGTTTGAATGATTCATGACCACAATATCAGATTATCCGGGCAGAAACCTTGGAATGCAGGACTTTTCCTCAGGCAGAACTTATTTTTTTATGATCATTTTAAAGCACAGGTTTATTTTATGCATTTTAAACATGACATATGGTGAACAAACAGTATCATCTCATGATATTTATGTTTGTTTCCCCTTTGGTTAATCTGACACAGAGTTTTAAAATCCAAGCCTACCAAAATAGTACTCATGAAAAAAAATTTTTTTTTAAATTTTAAAAATAAAAGGAAGAAAACATTAACAGACAGACAACATTTTACAAAATAGCAAAAGAACAGTACAGACAATACGGAGTTACAAACAAAGTGGTAGGAAATTAACAATGCTTGTTGTATTACATATTGATATCTTCAAAGTGGTTTCTCATGAAAACAGATAGAGACATGCAATATTGATCAACCAAGGACTCACATGAAAAATATTTTGTATGTACAGTGCAAAATGAGAGACTGGAAAAAGACCTTCAGATATCTGTGGCATGAGGTGTACAGGGTTGACAAAAAAAAAAAATTCTCCCATAGTAGTTTCCTTGAAGGTGGCCAGAGAGTGCATTTCTGTGTCTTACAGAGGCCATGCAAATGTGAGTTGAACTAAATTTAAGCAGTGTCAACATTAAAATGGAATGGGAAACAACTTCTGTAGCAGTAATTCACCTACCTTGGGATTACAATAGAAAGAGACATTTTTTAGTGTTTTGAGTTATGAGATACACTGGTCATACATAGCGTTGGACTGTATACCTGACATCTCTGGTTTTGGAGGCCCTGAGAGGAAAAGGGCAATTGTTAATGAGTGCTGAGAAGCTCTGCAGTCCTTGTCCACAGTGACCTTCATCTACCAGAGGATGAGGATTGACCAGCTAATCTGGGTTCTGGCTGTGAAATACGATGAAAGCTGGCATCCGGACTTGGCCCTCTCCTCCTGTATCTGTGCCAAGAAATCTGCCTGCAGGGAAAGCAGGAATACTTCAGGCTGTGCTCCTGTGGTGGATCTCTCGAAATTAGTCAGGGATGGCTCACCACGGCGTTGTCTTCAGCAAGGCTTCATCCTTGCGTCGTAGCTGAGTGGAGAAAGAGGCTTTACGCAGCTGGTGTTTAACTCTATGGCCTCAAGTGCTGACCCCACCGCAAGGCTTGTGTCATAATAGTGGAGACCAGCTCAAAGGCATGTATGGAGCACCACTGGTGTTTCTTATCTTGGGCTTCTTTTAACCTGCCCACGGGTACTATGCGCTACCTGAGGCAGGTCAGGATATAATGGAGCTAGGATTGGAGCTTAGATTCTGCATCCATAGTCTTCCCACTTGGCTATTACTCCATTCTGCTCTTATTCGCTTCCCAGCTGTTGTAGTCAAGGTTTGCCAGGGGATAGACTTTAATACAGGATATATAATTTATAAGATTAAGTTATAATATTCAAAGGCAGAACATTGTAAACATGTGTCCACACACTAGAGATCCAAAGAATCCAGCTGAGGGCCTGGATCCCATGGCAATGTCCTGCATGAGTCCAGCTGAAGAGCTAGAGCCAATGGCAGTGTCCTGCATGAGTTCAGCTGCGGACCTGTATCCCACAACAATATCTCGTGCAAGTCTGTGTAAAGGATCTCCACTGGGAAGGCCCAAAAGTCAGTGGTGAAGGCTAGAAAGTCTGCACGAGCAGAAGGAAGGATCTGGGCCAGCAGGCTGAGGGATCTGCACTGGAGGCAGGAAGTGATGCTCAAGGTAAGAACCAGAGCTCCCCTCTGAAGAACCATGGCCATCCTCAGCAACAGCAAGGAGTGAGCTCCTTCAAGGATGAGAAAATCTGAGTTCATATCAGGAAATCCAGCATGACAAGCTTCTCCAGGAGAATAAATGTACACACCTTCCCCTCCAGCTCTGCTTTTATGCTATTGGCAACAGTCCTCAGGTGGGCCTTCCACACCCAGTGCCAACTGACTCAGTTCAGCTGAGTGTTATAAGCTGACCATTAGCTAACCCACCACAACAGCTGGGCTGGGGTACCTAATGTCATGTTTGGATAACCATTTCCCATTGTCCAATCTTCCTGTCAGCCCATTTTCATGCCTAACTTCCTACTTTCTATTATCTGTCATTTATTTTGCTATTTATTTTTTTGTTGTTCATATAAAAGAAACCATCTGATATTTAAGTTTCATGTCTCAGGCTAGGGATATAGCTCAATGGCACAAGCATCTATCTGTCAAATGCAAGGTCCTGAGTTCAAATCCTAGTATCCCCCCCAAAAAAGATTTCGTGTCTCATTTACTTCAGTTAACATTAAGGTCTCAAGGTACATCCATTTTCCTACATGACTCAAGTTTATCCTTCTTTATGGCAGAGTAGTACCCCATTGTATGTAAATACCATGTTTTGTTTATGCATTCATCTGTTGATGGACATATAGGCTGCTTCCAAGATTGAGCTATTATGAGATGTGCAGTTGTAAATATGAGTGTGCATGGATCATTATAGTATGTCTTTAACTCTTTCAGAAAGTACCTAGAAGGGGAATAGCTGGACCAAATGGAATTTCTACTTTTAGTTTTTTTAGGAATCCCTATACTGATTTCCACAGTGGTTGTAATAGTTTAAATTCCCACCAACAATGTTCCTTTTTCCATAGAGCCACAGAACATTTCTTATTACTTGACTTTTTGATGATAGCCATCCTTCCTGGGGTAAGATGGAATCACAGTGTTGTTTTAATTTGCATTTTTCTCATGGCACAAAAGCAAGAAGTTTAAGAGCGGGTGGAGCGGGGAGGGAAGGAAGGAAAAAAGAATAAAAAAGGGAATTAAGATATAATGTGGGGCTGGGGATTTAGCTCAGCGGCAAAAGCGCCTGCTTGGCAAGCTCAAGGTCGTGAGTTCGGTTCCCGGACCGGAGAAAAAACAAAAACAAAAACAAAAAACCAAAACAAAACAAAAAAACAAACAAACAAACAAACAAAAAAACAAAACAAAACAACAACAAACAAACAAAGATATAATGTGGACATACACCAACTCTCCACAAGGAACAGAAACATTTAATGCTCCAAACATGTACTAATAAAAAAATGCAAAAAATGAAGAAAATTCTGACACATACTCATCCTGATGAAACTTAAAGGCTGCCAGCTGAAATGAACCATACACAAAGAGACAAATAGTAAGTGATCCCACTTATCTGAAGTGCTTAGGGTGGTCAGAATCATAGAGACGGAGAGTAGATTAATCATTCCAACTAGTCCAACTAGTGGACAGAGGCTGGGTGATTTGGAGTTAATGACTGATGGTACAGAGTGTACCCATCACGTGATGAAATATTTTCTGAAGACGGACTCTGGGGATGATGGCTGTACTGTTGCTTAAAACCAATATTGAATCAAATGGAAGACTCTACACTGAGGAGTTAGAAGGCAACTTTTATTATGCTAGCAGACTGGGAAACACCGACGTTCAAATCACCAGCCCAGGGTCAGGTTTGAGTTCAGTTTAAATATAGTTTGCAAGCTGGGTGTGGTAGCGCATGTCTGTAATCCCAGCACTCAGGAGGCCGAGGCAAGAGCATTGTTGCAAGTTCAAGAACAAACCTGAGGTACTCAGTGAGCGCAAGGCCAGCCTGAACTGCAGAGCAAGATCCTGTACCAAAAAAGACTATATATATACTATCAGCTTTGTATGTCCCATTTGGAAACTATAGTTTCCAAGTTGGAAACTGTGGTACTCCATAAACTATAGATTCCAAGTGGGACGTACAAAGCTGATAGCCGGCTATTACATGACTGGTCACATGGAATACAAGAATTATGTCATCTATTGTCAAGCAGAATTGTAGAAGAACATTCTGGGAAGGAGGGGGTCTGAGAAGAGTAGGAAGAGTTGAAAGTGTCCTTGACTGGGTCAGTCTTCCCCAAATGTGATGTCCTTGAAGTCTTTGAAGCAAGTTGGGATTGCTGCCTATTTTTTTTTTTTTTTTTTTTTATTTTGTGGAGAAATAGGAACCCTTCTCCACTGCTGGTGGGAATGCAGACTGGTGAAACCACTGTAGAAATCAGTTTGGAGATTCCTCAGAAAACTAGGTCTGGAGGTTCCATTCAACCCAGCTATTCCCTTTCTGGGTATTTTCCCAGAAGAGCAAAAAACGTCATATCACAGTGATATATGTGCACCTATGTTCATAGCAGCACAATTTGTAATTGCTAAATTGTGCCTATTTTTAAAACACAAGTCATTTTTACCCTACACATTGTTCAGAGGGAACATCTGGGCCCAGATAGTCAAGGCTAAGTGAATACAATAAGCCAGCTACATGACAAGCAGCACCACAGGTCTCTAACTGATTTCTAACTTGCACTATAATATGTCTACAACTCCGCTATTCTATAAATGTGCTTTTACACCACAACAGTGTCCATGTTCTAAATATTCTTGAGAAATATTATTAAAATGGTTACGATAGTAATTGTCCTTCCCTTTATAACCAACCCCCAAAATAATACCTACTCATCTCGGCTCATGTGATATTTCAATGCATGCATGCAACAGGCAAGGCTCAAATCAGAGCAAACATATCTATCTCCTCCAGGTCTATCATTTCTTTGTGGTGAAAGTGTTCAATGTCACTTCTCCTAGCTCTTTTGAAATAAATAGTGCACTGCTGTTATCTACAGAAGCATGCATTAGGAAGTCAGAACTTTCTTCTGTCTAACAGTAACTTCATATCCGTTGATCAATCTCTCTCCTTACCTCTTTCTGCCCTACTCTCTCTACTGCATACCATTCACTCCCAACTTAAATGACATCAACGTTTCTATATTCCACATGGGAGTGAGACTGTGATGTATTTGAATTCTTGTGCCCGGCTCATTTCATAATAATAATAATATCTAACATAATAATATCTTCCAGGGCCACAATTTTCACTTCTTCCTCTCTCTGTGGTACTGGACATCGAACCCAGGGCCTTTGCTGAGCTATGTCCCCAGCCTGTTTTGTTGTCTTTTGCATTTGTTTCATTTTGTTATACTTTGGCAGTGTCTCCATAAATTTCAACGTTGCCCGCATTGGGCTGCAACTTGCGATCCTTGTGCCTCAGACTCCCAGACTGCAGATATTAAAGGCACGTCCCGCAATACCTAGCTTATAATGTTAGATTTTCATATAGGTATTTTACTACACTTAAAATTTAAAAAAAAAAATTAAAAAACGGAATGTCTCTCCCTACCTTATTTCTGAGCCTCTGCTCATTTATAACCTAATTCCTTCACTATCCTGCCCTTTAGAAATCTACAAACACTGGGACTCAATCTCCAGGAGAGTGCAGAAGTGGCGCAGAGCTGTGGAGTCTCTGGATGACTGTCACGTTTATTTAGGTCTCAGAAGTCCTTGACTACCAACACGTGTGTCCTTCTTTACTGCTTGTCAAGGTGGGTCACAGTCTGTGACCTCCTGTCCTCCACAAAACTCTACCCGGTAATGATTCAAGTCATGTTTTCCTTCTTCTTCTATCTAGCAGAGTGACTTCTCCATCATGAGTATTCAACTTGAGTAATTTCATAGCTTTTTTTCCTTTCTGCCAGAACTTCAGGGAAGATATAGGAATTGTCTTTAGTGCTTATGAGATTTTTCATTCTTTCAGCATGGGGCCGCAGATGGTCTTCCTTTTAGCAATTTAAATTTCGCAGAAGAACCTCAAGCTGGCATGAAGTTCTTCTCATGAATCGAGATAAGCTCCTTACTAAAGAAAGAACGTTCTGACCCCTTAATACCTCTTGTGTATGCTTATATTTAAGTAGCATGGCTAGCAGTAATTCTCCTTTTCTGTGTGGGTAGAATATGTAGGTATCCTCTAATATAAAATCACCATTTTTAAAATATTATTAGTTTGCTGTTTAATAGGAAGAATAGCTCTGTCCTTAGAGTAGATGTAGTATGTGGTCTTTTTTTTAAGGGGATAAAAAGCAAATATTTATTCATGATCTTTATGCTGTGGTAGGTTGTATGTGTTGTGCAGATTATTGTGGAAGAGGAGATAAGTTTTGGGAGGGGATCAACCCTTTCATACCACTGATTATTCACAAGCCCCTAAGATTCTTAGAAATAAACCAGAAGTGGCCTTAATCACTCGGCCTAGTTCCCAACACGTGTGTCCTTCTTTACTGCTTGATAAGATCCAGAAATCTGGATCTTATCAAACACATATTGTTCTATTTATTGGCATTTTATTAAGAGATTATAGAATGACTGCAGTTCTCTTAGTTTGCTTTCATCATTTTTTTAAAAGAAAATTTGTTCGATGCTCCGAATGAGATGACCATGAATTTCCCCTGTTGCTTTCTGATATTTTAAGATGCAATTATCCATTTGCAAATTTCGTCAAGAATCATGTTCCACACCACCTTCCGTGCCCAAGCTTGCATTTGAACACATTCCTTCAATTGAGCTCCTTTTCATTCCTTAGCGTTGCATGCCCCAGTCCTAGCTACCAGACAAGATATTAGCCGCTAATTTGGATCATTGGCAGACGACTTTTCTTTCTAAGCTCCTCAACTGGCTGCCTTCCACCCTTGTCTTTCCCTAGGAGCATGAGGCAATTTCCCTTTTAGCTCTGTCTTTCTGCACCTTGTTGTCTGTCCAACTGGATTCCTGCCAAGGCTAACATTGTCTCCACTTCTCGGCAAGGAAAAGAGCTCAGTAACCCTTTGTCAGTGGAGCTGAGTTCCTTTGTGGCAGTGTTTAGCAAAAAAAAGTGGAAGAGAGAAGCAACTCAGTATGTGAAGCACAGGGTATGTATGGATGTGCAAATACCGATTTGGACTCTGGTTTGCATACCCGTCACCTCCTAAGGGAAAACAAGGATGAATGTTTCCTCCTTCTTCACCTTTTCAGAGATGATGGTGATGGCTCAAACAAAGCAGGGAACATATATGCGTACTTAGTGTTGGTTACAAGTATGCTATCACTTTCCTTCCTCTACTTTCCCTCCTAGCAAATGGATGTATGTATTTGATGTTTAAAATGTTGTTATTCATTGTGTGATGATAATTTATCCCCCAAACAGAAGCTGCAGAGATTGACAAAGGGCAACACTCATAATTAGCAGCACAGCAAGGATAAACCAGTATGCCTATTGGCAAACCAGTTACCCTAACTGTGCTCTAACTAGGCTCCCTGAGGCCGATATTTATAGATACTCCAACTAAAGTGGCTAACAAAAGTCATAAAACCTCATGGAGGGGAAAGGCTGCATATTGTGCTAGTAATGACTTTGTTTCTATAGGGTCACCCGCTTTGCTACTTGAAAATACCCAGCTTCAACCGACTGAAAAATGAAAGATCAGCACAAGACACAGCACAGACCATTTCATTACTGGTGGTGTTCTTCTTTTTTAAAAAATCTTTCATTCTACAAGCATACCAAACCAGGAATTTGTCTAGGAGTTTTTAACCAAATCCGAAAAGGATAAACCAGCAGTCATGATAAGTGGGGTGAGAGATTCATGATGAAAAAATCCCCAGTATTCTATGGGTGCTAGACAGAGGAGCACTGGTTCAGAAGGAGTTGATAACATCCAGAGAGCTTATCACAGGCAGAGTAATGGTTTCCCCAAAGATATCCACATCCTGAGCTCAGGAACCTGTCGATATGTGGTCTTGCATGATGAGCTTCAACAAGAACTGCAGGAATTGTTGTGTTACATCTACTTTTTTTACCACTGGTTGAACATACCTAATCCAAAAATGCAAAGTCCAACAGGCTCCAAAATTCAATACTTTCTGAGCACATATATGGCGCCCCAAGTAGAAAGCACCACATGATGTCCCATGTGATAGTTCACACTGAAGCCACACAGTATAAAAATGTTGCTTAAAATTACCTTCAGACTATGTGTTCTGTATATGAAACAGAAGAAAATTTCATGCGGTGACTTAGGTTCCCTAAGATATCTCATTATGACTGTGTAGACCACCCAAATCTGAGTAAAATTCAAAATCTGAAGCAATACTGATCCCAAGCATTGGGTAAGGGGTACTCAGCCTATACTTATTATTTAGGTAGTGTTGAAACAGCTATACAGGAGCATAGCCCATCAACTAGGTCATCATGAGCAAATCACTTAATCTGTCTGTATTTTCCTCCTCTGTTGAGTGGGAAATCCTCACCTATAGCATCTAGGAGGTATGATCGAAATAACTATGAGTGATTAAATTAATAGGACTATGTGCCAGTAAAAGTCACTTTGCCTTTAATCTCCCTCAAAATACTCCTCTCACTTCAAATTTCATTATCTTTCCGTGTTTTTATGGGGTGTGATAAAAAATACAGTAAATGCCACCAATGAGACATGATAGTTTTGTCATCCACTTTGTTCACTGGATCTGTCACCATTTGATGTCTGATTCTTCCCAAAGTCAAGATGACCTTGAAAAGTCAATTATTTGGTTCCATTCAAGACCTGGAAGCAGTCATGACAGTACAACTAAAGATACTGTAGAAAGGATTTACAGAACTGCTTCCAGAAGTGGCAGGAATGCTGGCATAAATATTTTCTGAATGGGAGTACTTTCAGGGTAACTAATGGTAATATGTCTTTTATTGTGACTTTTTTTTTGCACTTCATCATTCACCATACACTTACTGTCCATTTTTATATTGTAGGCTTCTTCTGAGATCCCTAGGGTCTGACACATAAGTTTTCTTTGAACAAAAAGTAGGTCTTTCTTATTTACTTCTAACAACTATCATATCCAAGTCTATAGGAGAGGTATAAAAAGGAATTCTTTAAGTGATCTTTGTCCTGAAAATTGTCATTTGGTCTTAGAATTCTGTATAATGACTCTACAAATCCTTGCTCTTCGAATTGGGACTTCAAGAAGCACAGACACATGGATGGGATTATCCATCATTATACTTTTTGCACTTGTAAAATAGGAGCTGGGCAAGACATAAGGTTGAGTCCTTCTACTGAACTCAACAACTATTTTAGTTGTATCTTTCATGCATTGTACACTGGGATAAGATCCAAAGTAAGCTGTTAGGTCCTGCACTTTAGGCAATCTCAAGCCACCTAAGAAGAGAGACATAAAAAGAAAGTAGAATCTCTCTCTTTTTTTTTTTTTTTTTTAATCACACAAGTAGTTTATTCTCATTATAAAAACTTGGAACCAACAGAACATCGTGGAGAAAATACAAATCACCAATAATTGGACCATCTGGACACAGCTGCTGTTAAAACTGGATATTTTTGAAATCTTATTGAAGGTTTTCAGACACCCCATAAATCCCTTTTGCCCACCCACACCACTGTTCCTTTTTCAGGAAACGCTGTGGGTATGTGCTCACTGCCTGGGGTAGAGAAATATAAAAGAATAGCATGGGGAGAGAGGAAGAAATTATTTCCTTTGGTTTGCTTTTTAACACCTTAAAAACATCAGGGACATGAACTGCTAATGGCGTGAAAGGCATATTCCAGATAGGGAATTTAAGGACAGAAATAAATAATTTCAAATTTTTCTTAGTCGAATAAATAGGCGCATCTTGTCTTCCAATGATGTCATCTTTCTCTCTCCCCCCTCTTTTCCCCTCCCCCTTCTCTCTCCTCATTCTCTTCCATCCCTCTCCCTCTTCCTCTTTCCTTTTCCTCTCCTTCCTTCCCCCCTCTCTGTCTTTTCTGTGCTGAGGACCAGACTTAGAGCCTTAAACACATTTGCTAAGCACTCTGAACCCCAGGCCTATGGTCTCTACTTAACTACATGTTCTTTTGTACTATATATTGACTACTTGCAAGATTGATCAAACCATTAAAGAGAATAAAAAACAAAACAAAAACCCATTAGCAACGATACAGAGGTTCACTAGATAAGAGGGTAGGAATTCATCAATGGTTGTTCTATTGCATATTGTTGCCCTCAAATTAGTTGTTCAGATTACCAGATAATTCCTATCATTTTGTTCTAAAACACTGTATCATTTTTATTATTTTTGCTTTATTTTGTTTTTTGTCTATGTTGTTGATATTTTGCTATTATTCTTTTTTAAAATTATTCTCCTTAAAATCTAAATAAATAAGGACTACTTGCAAAGTACATATTACAGAGTCCTTCCAATAGATGATTGAAAAATTGAGTATAACGATATACATAATCTCCAAAACTTTGTTTGTATCATTCTCTGGCTTTATGTTATAGTTGTACCCTCTATGAGAACAGGATACTTACTTTCATCCTCTTTAAACACATCACATTAAAAAGAAAAAGTGTCTTCTCCTGTTTGCCAGTTTTCCATTACTGTGACCAAATACCTGAGAAAATCTGCTGGAAGAAGGAATGGTGTGTTCTTGTTTAGACTCACGGTTTCAGAGGGTTCAGTCCAAGGCAGTTGGCCCAAGGAAGAAGCATCATGGTAGAAAGGTGTGGCAGAGGGAAGCTGCTCCTTTCATGATAGCCAGGCATCATAGAAACATGTATCCTCCAAAGGTGCATGCAAAATGACCTACTTCTTCCAGCTAAATCCATCTCCTAACACCTTAGTCAGCTATTGTTATACTTTAGATGAAACATGAACCTCACTGTGACCTGTTCATTGTGTCCTGTTCAGAGCTGGGGTCTTTGAAGGTGACTGGATCACACAGGCAATATACTCATCAGCAAATTGAACCATCGACGATCTCATAGCTGTGTGTGTTATTAGGAGATAAGGCCTGGTTGGAAGACGTTGGTCACTGGGGTGTGACCTAAAACAGTGTGTTCTTGTCTCCATCTCCTCCCTTCTCTCTCCACTGCCTGGATGCCATGATGCAAGCAGCTGTCCTCCTCGAGGCCCTTGTACCATGTCTTTTCTTCTGCCTGAGACCCAGGGCACTGTGGAGTGAATCTCCAAACAACCATGAGCTCAAAAAAAATGTTCATTTTTAAACTTGTGGATGCAAGCATTTTATGCTTGGGATGAGACAAAGACTAAGAAATCTATGAATTCACCAATGAGTTAATCCACTGATAAGGTTAACTGGCACATCTTCATTTCACTTTGGGTTTTAGAATCACTCCATTTCAGGCATTGGAACCTTTCATTCCCAATGTTGTAATTCATTTAATTTTTAACAATTTTACAGTGCTGTGGGTTGAATGCAGGGCCTTGTACATGGTAGGCAAGCACCCTGCCGTAGATCTAGACCACCAGACCAATTCCTACCATTTTATGCTGCCTCAGCATAGATTTTGGATATAAATTGAATTTTGTCATAATGAACAAGGGGTGCATGTCACCCTTGACATAGTTTCCGGTTCTCCACCTCCTTCAACCTCCTCCAAGAGGGGGATTCAGATATCTGCCTGTGTTTGTCAGTTTCTCATCACTGAAACAAAATGCTTGAGATAATGAATTTATAAAATGAGAGAGCTAATTTTGGCTTACAGGCTTGGAGGTTCCAGACTGTGTTGGGCCTTGGGGCTATGATGAGGCAGGACATGACGATGGGAGATGCTGCTGGAGAAACCACTGGCCTCTCCATCCAGTGAACAAAAGGAAGGATATGTTGGCTGGTGTCCCACAGTCCATTTCAAGGATGTACCTCCAAAGGCCTACCTTCCTCCCTCTTAGCTCTGCCTCCTGTTTCCCTATAATGTTCTCAAATCATTTTCTCATCTTTAGATGAACCTACTGGTACAGGTAGAGCCCTTATGATCCAAGCACCTCTCATGAGCAGGACACATGAGCTTTTCGGGGAACTTTCTAGATCTAAATGACTGTACATACTATTTCTGTATATAACCTCCTCCTGATGAAGATCTTTTTCCAACTTGACTGCCAAGTGCAGCTTGTAAGTTAGTTGGTCCCACTGATCCTGACATCTCACAGAATTTGTATTTATGTGGCACTGTGGTTACACCTCAGTCATAGTGTGACCTCCTGGGGTTTGTGCTTGCTCACTTTAAAGCCATCAATTAAAACTCATTATGGACACCTGTTTGGATAATACTGGAGTCAACAAAGGGTTAACTAGGCTCTGTCTCTCTTATCTCTCTGTCTCTGTCTGTTTCTCTGTCTGTCTCTCCATCTCTGTCTCTCTGTCTGTCTCCCTCTCTCTCTGAATATTCTGTACTCCCAAGTCCTGTAAGTAATAAAACCTTTATTTCCACCTCATGTCTCTCGGAATCCTTGAAGGGGTCCTCTCTTTCTTCAGCATCTTAGGTTAGAACATGCAACAGTGAAAACTCCAGAACTGACCTGAGTAAGTGGGCAAAATGGTCCTTGGATGGGATGCAGAAACATGGGTTGGTTTCTTTTCTCATGACCACTTTTCTGGTCTCTCTGATGGTTTTCAGCTAGGCCCCTGGACCAGGGATAAAGAAGGGAATCTGTATTTTGGATGGGCACGTGTAATTCTGTCCATCTCTCAAAATATCCAGGACTCTAGAGCAATTCCTCCCAGAGCTCTCTTTGGTGGAATGAATGCCACTTAAGAGAGAAAGTGTGGTTTGATCCCAACATGGGTTCTGCGTCCTCACCCACAGCGTAGGGATGAGAATGTAGTCTTTCTTTAGAGGCATCAAGCAGTCTTTCTCCAAGTCTTAAAAGGAGCATTTCAAAGCTGCTTAGAGCCATCTTCAGGTGAGGAAACAAGAACCCCTTGAAGCCATCTTCAGGCTAGGAAGCATTATGAACCCGTTCTTCCCTCTAAACAGTAAGGTTGCTCACAACATGGAAACAGATTTATCCACAGAGAGCTCCTCACCAACCTCAGAGATAACCTACTTCTTACATTCTTGAAGTAGGACAGAAAACTTAGCAATCTTGAGTTGGATTTTAACATCCTCCGTTAAACTCATCATTTCCCATGGAAACCTCGCCATATGCAATTTCTTTTCATTCTCATCTTGGTAGTTGACATCAATGCATTTGTACTTCTAGACTTTCAAATTCTTGCTAATCTAACTACAAAACTGCATGTTTTCTTTTGTTCATAATGGGATGAAACATATTTTTGTACGATTTTATTTGATCTTATGTAAAATCCTGGCTCAAGTATTTTCCTGATTTTTCTGGGTAGCATGGTCTATCTCTTTTACACTGATTTATAGGACTTAGGTATTCTAGATGCTACACTTTTGCAAATTGTGTATTCCACATAGCATCTTTTATTGTTGACTTCTTTTGTCCTCTGTTTGCTATTTTTTGACAAATAGAAATGGGGTGAATGTAATCAAGTTTTTTTTTTTCCTTCTTTGTCTCCTGTGATCTTTGCCATTCAGTTTAAGAAATCCTTTCTTAGCAGAGGGACTACAGAGGGGGCTGGGGATTTAGCTCAGCGGCACAGCACCTGCCTGGCAAGCGCAAGGTTGTGAGTTCGATTCCCGGTACCAGAGAAAAACGAAAACAACAACGACAAAAAAAAAAAACAGAGGGACTACAGAGGGTCTCCTAAATTATCTTGTAAAGTGTGATGACTTTGCTTTTAGCACTTTAACGTTTACCATTTGGATTGAATTTTTGAGGAGCTAGGTAAGGTGGAACTCCAATTCTGTTTTCCGTGTATATAAGTAATCACTTATTTCACGTTCTCTGACGTACCAGAAGAGCTTATTGTGCTACATTGGAAACTCTAATGTACATAAGGTCTGTTTCTGAGCCCTTGATGCTTTTATTAGTCATTTTGCCTGTTCTTGTCCTAAATTTTTTAAATCTTTTCATTGTCAAACGTGTCTGTTATAACCGCAGTTCCATATTTATTTAACCAGTGTAATATTGTACTAGTTTTGAATAAAATATATTAGTTCTTTATGCTAGTCCTTTCCATAAACTGGTTGTTAGTACTTCTAACTCAAAGCAGATAGGAACTGGTGAGAAAAAGCTTTTTAATGATTTTATTATCTGGGATTAGGCAGGATGAGAAATATTTTTTGCCTTCACATGCTTGATCTTAAGCAGGAGTATTCTTACCTTTTCACCATTAAACATCTTGTTTCCACTAAGTTCCTAAAAGTAGATCTTATATTACAGTAACAAAGTTACTTTCTAGTCTTAATTTGTTAAAGATCTTGAAAAAATGAAAGGAAGAGTAACTTTCATCAAAAAATTAAAACCTATTAATGTGATCACATAAGGGTTTTTCTTTGGTGATTAATGGATTTATCCTTCTAATGTTAACTTATATTTATATTTCTAGGATAAATGCAAATGTTTTATGACATGTTTATTATACCTTATACATTGCTACATTGTTTTGTGGATATTTTGTTTAAGATAATTGTTGCTATATTTAATAAAATGTGTTTTCCTTGGTTCATTTGATTTTTACCAGTTAGCTTGTCCTATAAAACAATTGGGAGTAAGTGTCTTGTCTTTATCTTCTGTAGCACTGTAATCATTTCACTGTCTTTTATTTATTGTTTGTGAGAATTAACATATAAAAACTATATTGGACCTACTCCTTTCTACACAGAAAGATTTTTTAAGGTGCCGACTCAACTTTTCTGCTTGTGTATCTCTCAGTTATATTTGTCTAGGATTTTGAATATGTACTCTATGTTTTAAAATTTATTGCTGTAAAGTTTTGCAAGCTATCATTTTTTCATGTCTGCATGATGTATGTTTTGTTATCTAATAATATCCATCAAAATCACACACGGAGAGGTGCAATTTTTCTATTCCTTTTGACTCTTTTTCGCCATCTCTGTGTTTCCTACCCATCATGCTGGAGATCTTTCATCCTTATTTCTTTGTTATTTCTATACCCATTACTCCTTTTCTACCCCCATGTACTGTATTCTTTATTCATTGATTTCTGCCTTACTTTCTTTTCTAGTGTAAACAGGTAAGGGGTTGCGTTACCATTTAGGTGGTGATGCGTTGGTAGCCCCTTTTATGTAAGTATATATTCTAATGCCATTTCCATTTTCAATTTCTGTTGTGCTTTCTGACACGTGAGTTTAAAAAATATGTGTTTTAAGATCTTTGCATGAGGATTTCTCTTTGTGCTTTTGTCTGGATTTCTCACTTAATGCATAAAGGGAAGGAAATGTGACATATAACAACAACCTGCTAAAATTCATTGGGCACCTGCATGGGGAACTAATCAGTCACCAATTTATACTAATGTTCTCTGCAGTACGCTTTATTAAAGTAATGTCTTTCTTCTACGGGTTATAATGTTCTGTCATTAATTTAAAATATGTTTCTTAGTACATTTTCTATTTGAAAATTTCTGCTCTATAAGGAATCTGTTGAATAGCTCAGCAGCATCCCAAATTCTATGCAAATATGTTGCTAAAGTGTTTTGCGTGTGCTTATCCATGGTGGTTTGCTACTGGTCTGCATGATTTTACTGAGAATACGGTGATGAAATAGACCAACAGGTCCTTGTGTCCCTTAGGGTCTAGAGGGGTGCGGAAAGTGCTCCCATATTTGTGTGGTGGTTGTTGTCTTAAATGACACAAGAGGCAAGCACAGAGTGTGTTGGGGGAGGGTGTTGGGGGAGGGGGAGGGTGCCTGAGATCAAGGCATCATGGCTGTAGGATGCTGGCTGTCACTCCCTGAACGCAGAAGAGAGTTCTCCACACAGGTACATGGAGCAACAAGAAAGCCTGGAGTGCGGAAACTTTTACCTTCTTTGGGCTTCTTCCTTTCTCTTCCTCTCTTCTGGTCCCTCTCTCTTTTTTATTCCCCCCACATACCTGTTCATACCTTACCTCCATGCTCGCCTTTCTCTGCAGGTTCAATTTTATTTTTTATTTTAAAGATAAAAAAATGAAAACATCTAACAAGAAGGGAAAGAAGGAGAAAGTTTGTATGTATGTATATGCAGGATAGTTAACATGGCTGTTCTACTGTCTCGTATTTCCTTGCTGAAAGAAACTGTCAGTGAGTTCTTGGTTGATCAGCTTTGTATGTCTATATCTGTTTTCATGAGAAACCACTTTGAAGATATCAATATGTGATATATCAAACATTGTTAATTCCCTACCACTCTGTTTGTAACTCTGTACTGTCTGTACTGATCCTTTGCTATTTTGTAAAATGTTGTCTGTCTGTTAGTATTTTCCTCCTTTTATTTTTAAAATAAAAAAAAAGAAAGAAAAATGCTCAAAAGTAAAGAGCAACTGGGGTGTGGGAAAAGAGAATAGAAAGAAGGAAAAATAACGTATGTATGTATATACAGGATAGCTAATATAGTTGTACTACTGTCTTCTATCACTTTACTGAAAGGAACAGATAATGATTAATTATTTGATCAATCTTGCATGTCTCTATTTGTTTTCCTGAGAAACCACTTCGAAGACATCAATATGTAATACAACAACCATTGTTAATTTCCTACCACTTTGTCTGTAACTCTGTATTGCCTTTATTGTTCTTATGCTATTTTATAAATGGATGTCTGTTTGTTAATATGTTTGCCTTCTTTTTTTTTCAAAATAAATTTTAAAAAACTAAAAAAAAAAAAAAAAAGAAAACATCTAACAAACGCACATACATTTAGAAAATAACAACAACAACAAAAAAATACAAGCAGTACAGAATCTCAGACAAGGTGATAGGAAATTAGCGATGGTTGTTGTATTACATACTCCTATCTTCAATTTGGATACCCAGATTAAAAGAAATATAAACATGTAAGATTGATCCTACACTTAAACATTAACAGTTCCTTTCAATAGGGCAATCACAGTCAGTAGTACCACTATGTTGGCTATCCTGTGTATACATGTATACATATTTTCCCCCTTCTTTCTTTTCACTTTTCCCTCATCCCAGTTGTCCTTTCCTTTCAAATAGTTTCCTTTCCTTTCACAATGTCTATTGTACCTCCTAGATTTTATTCACTCTTTCAGGTTCTTACACTAGTGAGACATTACAGTGTTTACACATGCAGGTCTGATTTACTTCATTTATGAGTATGGTCTCTAGTTGTCTCCATTTTCCTATAAAAGCCTCAAAGTTATCTTCCTTTATAGATGAGTAACATTCCATTATGTGAAAATACCACAACTTTTTTATCCATTCCACATATTTTTTTAAAATTTATTTTAAAGAGAGGGGCTGGGGATATAGCTCAGCAGCATAAGTGCCTGCCTGGCAAGTGCAAAGTCCTGAGTTTGGTTTCCAGTACCCCCCACAAAAAAAAAAGAGAGAAAAAAAGAAAAACAAAATAACAAAAACAAATACAAAAAGAAAACCACAAAAAATAATAAAAATGGTAAAGAATTCCGAAAATAAGATGATAGGAAATTAACAGTGGTTTTTGAACTACATATTGTTATCTTCAAAGTAGTTGCTCAGATTGCCAGAAAGAGACATAATATTGAGCACAATTTTAGTTCATTTTTCTCTTTTTCATTTTTTTTTCACCATCATTATGAACACAGATTATCTGTTCAAAATGGTGGATTTCATTATGAAATTTTCCTGCAAGGGGTGATCAAAATTTACAGTGAATGTGTGGATTTTAGCAATGTATTACAGTGAAAGAGACAAGGCTGTTAATCCCACTCAAAATGCTCCTGCTCTACTTGGACACATTTATCTAATCATTCTTGTGTCTGAAGGAGTTTGTGAAGTCTTCCTGCAGTGTCTGTATAAGTTATGATTCAAAGTTCAGTGCATGGACCAGCAATATGGCTCAGCAGCAGAGCGCCTGCCTTGCAAGCGCAAGGTCTTGAGTTTGATTCCCGGCACCAAAAAAAAAAAAAGAAAAGAAAAAAAAGAAAAAGAAAATACAATGTATGCTGCTGCTGAAGGTCTTCCAGTGGAAAGGCAGACTCAAAAAAAAAAAAAAAAAACATGATTCTGTGTGCTCATCCACTTTACTCACTGGATCTAGCACCATTTGACTTCTGGCTCCTCTTCAGAGTCACAATGACCATGAAAGGGAACTATTTTAAATCAGTTCAGGACGCTGAGGCAGCTACAAAGTACAACCAGACACTGAAGAAAAAGTACTTCTAGCACTGCTTCAGAAAGTACCCGAATGATGGGATAAGAAGGTTCCAAGCAAGGGGAGGATTTTGAAGGAGATTAATGGCAGTATATCTTTTTACTGTAATAATTTTTTAAAAAAATTTAAACATTCACCATAGTTCTGATCAAACCACATACATACATACATGCGTATGACATGGTTTGTTGCTACATACTTCCCCAACGTTTGTATTTTCTTTGTATTTTGTTAGTCCATGTTTGCAGCATATAATGCTCACGTTCCTTGTGCTGGCGTTGGTGCACAGCAATCTTAATTCTTTTTGCAACCTTCCCCCTTCCCCTTCCTTCCCCCTCCTTCCATCTCTTGATTTCCGTCCCATTTCAGAAAGATCTATCTCCCTACTTCCTACCATCTATCTTTTGATTTGCTCTTTATTTATAATTTGTGTTTCTCATATAAGAGAAACCATGTGATGTTTCAGCTTGGGTGTCTCATTTATTTCCCCAAGCAATATGCTCTGGAAACACACCGTATTTCTATAAATACTGAGTTAGCTCAACTTTGTACCAAAGGGAAGATTATTTATGTCACAGTAGTGAAGCCTGCACACCTACAGAGCACATTACCGATCCTGGTAATGCCTGCTCCCTCGGGTTGCTTCCCATATGGCTGTGGTTGGATGCTGTGTGTGATGAAGAGATGACATCTTGTAATGGTGATGGGGCAACACCAGGCTCACGCTTTTATAATAACACACTTGTTTTGATGAACAAGGTGTCCCACGAGAACCACCTTAACCCGTGCCCACGGCATTGGTTTCAGTGATCTAGAGACTTCACTGAGCCTCTACCTCTTAAAAGTTGGCATGCCATCTCTCAAAGTCACCACTTTGGAGACCCAGCCCCTCATGAATCTTTGGGGGACACACTGCAGCCACGTGCAAGCCATAACACGCACAGCAGGAGAACCCCACGGCTCTGTGGCTAAGAGCTGTTGTTCAGCCTCTAATGCCACTCCAACTGAGGAAGCTAATTTTCCCAGTGCAAATTTGCATGCTTAATCAAATTTTGTTCCTGTACATTTGCATAAATAAATACCAAGAATATTTTAAAGTCATCATTATGCTCTCCTTATTATTTTAATGAATACATTCACCCAAGGGGAGCTCTGAACAAAGGTTACTTTCATTCTGCTCAGCGCTACATTTACATTGCAGTTGTTTTGTATGACATGGCATTTCTACGGTTTGGGACTTTTGGGTTTTGGTTAATGTCTTATTTTTGTTTAGAGTGATATACTGCAGATTTATAGTGCTCTGGAAGTCAATTAAAACGTTTGTTTCTTTTTTAATTCTCTAGCCTTTAAACCCTGTCTCTTTTACTTGGAGACTATGTGGCTGATGCACTTGTCCAAAGAATACTATTCTTTTGCCATTGGTCACTGTCTTGCTAGATTCAATTCATTGATTTAGCCCAGCAACCCTCTTTTGAACCACCTTCCCCTCTTCTCCCCTCCCTTCCCCTCTCCTCTCCTATCCTCTCCTTCC
>NW_004955499.1:5044649-5047362 GCF_000276665.1 Chinchilla lanigera | reverse complement strand
GTACTGACTTCCCCTAACTTGCATCCCTGGTCCTCAGACCATCCTACTCATCATCATCCAAGACCTTAATAAACAGGGTCACCAGGAGCAGAGCTGTGACAGAGACAGGCAGGAGCCAGGAATAATACACCTCCTGGCCCCCATCCACCCCTTAACCCTGTGTCCATCATTTTAAGCTGACTTGAGTGATACCATCACCTGATGCACAGGGGATGCTAAAACACTTTGTCGGTTTCTCAGGTCCACAGGAGATGCGGAGTACACCCCCGTATACATCAGTCTGCCGCGGTGAGTCTACGGTGACTTGTACATAATGAGCCCGTGCTGATTCACAGCAGCCCCCACTTACTGAAGTGCTCAGCCACCATCCTTTAAAATAACCCATGGCCAAATTGTCCTCAGGGAACGCATTAAGCTCCTGTTCCCTCAGAACTAAATTGCTTAATCAGCCCTCTCCAGGGACCGCTAATCTCCCAGCTCCTGTTCTCAGCTCTCTCTGCCTGAACTCTCTGTGGCCTCTGACTCCCCAGCACCCCATCATTCTCCATGATGCTCTGGTGCAATGCATCCTCTTCTGTTCCTGGAAAAAATTAGAACGTGTCTTCATTTTCAGTTTTCTTGATGGAAATTTCTGCCTCTTTCAACATAACCCACGAACAGCAGTCCACATAGATATTGAAGCTTGTACTCGAGTTGGAGAAGCAGCTCGACTCAGCCTAGAAAGTCATTCTTCCACAACAGGGTTTCCTTATAACCTTCGCATGGCCTATAGGATGTTAATTTTTTTTTAATTTCACAGTTACTTCTCTGCAGATTATTCCCCCAAACTAAGGCATGGTCGCAAAATAAAAACCCAGGGAACATTCTTTCTTGCTGCAAAACAATTAATTGATGGTTCTTACCATTATTTTGATGGTAGAACAACTAAAATGTATTTTTTTAATTTTAAACAGAATAAAAAATTTTAAAAAACATTAAAAATGATACAGAATTTCAAAACAAGATGATAGAAAATCAGCAGTGATTGTTACATTGCATGTTGTGATTTTCAAGGTAATTGCTCAGATTACCAGATGTAGGCATGCAAGACTGACCAAAAAATTAAAATTAAGAGCAACTAGAATGTAAACCACTCATCCTGCAGCGCATTGATCTTATAAGATTATGATTGTGGATAGCTTATGGCTGGCCAAAGTTACATAAGAAAAGTAACAACAAAATTTTAGCTATAGAAAAGTGGTGGCAAACCTATGGTGCATGTGTCACAGTGAGCTATTTGTAATTGCTGAAAGCTCTGAAATGTTCCCTGTCCCTGCTATACAAGAATACATAGCCCACAATTCCCTCAGCACGTGTTATCTCATTCAATCCATTCTGGGATTTTCTGCTAATAAATGTTGCTGGCCTGTCTGTCTGTCTATCTGTCTGTATCTGTCTGTCTGTAATTTGGTTTGCTGCTTAAAAAAACAGAGCAGGAAAAAAATTAGTTTTATTATACTCCTTTGTTTTTCCACTTATTTTGCTGAACTGTGAAAAGACCACAAACATTACATAACTTTAGAAGGAAAGAAAGAAGGGAAAGATAGGTAATGCACAGAGAATATACTAAAGTAGGAGTTAGGAAACTTGGCAACACAAGTAATCAATATATGCAGTGACCTATGTGTAGCTAGTTCCCACCTTTTGCGCTATTCTGGAATTTGTAGCCTTTTTGAAGAAAATATTCAGTCAAGTTCATTGTCTATTTCTCATGCTGTTTGTAGTGGATTTATAACTGGTGGTCAATTTATAACCCCCAGCTGAACTGAGTACGTGTGGTGCTGGGTGTGGGAGGCCCACCTGGGGACTCTTACCAGTAGGGTAAGAGGCAGAACTGGAGAAGAAGAAGTGAGGCTGTTGGGAACGAAAGAGGCTGTTGGGAGCGGAGAAAGTTTGTTGGAGCTGGTGGAAGCTGTAGGAGCTGCTGGTTGTTTTGGAGGAGCTCATCATGCTGGCTTTTCTGATGAACTTGGCTGTTTTCATCCTCCAAGGAGCTCAGGACCTCTTTGGCACTGAGAGTGACTTTGGTTCTCTTTGGGAGAGCTCTGGTCCTTACTTTGAGCATCACTTCCTGGCTCTGGAGGGGAAGATAGTGCACTGCTGGTCTCCTGAGAAGCTTGCTGTGTTGGCTTGCCTGATGGGAACTTGGCCATCTTGATCATCAGAGGAGCTTGGGACCTCACTGTTGCTGAAGATGGCTGTGGTACTTTCAGGGGAGTTCTGGTTTTTCTGAGTTTTGCTTCCTGGCTCCAGTGCAGATCCCTCAGTCTGCTAGCGTAGATCCTTCATCCCGCTGGCACAGACTTTCTAGCCTCCACCACTGAGCTGTGGGCCTTCCCAGCACAGACCCATGAAACAGTCCTGCAAGAGATGTTGTTATGGGCTCTGGGCTTCTGGTTGGATTCGTGGGAAGCATTATTATGAGCTCTAGGTCTTCAGCTGGACTAATTATTGAAGGATCCAGACCCTCAGTTGGAATCTTGGTCTATAGTGTATACAGATTTCCTGCACTCTTGTATATTGTTCTTTGGGTAAATATTATAAATAATCACATAAAATATGTGTCCTGTGTAATACTGTTTTCCTTTGCAAAATAACCCCCAAACCAACACACCCTTACATCCCCATTCCATAAAAAGATTAAAGACAGTATGAGCTTCATCTAAAGATAAAT
>NW_004955499.1:4993474-5044110 GCF_000276665.1 Chinchilla lanigera | reverse complement strand
AAAAGAAACCTAGTGTGTGTTGAGTTTTGTACTATCCACAGTTTCAGACATCCATTGGAGGATCTTAGGATATATCCCCCAGAGGTAAAGGGGACTACTGCAGTTCAGTGCTGTAAGATATGAAATTGTTTTATGTACCGACCTCATGACTGCCTTCTTTATTCCACATACTGATGATCACTTAGGCTCTTACATGAATAAAGACTGTATACATTTTTCTCTGAAAGCAGCATGCTGGAGATCAGGAATGACTGTTGAAACTATTACCTAGTTTACCAGTCTCTTTTTTATCACTGGGACAAAATACCTAATAACCACCACTTAAAGGAGGAGAGCTTTCATTTTGCTTGCTCTACAATAGAAGGAGCATGGCAGAGGCATGGCAGAAAGCAGCTGCTCACCCTATGCCAACTATGAAACAGAGAGCAGAGGACAAGAATACACCCTTCCAGGTCATGTCCCTGCCGTGACACACCTTAAACCAGGTCTCGCCCCCTAACAGTACGCCCTGCTACTGAGTTCATCAGATAGGTACAGTACCTGCATGATCTGATCGTCTTCCAAACATGAGGGAATTTTGGGAGACATTCTACACTTAAATCACAGCTCTTAGCTTTGTCGAAAACTGAAAGGAAAGATACATCAAGGGCTAGAAAAGATGGTACTTGTTATAAAGATAAAATATGAACTGTGTTTCAGCTAGCTTTGAATCAGTGCATCAAAACACCTGAGGTAGTGAGTTTTTCAAGAAGAAAGGGTTACATTTGTTCACTGTTTCAGAGGTATTAATCCAGTCAATCCATGGGGTCTTGGTCCTTGGTCCTGGTGCCTTCTGTAGTGGAGGAGGTCTCTTTGTTCACTCCATGTAAACCAGGAAAAAGAGGGAGCTAGAGAAGGAACAGGAGGGAGAGAAGGAGAGAGGGAGGGGAAGAAAGCGGACTGATCACACCAAGACCATGGCCCAATGACCTAACTTCCTCCCATATCCTAAAAGTTCCTCTACCTTCCTGTACTTTGGTGATTAAGGCTACAGCACAGGGCAGAATTCTAGATCCAAACTACAGCAAATCACAAAGATAACTACCTGGGCCCTAATAAATGTTTTTTTAAATGCTAAGGAATAGCCGTCCCTGAGAAATGTCTGTGAAGATCCCACATGTTTGGCTAATACTGTAGGACACAGAAAGAGGCCCCTTTTTCTCTGTTCAACCTTCAAAATGAACTCAAGGACCCTGTTGATTTCTTTCATTTTTTTTTTTTTGTCTTTTTGAGACAAGGTCTTACTGTGCAGTTCAGGCTGGCCTTGAGCTCACTTTGTAGCCCAGGTTGGTCTCAAACTTGCAACAATCCTCCTGCCTTCTGAATGCTGGGATTACAGGTATGTGCCACCACACCCAGTCCTTTCATATTTTTGGATGCCTTCCCTCACTGTGTACGTAGGACTTTTCCCAGACATTCCAGGAAAGGTGTATTCCTTGGTTTGCCTTGTTACTTTGTGCATATGTATATGGGAACTGAATTCATTAGGAAGGCTTTTTGGTGCTCATTATAATTTATTTTGGACTGTCAGCCTTCCTGTATTCATGTGGGTCTGCCATTGTACCATCATACTCTAATTTTTGAGAACTGCCTGTCAATTCTCTTTGTTGTTCTCTTTGTTGTCAATTGTCTTTGTGTGTTCTTGGTACACACAGGAATACGTGCTCTTTTTTTTGTTTTTCTTTGACTCCTAGTGACAGAACACAGAGCCTTACGTGTGCTAAGCATGCCCATGAATCAGCACACTAGGCTAAAAATGCCCAACTCTTTTATGCATTCTTCTTGATTATTACCTTAAGTATTTTTTAAGAAGTGTGATTGTTAATCATGCTATGTCAACTTGACCTCAGTAAGAATCTTCTACCAGATTAGTAAAGTTCTGGATGTGTCCATGGTTGATTGACATATTGGCCATCAAATTGAGGAAAGAAGATACATCCTGGATGTTCATGCTGCCAGCCAATAGTACTGTAGCCCAAGTGGAATAAAAAGGGAAAGGAGAAGGAAGTCTTCCTTTCTTGGGAAGAACTCCATTCTTTGCCATTGCCTTTGGATGTTGGTCTCTAACATTTACAGACTCCCAGTCCAGACTCTTCAGCCTCCCAACATAGACCCTCCAAATTTCTGATACAGAATCATGCTGGTAGGGGCTGGGGATTTAGCTCAGCGGCAAAGTGCCTGCCTGGCAAGCAAAAGGTCGTGAGTTCGGTTCCCGGTACCAGAGAAAAACCAAAAAAAAAAAAAAAAAAAAAAAAAAAAAACAAAAACCAGAATCATGCTGGTGACTCTTCAGTGAGCTTCCAGGCCTTTGGCCTTCAACTGTTACTGGATTCTCCAGCCCTCTAGCAGGTAGAGCCCCATTTTGGATTCTTTGCTCTCTGACCTGACAGGCAGCTACTGGGCCTCTTACACTTTTGACCCTGCAACTCTACCTCATAAATCCCTTGCATAATGATACGTATATTGAACCTGTTCATATAGAAAACTCTAATACAGGAAGAAAGATGTAGCCCTCTCTGAAACTGAAAGTTTCCTATGAAATTTGTAAAAGTCATTACCAAGCTCTGGATTCCTGCATGGTTGCAAACACCTCCTGTCATTTCTTGTCGAAGCTTCTTTTCTATATTTTAATTTTTCTTTCATATTTTCCTCTCTATTTATAATTGCCAGTGCCAGTTATATGGACCTGGGGTTCCCCACAGCATTTTTTTATTGTCTTTTACCATTGCATGACTATTTGTCCTTTGCCTTATCCCTGTCCTTCCCTGTGACATTGATCACAGATATAGGAAAGTATCTTGGCTTAAATAGAAAGTTTATTTTTTTTGTCAGGTAAAAATAAGTCAATCTTCTCTGCTCAGTAAGGTCACCAATGTGGACATGTTCCCGTATGCTATTTCTATCAGTCCCTGTTTGTAGCATGCACTGTGCAAACATGCTATGTCTGAGTGATTTCTCCATTAGCTCTGCACTCCATAATTCTCTGCTACATCCGGCTCTTACCTTCCTAAATAAGCTTTTGCCTTTCAGGCTTTGCTGCCCACTCTGAGCAAACCTGAGATGTATTTCCTGTCCACCCAGATTACTTAGAATCTGTCTTTCTTCATTCATGATTCTACGATTACATGTATCTTCACTGCCTCAAAGATGAAAATCTACTTTAAATTTTTGTCTTCATTTATTTTTCTTTCTTTGCTTAGAAGGTATATCTATAACTGAGTTTATCTTTAGGAAAAAACTTTTCTTCCTATAATTGTTTTGAATGGATTCAATAGCAGTTAAAATTATGAAGTGCAAAAACTTGGAATATCTCCAATTTAAGGGCCTACCATTTCATATGGATTTCTTATACCTTTTCAGTGTTCTACCTTGAGACACAATATCTCTGCTAAAGTATGGATTCAGCTAGCACCAGTCGGGTATGCTAGGTGGAACTGACGCACTTAGAGAAACAGTCTTAAAATTTGCTCATTTTATACAAAAATATAATTGTCCTTGAGGTGGAAGAAACAACATTAATTGATCACAGTTATTTGTATATATAAGACTAGGGATATTGGGATGACTACTACCAACCTACATAACCCTCTATAACTGATTCTTTTCCCTCCATTTTCAAAATGAGCTGTGTCAAATCCGTGTATATAGGATCCGTAACCTGCAAATCCCTAATCTATACCCCGAGAATCTAAAATTTGATATACTCCAAAATCCAAAACATTTTGATTACTGGTAGACCCTACAAGTGAAGAGCTCCACAGCGTACAATTTTGTTTCACATGGAAAATTATCTTTAAAATTGTATAAAATTTACCTTCAGGCTGTGTAAGTGAGTGCAAATGGAACATAACTAAATTGTGTGTTTAAACCTCTGGAGTCAGCCAAAAGACAGCTGTTTATGTATGTACCAATATCCAAGATCTGAAAAAAAAAAAAAAAAAAAACAACTGAGATATGGTTTGTCCCAACCGCTTTAGATAAGGAATACTCAACCTTTGTGTTATGGTTTATGTCTGTGTGTCCCCGCAAAGCCTCCTGCGGCCCTGGGGCAGGCTATTAGAGTTTGAATATGGGTGTGAGAGCTACACCCACCCTGGGGTGGATAGTTTGCATATGTAAGGGAGAGGAGGAAGCTGCTTGGGGATATTCCTCCCCCATTCCGCCCTGGTGTGTGTGCCCTGGTGTGTGCTGGCGGCTTGGCTGTGCTGCCACCCTGAGATGCAGCCCTCTGCCACGTGCCACTCTGCCTTATAATCCACAAGTACGGATTGAAACTTCCACGAACTGTAAGCGAAATAAACCTTTCCTTCCTTAATTTTGGGGGTCAGATATTTTGTCCCAGCAGCGAGAAAAAAGTAACCAAGACACTTTATCAAATCCACTTGTGATAAACTCCATCCACATATTAAAAATGTGTATGTGATACAATGAAGGTAGATTTCTGAGGTTCTAGGAAAGACTTTGGACTCTGTTTGGGTCTTTTCATGGGCTTCTGTCTTTACCTTTTACTTTTATATGTCACAAAGCCTAAGGATTCCCTACGTGCAAAAAACCTCAGCTTTTGTTGTATCTCGCTTCGTTCTTTCTACCTATTTCAGGTTTTCTTTTCACTCCTCTTGTAAGGCAGGAGCAGTAGGAAATATGAGGACAGGAAATCATCTTAGAAACCGCAGACTTTGCTCCAGTCATCTTATTATGCAGATTGAGACAGGAGACCAAGATGCTGAGACACTGACACATTCTTGCAGCTGGTGAACGGCAGAGATCATTTTCCCCAGATCCTGTCTGTTGCTGCTTCTGCTACACCCTGTGGCCTTGCACTAATTCCGCCTGAGGTCAAACAGGGGGAACAGCACCCTGAAAACACTCATTTGCGTGAACATTCTGCGCATGCTCAAAATGATTGTTTTGAACTCAAACATCAGCCGAGGAGACAAGTGTCATTCTGTCCTTGGAAATGCGTAGCATCACCCTCACGCTCATCGACACACTGGCAGCTACCCAAAAGTCAGCTTTACTTCTGTGCCAAAATAAAATATAATACATAATATTAGCATAAATATGACATTTAAAGTAAACTCGGGGCACATGGAGGCTTCATGTTTTCGGGTGGTGAATGTTTACCCTTTACATCGATGTCCTTTATGGTGGCTGAAGTCCCATTATCCTCTCATCTCAGAAGACAGCACAGGTTGGATGCTTTTAACTGTCACTGCTGGGGTTTGAATGCGCACCGCCCGCCCAGCAAATGTTACAAGCCATCGCAACCCAGTTAAAAAGCGTGACCTTCGAAAGGTGATTACCTCGCGCGAGGGCTAGGTCTTCATGCGTGAACTAATGCCATTTATAAAAGGCTGCAAGTCTGACCCGTCTCTGTCCCTGTCTTTTTCGCTCTGTTTCTCCGTCTGTCTGTCTGTCTGCCTCTCTCTTTCTCTGTCTCTCTCAGATGGATGCAGATACTCACACCTTTTACTCTGCCACCCTGCATGTTAAAACGAGAAGGTTTTCACCAGATTGAGGACTTATTAAATGACTTTGGACATATGAGCCCTCCAAACTCTAAGAAGTAAACCTTTTTTCTTCATAAATCACCCACTCCTTGCTTATTCTTTTATAGTGGCACAAAATGGAATACAGTATCCACTCCCTTTTTTTCCATTTTAAATATTTCCAGAAAATAATAAATGGGGGAAATAACAGGCCTTAGTGAATTATCTGAGCAGCTTATTTCAATGATCATAAACAATACAGTTACTTATGGGGTGGACAAGAAAAAAAATTCACCAGCTTTTATTTTTGTGATGCTGGGGATTGAACAAAGCCCTCTCCACTCAGCTACATCCTCAGCACTTTTTAATTTTTTTAAAATTTCTTTATTTGGGGATAAGGTCTTGTTACACTGTCCAGGCTGGACTTAATCTTGTGATCCTCTTGCATCAGCCTCCCAGAAGAAAAGGCAAGACTGAAGTGCGTGTGGCCATGATTTTGAGTGGTCAGCTGAACAGTAATGACAGAAGAACGCCAACCTTACAGTTTCTTCAGGGTCAAGATGACTGGTAAGCTGTGGATGGATGAAACCTAGAGCCCCAAAGGTGGGAGATTCCTAGAGTCTGAGACAGTACCACACATGCAAGTCCCGTGTCCTGGGCAGCAAAACAGCAGAGAATGGTCAACTATCATGTTCACTGCATCGTGTGTTCACAAGTGTGTACACCACCACCAGCGGCAATAACAACACAACCATTATGATCACCATTAGTCAAAGAGGCAAAAACTCTGTCAATAAAAGCTTTCCTTCAGGAGTCCCCCCAATCAGGATTTAGTACCAAATAAAGGACATGTACATTCTTCCATGCTTTATGATTGTTATTCAGTAGCCTGACACAACCTTTTCTCCTAACGGATTCTTCCACCTTCTTTTGGAGGACTTTCATTTCCTAATTTTCAAACTTTATGCCTTTTACAGAGCAGCTCTTCCTCCAACTGCCTGTCCACTCTCTCCTCCTCCCAAGTGGATTTCTCTTCTGTGAAACCTGAACTGGGCACCTTATGCTAAGGAAAGATGTGTTCCTGGTCCTTGACATACTCACAGCATGACACACAAAGAGAAGATGTGCTCAGTGTGTGAATATTAAATACCAGAAAGCAATAGGCACTGGAAGTCCAGGTGTAGGTAGTTGGTTTCATTTGGTAGAAGGGTAGAGTCTGGGAGAAGTGATCCCTCAAGCCCACCCTTTGAAGGGCTCCAAAATTTAGACTTCCACCTTCCTGAGCCCTCCTCAGGAGTACAGGACATAACAACATGTAGGGCTGGGCAGTAGCTCAGTAGTAGGGCTCTTGCCTAGCGTGTACAAGACCCTGAGTTCCATCAAGGGCTGGACCACCCAGCGCAATCCATCTACTTTTTCACTGTATGAGTTCTCATTCATTTTCTACTCTTTATGATTGGAGACAGAACTCCACCGATGAGTATAACTTCCTATGATCCAACCACCCTCAAAGCCCTGCCTCTGCGTGCATGCGAATGTTGGGGAGATTCCAGATATGAACCATAGGAAAATCTAACCCCTCTAATCATAAATGGATGGTACTTGGAGGTGGAGCACTTGGGAGATCATGAAGCCATAAAGATGGGTTGCATCAGTGCCTTTATAAGCAGCGAATGGGAGACCCAAGCTAGCACGCTTCCTCTTTCTCAACATGTGATCCCTCCTCCATATTATGATGCCACAAGAAGTTTGTAATAGTTAAGCATGACTGTGTCAACTTAATTGGCTTGGGATCCACTGGAAGGACTGGTGGAGTACACTCCTGAGAATGTCAAGGAGGTCATAGAGATGTGACTTTGGGAACTATATCCTGGTCCCTTCCTGTCTCTGACAGTGTTACCTTGCTCTGCTTCCCAGCCGCTATGAACTAAGCAGCTTTGCTCCCCCAGGTTCTTCTGCCATGATGTTTCTGCCTTGGAACCAGGGGACCATGGACTGACTCCCTTGAACTGTTAGCCAAGCTAAAGCTTTCCTCCTTTGTATTGTAGGCATCAGGGGTATTGTATCCTAGTAACAGGGCAGCCAAATAATACAGTCTGCAAAACCAAGAGCCAAATAAACGTGTTCTTTGTCAATAGTTCAGGCAGTGGCATGACATTATAGCAACAAAACATGAACAAAATATTCTCCAGAAATCAAAGTGTCTCAACGACTCAGCTTTGCAGCTGTAGGAAGAAAGCTGGCACAGACAGGTTCATTATGAATGGGTATAAATTTTTTCCAATGAAACTTGATTTACAAACACGGGCAGCAGACCACACTGGCCCACCGACATCATTAACCAGCCTGCATTCTAGAATACCTTTTACAGGTTGTGGCTCTGAATTCATATCATTAAGCAGTTTTTCTATGTAATTTAGCATCACCGATATAATTTAATAAACCAGTGTTCTTGTGAAGTAGATATCATTCCCTCTCTTTTTACTACCAAAGCCCAGTGATATTAAATTCCTACAATCACCACAAGCTAGAAAATGAAATCCAGTGTCTATCACTCCTGCAGCCCTGCTCTGTTTGCTTTTGAGTGTTTTCTTCCTAATTGGGTGCTAACCTCCTGAGTAGGCTATTTTTCTTGGGGCGTAGATATTTCAAATCTAAGCTCTTCCCTCTGGCCACTACTATGCTGGCTCAATTTTGCATTTTACTTTTCAGGCTTTTGAAATCCTTTCTCTCCTCTGCCACCCCACCTTCCTGCTGGCCCAAATTTTATTCTTCTCTCTTGGTGACCTCTAGTTTTTTCAGGTTTCCCGTCGAAGTCATTATAGCCTCAGGGCAGATGGCACAGCCCTTAATTTCCTTCAGGTTGGACAGTGGGTAAAACAGGGGTCAGGACAGCTGGAGAAAGATTTGTGTGTGTGAACTTTTAGGTTTGAAAGACCATCTCTGCCTCAGGTCTGAGGCTGTCAGGGAAATTCTACTTTTCCGACCTTCCGATGCAGAACAAAATCTGACATGGACCCAAGTCATTTTCTTCTGACACCTCCCAATCTATATTTTATACTTGCTAGTCCTAATCAACCTGCCTGCCTGGGGAACAGCATCAGCCCAGGAACCTAGGTCTGGCCACCAGCAAAATTGCTTCACTGGAAGTCAAGAGAGAAAGTAATTTCATTTAACTTCACAGGCAGACAGAACCACAGAAACAGCAAAAAAATAAAAGATTAACAAAATATAAAAAAGCTCTAACCTAACGTCAGACCACAGCCGCCATGTAAAGCCAACACCCTGTTTTTCCTATTTCATGGTCAAGATATGCCTTTCAAATGATGTTTCCAAGGGTGTGCTTTCTTCAGGGTACAGTTTATTACATTGTGTTAGAATACACTGTGTCCTCTTTCAGGTGCTTTTGGTCCCAGTGTGACTGTGACGTGGTGCGGTTTTTCACAGGAATAAAAGTGTAACTCTCATTAGAGGATCATGCCCTGGCTCCTGCGCTGTCCAGCTCTAGGGCAGTAGGTGAGCTGTCTCTGGGCTGGGAGATCCCAGGGACTGTGGAATGGGACACAGCCTGGCTCTTAGGCCACTGAGCCAGTAGTAAGGGACCCAGAGAGCTTTTACAGGGCAAGAGGCTATGTGCAGAGTGACCACCCTGCAAAACACTTTTGCTGAAGGTTTTTGACAACCTATAAGTACTCTTCAAAAACACAACTGGGAAAAATATCAAGCACATTCAGTTTTGTTTTCTTTAAAAATAATCAGCCCTGGCATGGATAGAAAATGGATGAGGCACTCTGGAATTAGTTATTAAACCACATATTTTTTTTTTTCCTAGAATAATGAGTTAAAAAATGCAGCCCCTGAGTGTGTAAATAGCGTGAGACCCAATTATCCTTGAGATACAATTATGGCCCTTGGGATAGGATTTTCCTTTTCATGGAATTATAAACATTATTTTCCTTGTCACTCCTTAAGGTTCCTGGGGACAAAAAGCATTTGGATGTTTTAAAATCTGCAGAATATGATTTAATTAATGGAGCTAGGAGGCAGCTGTTAGCTCTGAGAATAGGATTAATTGGCTGAAGGAGACAGGAAACTTTGTTCTTCTTAGATTGACATAGAATAAGTGTACAAATTTGTGGAGGACATGTGATGTTTTTGTACACGGGTACATTGTGTAAAGATCGAGTCAGGGTGATTACCATATCTGTACCTCAAATATTTACTGTTCTTCATGGAAAGAATATTTGGAAGCCTCTTTAATAGCTTTTTGGAAATGTACAGTACATGTTTATTGACTCAATTTACCCTGCTGTACAAATCAGATTTGCTTATTTCCAGGAATTTAGACACTGTAGGAAAGTCACTGAGCTAAAATCTGTCCATAAAGGCACGACTTCATCTCTTTCTTCTTCAATTTTTCTGCATAGTAATTATGGAACTATATATTTACTTTTCTTTGGAAATATTTGCTAGCTGAATTGACTTCATCTACATATCACATAATTTACCTTCTTCTGCTGTAGCAATGAGTGGTTCAGTATATGTGCAGTTGCTTACTATCAAAGCAGTTGACCTGAGCACTTTCATTACCCTAGAAAGAGACCCTGCATCCTGCAGATGACAAATAGGATTATACACAATGTGTGTGACCTTTTGTGTCTCCTGTCTTTTATTTATCATAATGTGTTCAAATTTTAGACACCATGCAACACACCACAGCTTTGTCTTTTTATGGCTGCATAATATTCCATGCTGTGGCCTGACTACCTGTGTTTATCCATTCAACAGACAATGGGGGGTATTTGGGTTGCTTCTGCCTCTTGGCTAGTAAGAGTAGAAGTGCTAGGAACATTAATGGACGAGTCTTTTTTTTTTTGGTCTGTATAAATTTTTTTTATTTCTTTTCAGTATATATCTAGGAATAGAAGTGCTACATCTTATAATTTCATTTCTTTCCCCCTGTTCTGTACTCCCCCCACTATAATGGAGGCCAAAATATTAGGGCCAAGAATTTTATATGTATTCTTCATTCTGCCAGTCACATATAAGATACTTGACACCTTTTGTGGAATGAATAAATGAGTTGAAAAACCTTCTGACAAGGTCTGTGTTTGACACTTGGCTTTAATGATTTTTACAATTCAACTTAGGATTTGTGGTAAAGGCATAAATGTTTCTGAACTTTGGTTTAGATGTCCATGACAATTTGGACTGAAATAGATGGTTTCTAAGGTGCGTCAAGATGTACAGTATAGGAAGAGATCTAGCGAGAAGGGATTGTTTTCTCCTATAAACACAGGGAAATAAGCAATATTTTTAATAGGACTTGGAAGTCATGGGTCCAAAGAAAGGCTTCGTAATTAAAAGAGATATTTTTCAGGAAAGTCTTTTTAATTGAACTTCTTGTATTTTTCCACACAAAAAAAGACACTAACAGTCCCGCCTTGCCAGTAATTTAAAAATATGGAGGAATGGGGTTGTAGCTCAGTAGTACAGTTATTGCCTAGTAGACAAGATGGCCCGGGTTCAATCTCCACTACTGCAAAACCCACTAATAAATCCATGGGTACAACCACAGTAAGAAGCAGTATCAGTGGATAATCGATAGCTATAAGTGCCTAGCGAAAGTCATTAAGCACATACCAAATGTTAAAACATTAGGGTTATTTCAAACTGAACTTTGTAATTGAAAAAGTCTGAATATACATAACATGGAGAAAATAATGGTGATGAATATTAAGTTTTTGCAATTCTCAACTGTAGGGCAACCAGTTTCCAACTGCAACTCTCCGCAGACCCACCAAACTGGGCAAGTTATTTGCAGCAGCTCCCGAATTTCACACCATCTTCATCCTTCCATATTTTTCCATCTCTTCGGGTCCAGGGGGAGATCTGCATTCTTTTGTGTTGCTCTTCACCTTCTATTCAATTCAACACCAGTCTGACGAGGAGCTGAGCTTTGGTCTGCCTCGTACTGGGCAGCATTAGGGACAGGAAGATCAATGGAAAAAGGCTACTGCCCAAAACACGCCCTAGTGGAGAGCAGGGACCCAGGCAAATGAAGAGTAATTCAGTGAGAATTATTACTCCAATAATGGAACTGCAGTCCTCTCTTCTCATGTGAGGGCATTTCTCCAAGACCTCCCTTTGAACACGTGAAGTACACCATAGTTCCAAGTGGTGTATATGTGTTTTGTTCTTACCATAGATTTTAGTAAAATCCACATGAGTGTTTTTTATACATGTATTGAAGTGAAAACTGTTCCCATTTTCACTTGAAGGAAGCTCTTTATGTCTGCTCTTTGGCAATTCCAAATGGTCAGCATTCACACTCTTGCACTGTAGGGTCATAACTAAGAAAGAATAAGGCTTACTTGAATGCCAGCACTGGAACTCCACCAAGGTTGATCTGATAACCGCCAACTACGAAGTGACTAACAAGTTTGTAGTGTGCAGAGTGTTGACATGCTGGGAAAGGGATAATTATAACCCAGCTCTGACAAAGCAGGACAGCACAAGATTCCATCATGACACTTGGAAGGGTGTGCAATTTAAAACTCCTGTGTTGTTTATTGCTGGAATTTTCCATGTTACACTTTTGGACCATGGATGCCTTACAGGGAGAAAAGGGAGACTATGGTACCAACTCATGTGTTGTTTCTCAAGAGTGAAGGAAGCTATTCATGCTGAAAAAGAGCGACACTAACCCAAGATTTCTTTCCTGGACCCTTGACTCTCATAGTGATTTATTTTTAACTTCTCTCTTTTCCTCCACATTATCTGCAATGTCTCCCTGCTCTGAAGAGCTGCAATCCTATAAAAACAGCCCTCAGGAATCATACTGACATCTTCACTTCCAGTGTCATATCAACAGTCTTCTATAAGAGGCGTGAAAAGTCAGACTTAATTTATAAAAAAAAACCAAACTAAAATGTTCAAGTACGTGTTCTCAGTAATTCCTGACAAGGAAAGCTACAGCCAGGGCAAACCCTAGGCACATTCTCTGTATCGGCTTTCTTGTTGCTGACACACGACACCTAATACTCACTATTTAAAGGAGGGGAGGATTAATTTGGTTCAGTTTCACTCCCTGACAGACTGGCCCCAAGACAAAAACAGCACGGTGGAAGGATGTGGTGGAGCAGAGCTCCTTTGTTCATGGTGGCTGGGGATCAAAGGAGACGGACAGTACTAGCGAAAAACAGGCAAAAGATTATACATAGTACTCAAAGTCATACCTCTAACACCCACCTAGACACACCTAGGAACATGCTTCACTATTCCGTTAGCTGTTAATCCAAGGAAATTGATATATCAGGATTAAAAATCCCATGTTTCTTTCTCCCCCCACCCCATGTGGAAAAGAATTGGTGTGTTAGTTACTTTTCTCTCTTTGCTGAGACAAAATAACTGACACCCAAAGTTAAGGAAGGAAAAGGTTAGTTAGCTCACAGTTTGTGGAAGTTTCAGTGCATAATCAGCTAGCTCCAAGGCATGGTGGCATTGCAGAGGGGCAATAGTTCATGGTAGAAAAAGATAGCAAAAGCAACGAGAGCATAAAGTAGGCTTCTCATCCTTGGGCAGGTGTTATGGTTTGTGTCTGGCTGTCCCCCCAAAACCTCATGCGGTCATGGGGCAGGCTTTTAGAGTTTGATTGATTATGGGTGTGAGAGCTGCACCCACCCTGGGGTGGATAGTTTGCATATGTAAGGGAGAGCAAGAGGCTGCTTGCAGTGATTCCTGGCTTTTGTGCTTGTTGCCTTGCTGTGTTCTGCCACCATGAGCTGTAGCCCTCTGCCATGTGCCTCTCTGCCTTGTAACCTGCCAAGTATGGACTAAAACCTCCACAAACTGTAAGTGAAATAAACCTTTCCTTCCTTCATTTTGGGTATCAGGTATTTTTGTCCCAGCAACGAGAAACAAGTAACCAAGACAGCAGGTGTAGCACTTCATACCATCTCTATGCTCTCCTCTTGCACAGGCTTAGGACATTTACAAAGTGAAGACCCTGGCCCCCTGCTGAGTCATTAGTTAAATTTCTAAACTTCTTAATTTGACATAATGAATCAGCTATTACAGCATTCTAGAGCATAAATAGCCACTCGAGGGTGTGTTCTGTACACCCTAGAATGTAGAACTGCTGAGTTGCTTAAACTTATGAACTTCTCAAATTGACACAATGTATCAACCATTACCACTGGTCTCAACGCTTGAGAGTATCTTGATGGAAAAGTTTTTTCTGGTGCACAACAGCTGAATAAAGTCCTGAACCTTGTGGTAGTCAACTATGATGTCAGTTTTTTTTTTTTTTTTTTTTTTGGTTTTTCTCTGGTACCGGGAACTGAACTCACGACCTTGCGCTTGCCAGGCAGGCGCTTTGCCACTGAGCTAAATCCCCAGCCCCCTATGATGTCAGTTTGAATGAGAAATACCTAATTGACTGGTTTAGCAGAGTTCTTCATGTGTGACTGGTAGACTTACTAAAGAGGGAAAATGCATCCTGGGAGTGTGTGGCACCAAAGAATAGGCTTGTAGCCTGGGATGGCATGAAAAGAGAAAGAAGAAAAAGGAAGACTTGCTTCTGCCTCTTCAGAGCAGCTCCAGTCTTTGCAAACTCCTTTGAATGCTATCCCCAAGCTTCCAGTGCACACACTTCAGCCTTCCAGCTTGGATCCTTTGGCTTCCTTTATAGGAGATTCCATGGCACTCTGCAGTGAGCTCCAGTCTTTCACTTTTGTATCAGTCAGTCAGATATAACACAAGATATACAAATGTATAAGAAATTACAAGATTGGTTCATGACAGCCACCCATAGCGTTGGATGAGGAAGTGTGCAGAGGGTGTGTGAGCACTGGAGACCGAAAGGTTCAGTCCAATGTCTGGAGCTCATTGCAGGGTCCCATGCAAGTCCACATCAGGAGGCGGATTAGTCTACACTGGAAGCTGAAGTCTGCACCAGAAAATAGAAGAGTTTACAGCACAAACCAAAGAGTCTGTGCTGGAAGCCAGGGGACTACGTTCAAGCTGAAGGCAAAGACTGGAGCTCCTCTGAAGAATAGAAGCAGACCTGTCCTTCCTCTTTTCCCCTGCATGCGGTGCAAGTGAAGAGCTGCCCTAGGGTGGTTGTGCTACACTCTTGGGTGTAGAAGTGCTGAGCCGATTTCACTAAGCTTCTCAAGGTGACCTAAGGGTCAACCATTACAACTTTTGACTGAATCCTTCAGATTTCCAGCATGCAATTGCACTCTTCCAGCACTGGGACTGCAGATGACCATTGGAAGCCTGCCTAATAAATCAGTCTCTCTGTCTATCTGTCTTTCTCAATCTCTCTGTCTGTTTCTCTGTCCATCTATCTATCATCTATTTATCTATGTGTCATCTATCATCTATCTATCTACCTGTTATCTATCTATTTATCTATCATCTGTCTATTATCTATCATCTATCTATCATATATATACAGTCAAATCTTTTCCTCTAGTGAACCCTAACTGATACAAAACTTTATTATCTATCAATCTATCTATTATCTATTTATCTACCATCTATCTATCATCTATCATCTGTCTATCTATCTATCTATCTATCTATCTATCTATCTATCATCTGTCTATCTATTTATCTATCATCTGTCTATTATCTATCACCTATCTATCAGTCAAATCTTTTCCTCCAGTGAACCCTAACTTATACAAAACTTTACTGCAGTCGCTGTAATCCTTTCAACTCCTTGAAAATATCTGGCTGCTGAGTCTTGAAAAGCCCCTTTTGCTTGAGGAGTTTTCTAACCCCAGTCTTGAAGGCTGGCTGAGACTTTGCAAAACTGGGGTGAAAGCTATGGGATCTGGGGATGGGACACTCAGAATTTTTGGAGAATAGTGCCATCACAGCTCAGGGAATTTGGGGGAAGGCTCACTCCTATCTTGATATGGATTAGATGTAGAATATTCTTTGAAGACTCATGTATTCAGAGGTTGGGCTTTTGGAAGGTGACCAGACCATGTCTTAGTGTGAGAAGCTGTATATCTCATCCAGGCTTCCCACTTCTGTGTCTGCTTCCTGTCCTCCATAATGTGAGCAGAACCTTCCACCAACCCTTCCTCCCTGGCAGCCAGCCAACTGTGGATTGAAACCTCTAAAAACCATAACCAAAATACAGCTCTCCTCCTTCAAGTTGTGTGTCTCCTGTTTTATCCCACGAGGAGACACTAAGACATACCTATATTATCACATCTAGGATCATTTTTTTGTAATTAATTTTCTAGGGCCACTGAATTGCCAATCATTTCACCCATGAGCATATAAAGTTTAAACGTGAAAACAGCAGCATTTTCTGTAAAAAAAAATAAAATAAAAAGGGGGCAAGCCCATAATTTTATTATGCATGCATATTAATGTATTGAAAATTATCAGCGGGGGCAAAACTTACCTTGAGCTCAGAATAGCAGAGACTGTGATATTAGAGAACACCTTTTACTCTGAATCCACTGCTGAGAACCAGCCCCAGCCGCTGAGGTGTTGACCTTTGCTGAGAGCTCCTCCATCAGAAATGTCCTCTTCGCTTTCTGCAGGAACCTAGCATCAATTTCCATCACTGACCTCATGACTCATGGATTTAATCGTATCCTTCCCCTGGAAATGCTTTAGTCTGTCTTTCACAATGGCTGAAGCACAGGGGGTGCTCAGCTCCATTTCACGGCCTCATAAAAGGACTCTAAGAACCCATGCCTGTTAGACATACAGGACTCACGTTCAGGATCAAAGGCCAGGGCCATTACTTTGTTTATTTAGCAAGATAGTGTCTCACCAGCGATTAATTCTGCAACCTCACCGCCTATTGATATATATTTTCCCCACCATAACTCATTGTTTAAATATATCTTCTGTGCCTCTGGAATGACTGTCCATCGGAATTATATGCCGTTGCCTCTATTTCCAAACTGGTAACAGCCTATTTATCAACTTTGCTTTTATCTACGAGGATTTTTATGGGACAAACTCACGCAGGAGCTGGAACACCCTCATCTGCAATTTCACTTAAATTTTCTCACCCATATATTTAGGGAATGCTGACTCATGCAACTATCTTGCTGAGTATTATTTAAGTATAGGGTGTGGGGAGATGGACAGAGACCAGTTATGATTCAAAGGACCTAAAGAAATAAGAGGTCTTTCCAAAGATCTTACTAGGTGTTTATTTTGACATATTTGAATCATAGATATGGATTTACGATGCCAAATATTCTCTGATATAGCTAGTGGGCGGCACGCTTTGGAAGACAGCATATTGCTATATAATATACCATACATTGTGGTAACATTATATACCATATGTTATAACACTGTGTCATAATACTACATAACATTAAATGTTAAGTAACATAACATAGTCAGCTTCCACACCCTTAGCTTCCCCTTTCTCAGATTCAACCAACTATGGACCTAAATAATAAAAATTATAAAAAGAACACTGCAGGTAGGGTATGGGGTAGCACATGTGTAATTCAAACTAATCAGAGGACAGAAGCGGGAGGAGTCCAAGTTCAAGGACAACTTGGGCGCAAAACCCTATCTCAAAATAAGATTAGAAAAGAAAAAGTCCTGAGGATGTGATTCTGTGTTCCCTGGGTTCTATTTTCAGCACAAAAATAAAATGTATCTGTACTGAACATGTACACACTTTTCCTGTTATGATTCCCTAAACAGCCCTGGATAACAACTAGTTACAAGGCACTTACATTGTATTAAGCATTACAAGGCAGTTAGAGATAATTTAAAGTCTATAAGAGGATGTGAATAATTTACATGCAAACACTACAGCATTTTATAACAGGGAGTTGAGAATCTGCGAATTTTGCCAAGTGTAAGGACCAACCCACTGTGAATAACAAGGAACGGCTGTATTTCATGTAGAAGGAAACCTTAGTCATAACTCTTTTTCTTTGTTGATATATGAAGATCTGCTTGGAGTGACTTGAGTTCCTTATCATGTGAGCTTTGATAGCAATTGTAAGGAAGGCCTCATCTCACCATCTAAAATTCTGAGATCACGGGTTTGATGAAAGGAACTGAGACTAGAAAAGGCTTATTAAGAGACAAGCAACTCAGATTATAGAACGCAATTCATGCTTCTGCTCTACCACAGGACATTGGTCTTTGCTCTTAGTGACTTCTTAGCATGCTGAACTCCAGCCTTCCAATCTGTAAAAATAATCATTGGTGAAGATGCCCCAGAACTGATTCTATGATGGTGTTTTCACTGTTTGTTTATTTGTTTGTTTGTTTGTTTTATTTTCCTTGAATTTATTTTCAGTCTGAGCAGATGGCTGCTACTCAATTCCGTGTTAAATAATCTGCATTTGGCTTGATATCACTGCCAACATTTGACCCAAGTCGAGTGTCAACAATTTCTGTTTTCTCATTGCTTAAGAGTGATCTCTATTTGAACAATGATAAAAATTTATTTTTTTAAAATTAAACTACTTTATTCTTATACTAGTGACAGAAGTCAAAGCAAATATGAATACGTGTCTCCACTATTGATTCAAGCTTTTCCTTTAGAAAGAGCTTTACACGGTATTGACTTTTTAGGATAGCATGTACTATGAAGTACAGCTTGGAAACATCAAGGAGATTTTTAAGTAACAAAAGTCCTCCACAGAGGTAGTACATTATGAGCAACAGAGATGTTTCTCAAACACTTTTGTTGGGAAAGTAAAGAAGACAGATGGGACTTGTACCAGATTTCCATCTTACTGGAACATTCTTGAATCCATAGCTATGGACTTTGTTAGAATTATATTTGTTGGAGACACCAGCGCATGGAAGACAGATAGGTTTCGTCATGCTCTTGGATATCTTCCTAGGAAGTCCATGGCTGTCATATTGGTAAATGGCAAAATACAAGCTCAGGTTTTCTCTATGGATTTCCTGTGGTTCCATTTTGCTGGCTCTGGTGCTGCAATGGGAGATCTCACTTAGAGCCTGGTCCAGGAAAAGTATCACCATTTTAGCCTCTACCAGTACAACCTCTTTCTCCTGGTCTTTGTTTACTTCAGTCATTGATCAAGAAACAGCTACTCATAGAGTGCCAAGCACAATTTCCAAGACAGCATCCCTGGGATGTTCCAGCATCACTGCTACTGAGAGTTTGTGGTTAGGTTTATACCAGTTGCCCTCATGCTCAAGGTGTCCAGGAGAGTTGCAAATTTGAACCCCAGTGGGGAAACAAATAATTTCATCCATAGCTGTAATAAATGGAGTCTGAAATCTGAAACTTCTCCCATTGATTATCCCTTCAACTAAAAGAGGTATGTGTCAACTTTGAAATGGTCTTCATTATGGAGAGCAAATTTCTCCAACATGTGTACTATTGATTTTTGGTCAAATATGTTGTTTTCATATTTGCAGGTCAGAGATGTTTTGCAGAAAGCTCACTCCTCTTACATGATTGCAACTGACACCTCAGCACCCACATCCTGAAACACTGACACTAAAACTTCTACCCATCTGCTGAGGGTCAGTCCCCAGGGTGAGATCCAATCCTTTCTGCCTGTTCATGGACTGACCTGCCAAAAAGGACACTGATTTACAGAAGGACCACTTGCTGTGCAGGTAAGAAACTCCTCCTTGACCAAAATGCAAGCTGGAATATGGTAAATTTAGTGAAACCTGTGGGAAAGCTTCTTTCACACAGCAATTTTCTGTTGCCTGGGATATAATTCCTTAGAGAGTCTGTGAGTAGTGATTAGAATTCACAAATATGAATCTCCCACGTTTGGTGAGGTTTCACATAAGTAAATGTGGGAAATTCCTCTTGAGTCACTAATCACTTTGTATTCTATGCTGAAAAAATCAGGCTTCACAGGTCCTCCCTTCAGATACGGGCTCCAATAACAGAACAGCAAAACATTTGATGCTACCCACAGGGTGCCATGTGGGGTGAAATCTCCACATAAGAAGAAATACAATGTTCCCTTTGATGCCGCATTGTTCTTTTCGTGGAACTGCATTCAGGAATCTCTCAGGAAGTGGTCAGGACAAGGAAATGAAACCCTACTTCAAAAAGGATATTCTCAGGTGTGTTTGAACATGATTTTACCTAGAAATATTCCAGATACTGTTAGTTACAACACCAGGGCCCTCACCCTTTTTCAGTCCATCTAGCTAGAATTGCCAAATGGCATCTGTATTATGAACTACCACCTGGGCATCTTCCCAGTAAATCCATGGACACCATATTGCTAAATGATGAAGTGTAACCTCCAATTTTCACTATAGATCTCACAGTGTTCCATTGTGCTAGCTAGAGAGGTGACCTGCTGTAGTTGAAATACTGCATGACATGTTGCCCCTTGACTCCAGTAAAGAGTACTTGGTCCCTTATGCTACTTGAGGTGATTATATAATGAGGAACTAATATGCTCAGGGGGGATCAGGTCTGATTGCTCTATTAGGCCATGGAGGTCTAGTTGGAAGAAGTTACTGAAGGTAGTCCTTTGAAGGGCATTTCTCTTCTTGAGCTATTTCCCTTTTCTTCTGCTTCCTGGTCACCATGATGTCAACGGCTATCTTCCATGCCCTTATGCCATGATGCTCTTTCTTGGGGCCAGCCAACCGAGGACTGAAACCTCTGAAGTGAGGAACAAAAACAAATCTCTCTATTTTAAATTGTTATTGTCAAACATTTTGTCATGGCCCTGCAAGAGGACGGCCACATCTCCCAGAAGTGGATTTTACAGAATGGCTAAACGGTTCACACACGGCGATTCTATAGCTCAGTAGTATTCTCAGTAGTTCTTCAAGAGCAACAGGTGTGTACTAGAAACTATGGGAAGTGATTTCCTTTTCCCTCAGATTTGCTCAGACAGAAGAAACTAGTTAGTGCTTGGAAAGTGCAATTGCCTCTTTTATGTCGCCTGATAAAAAATTGTGTTCTGGAGTTGTCGTAAGGGTTTGGTAGAGAATTAGCTTTTGCAAAGATGTTCGTTCCAAAGAGCAGGGGCAATCTGTTTGCATTCACAGAACTGGGTTTAGAGTAGGAACATTGCTTCACACTCCACCCCCTGGTCGCTCGCTGTGCAAGAGTCTGCCTGGGTGTTGCTGCCAAAAGTAAGGACACAGATGGTTTAGGTGGGGGTGGAAACCCAGGCTGTCCTGCTGTCTGGACAGTGAAGTGCAGTATCCATGACTATTTCCAGAGGAGGATTTAGGGAAATTTGAGGTTTGTTACAACATGTCTCAGGCTCAGGATGGCGTAGGACCGGTTCATCCCTTTTCTACTGGCGTTTAAGAAACACAGTGCCCATCATGTTCCAGATGCCTTCGGGACAATATGACAACAGTCCTGATTGTTGAACTCCTGTAGTAGACAGGAGATAGAGGAACTGCTGGTATCAGTCCTGTAGGGAGTGGTTCAAGCTGTAGATAGATTATACATGTGCACAGTCTGCAGCAAGGCCATCCAGACAACAAAGAGCACCTGAGGGAAGCCACATGAACAAGCTGCTCCAGTCCTGAGAACATGACCTGCCTAAGGAAATCCAAGCAGTGGGTTGCTAGGCAAAGGAGAGTCACATGACGCCAAAGTGCCAAGTGTATAAATAAACATGCTATGGTGGTTGAGCTTTTCCTTTCCTCCCATCCAGAGAGAAGGCTCCACCGGATCCCAGCTTTCTGCATCTTGTCTTCATTTCTTCACCTTCTTACCGACCTTCACAGTCCTCAGGAAGTTAAGAGCCGCACAGGCCATGGCATAGTATGTCTTGGAAATGAATTGATAACAATGACCAAAATGACCAATACTGTGATACCTGGGGAAGTGTTGATCATGATGAAATATACTCTACTGGACATGCAAGGGGTGATGGAGGTTAAATCTCACCACTCTATACTGCAGCATTTTAAACCCAGTGTCAGAAAGCAGATAGGAAGATTAAAGCCCAATCAGCCTCCTTTGTGAGGGAGAAAGGTAGCTCAACTGCATACCGACACACTGCAGGGAAAGTTAATACAGCTGAGATCTTGTTGCTTACCCAGACAGGTACTATGGATGATGGCAAGCAGATGAATCCTGCCCGACTCCAAAATCTTATACCCAGGTCAGAGAGAATAACAGCATGGTGCACCAGTTACACAGGGCTCTTTGTCAAAGGGGAATAAGAACCCCGTCGCCCCACATTTTAACCTGATTTTATTTTTCACAGGCATTGTCCTTTGTTCAAGTACAAAGCTCATAGGCTGGCTCATATAACCCAGTCTCCTATTAAATCAGCAATCAGGATGATAGGTGAACAACTCTCCTTCCCTGCTAGGACATGTTGCACCCCTGCCTGTCACATGAACCCAATAACTTGGTCACACTGGGGCTCTGAAGTTAACACCCCTAGAGGGAATCGGATCTGAAGTAGCTTCAGAAACAAGGTCTCTCTTTTTCTCCTCCTGCCCATGTTCACTGAGGCAAGCCATAAAAGCTGGTATCCCTCTTCCCCAAGGCACATCATAGAAGCCAGAGTCCCTTTCCTTCAAAGCCAACCACAAAATGTGCAAATATTACTTTAACATTGCCCTGCTTTTTGTGTGAAAGCCCTCCGTAAAGAAATTCTTTGACCTACTTTGTCTGATAGTAGATCAAAAGACCTCCTTCCCCTTCCCATTCCAGTGGGATCCTGCCCCAGACCTGGGAGGAAAGGATGCTTCAAAGAGAGACCAAGAACCATCCACACTGACAGGGCTTCGGCATCCTCATCCTCACGGCAAAAACGTGGACATGCTCTGGCAAACCCTTGGGAAAAACACCCATGGAGGCTCAGGGATATGGAGGGGTCCATAGGAAGCAAAGCATTTCCTGGTCACAGTAATTGTGTCCTTATTTTCTTCATTACCTAAATGACCTTGCTGGGGGTCAGCGTCTGCGCTTTGTTTTCAGACAGACAGACAGACACACACACACACACACACACACACACACACACACACACACACACTACTTTTCTGTAAGTGCCCAGTTGTAAGGGAAATATATCTGTGCTTTTTCTATTGTGTCTCTAAATGCATACTTATGGATAATGTTTCTCCACTCATGTGTCTTTAAAAAGTCCTAGGCTTGCATTAAGCTGTTTTTCATAATCCCAAGCTGCTCTTTGTACTTCCAGTTGCTTTTCATTTTAAAACAATGCTTAGAAGAAAATAAATCTCTGACTTTCACAGAAGAGCATTCACAGTGGGCTTTAGGGGATCCTTATGGCTGCATTATGTGTCAGGAAGCAATTTGCCAAAAGACACTTCAGTGATACCCAATGAGCCTTAAATTAACTACGAGTGTCCTGGCTTGTGAATATTTAGAGTGGAAACAACATTGATGTCTGGTTTTTTTTTGTTGTTGTTGTTAAGAATCAAGCAAATATCACAGAGGAAAGTTATGTTGCTTGAAATTCTTTGGGCAGTTGTCTGAGCTCAAGCAGATTCTGCTGTTTGCTTGCTCTGGCACAGGGATTACATGGGATTGGGAGGGGACCAGCAAGCTCAGGAAGGTGTGATTATCTGGCATGACATGATTATCTGGCATGACAGCTCGGAGTTCCCGAATGAAATACTGTGCAGTAAGACTATAAATTTCTTGAGGGAAGAGATCATGTCGTCTTCTACCCTTTGTCCCTGCCTGTGTGAGCTTCACCTTGTTCCAGACTCAGTTGGGACCTGTAGCGTTGCTGGAGTTGATTCAGCTCACCTCGCCAAAGTGCCAAAATGAGGGATATGGTCCTTGCACAACTACTTTGACTTAATCTTTGGCTCAATGGCTTAGATTTCCCAGGAGACCATGGACTGTGTGTCTCTCACATAATAGTTTGCCATACATTTTCCTGAAAATGAGGTGTTGATGCCATTTCTGTGGAAAGCACTTTTGACTAGGAATACTATGGGCTCTTGGAAAGAATGACTTGCTATTTACATTAAGCAGAGACATTTTGCCTCAAGCAGTTTGTAAAGTAAGCCTTCCATTCTCCTTCACCTGGGACACAGACAAGGACCCACACTCTGCCTCCTAGACTAGCTGTTTTGAAAAAGTGCCAGAATAGACAATCTAGTGCAAGCCACTTACTGCTATGTGGTGGGGACAACTGCAGTGTGTGTGTGTGTGTGTGTGTGTGTGTGTGTGTGTGAATGTGCCACATGCTGCTGGCAGAGGCCCTGAAGAGTAAAATTTCCCCTCCAGCACAGGATTTTCAAGAGCCTGCAGAGGTGGCTGTACAGCATGTTTTTTTTTCTTTCATACAGTCCCCACAGTGCTGGATGCAAAAGTATTAAAATCAATGATCCAAGTCCCTTCCCTGGGGGAAACTGAAGAAGGTGTCAAGGATTCAGGGGCATCCTGGTGGTAGAAAACCACTTCTCTGCCCTACCCCTGAGCACACCATTCTGACTCTGCCCCCTTGGGGCTGGGCTTCTTTGGGTCTCACTTGTTTCAGCTTGTGAGGCTCCAGGCTCACAAAAATACCTCTCTAGTATCTCTGAACGGAATCCAGCTTATTGCTGGAGTCACAAAAAATCACAACTCACTCTTGGTACCAGATGTTTGAGATTTTCCCCACAACATACAAAATGGGTCTCCACAGACTGAGACTCCCACTGTGTTATCTACTGTCGTGGTTTGGGATTTGTTTGCAAGGGGAACAGTATAATACAGAACACATATTTTATAAGATTATTTATGACAGTCACCCAAAGAATTACATACAAGAGAGTGCAGGAAATCTGTCCACACACTAAGGACCAAAGAATCCAGCTGAGGGCCTGGATCTCATGAAAATGTCCTGCATGAGTCCAGCTGAACACCTACAGCCCATAACAGTGCCTCCCAGGAATCCAGCTGGAGGCCTATGGCCCACGACAATGTCTCACGCAGGCCTGTTTCACAGATCTATGCTGGGAAGACCCAAAGGTCAGTGGTGGAATCTAGAAAGTCTGTGCCAGCGGGATGAGGGATCTGTGCTAGCAGGCTGAAGGATCTGTACTAGAACCAGGAAGCGATGTGCAAAGTAAGAGCCACAGCTCCCCTGAAAGGTTTCACAGCCATCCTCAGAAACAGTGAGGTCCTGAGCTCCTCTGAGGATCAGGACAGCCAAGTTCCCATCAGGAAAACCAACTTGGCAAGCTTCTTAAGCAGAATGAACTGTGTACCTTCTTCTCCTCCGGAGCCAGGAAGTGATGCTCAGAGTGAGGACCAGCGCTCCCCGAAAGTGAACCAAAGTCATTCTCAGTGCCAACAAGGTCTCAAGCTCCTTAGAGGATGAAAACAGCCCAGATCATCAAGAAAGCCAGCATGACAAGCTCCTCCGAGAAAACTAGCAACTTCTTGTAGCGTCTCTCTGCTTCCAACAGGCTCCCAGCAGCTTCTACAGCTCCCAACAGCCTCCCTTCTTCTCCAGTTCTGCCTCTTATGCTGCTGGCAACAACGCTCAGGTGGGCCTCCCACACCCAGTACCATGCTCACTCAGTTCAGCTGGGAGTTATAAGTTGACCAGCAGTTGTCACTCCACCACATCTGCTTTCCTTCTCTATAGCATTACACCTGAGATCATGAACTTACAAAGAGAAATGGCCACAACTGTGGAGGTTGGGATTTGTTTCTTTGGACCTGTATCAAGGAAAATCAAGGTGGGAGCTTCAGTGGAATAAATTGTTGTTTCCTTGGCCAAAAGCAAAGAGGCAGAAGGCATTGGGGTCCCCATATCTCATTCATGGGTGCATCCCACTGACCTACAGCCCTTTCACCAGAATCCACTTCCAATGGCTCCACCACCTCCCAGTTGCACCCTGGTGGGCACCAAGCCATTTGGGAGACTGATTCAAAGACCAACCTACAACACTTGCTGCTTCATTCGGCCTTAACGCCATATAGTGTACTTGGAATTAGAATCTGGCCCCAAGCTGTGGTATTTTTATATAATGGAATACTAATCAGCATAAAGAAAGATAATCTTGAGGCTTTTATAATTAAATAGTTGCCACTAGTGACCATACTCATAAGTGAAATAAGTCTCACATGTGTAAACATCCTATTGTCTCCCTAATATAAGAACTTGAAAGAGTAAATGAAATCTAAAAGGTACAATAGATAGTGAGAAAGGGAAAAAAGATGCTCAAAAGGAAAGAAAGGGGGCTGGGGATTTAGCTCAGTGGCACAGAACTTGCCTGGCAAACACAAGTTCATGAGTTCGATTCTCAGTATGAGAAAAAAAACAATAAACAAAAACAAAAACAAAAACAAAAAAAAAAAAAAGGAAAGAATGACTGGGATGAGGGAAAGGAGAAAATAAAGCAGAAAAAATATGTATGTATTTCACACACACAAGATGACTGGGATAATGGTACTATTAATTTCTATTGCTTTCTTGAAAGGAACATTTGATATTTAGTTGGTTGATCATTCTTACATGTCTGTATTTGTTTATCAGAGCAACCAGTATGAAGATAACAGTATATAATATGGCAATCACTGTCAATTTCTTTTCACCTCATCTGAAATTCTGCACTGTTTTTATACTGTTTCATTTATATCTGTGTGTTTGTCAGTATGTTTTGCTTCTTTTATCTCTAAAAATAAAATTAAAAATAGAAGAGTCTGGCCCCACTGGCTCAGAGCTCAGTTACCTAAGCCTTCTCTCCACTTCAGATACCATCTGCAAGAGGTACATTCCCACTTGACCTCTGACCAACCAGCTTTCAGTCAGGATTCTCATAACCCACTTCTCCGATTTAATTCATTTGTTAGGACTGCTTAGAAAACTCAAGGAAATACTTATGTATCTTTATCAGTGCATTACACACCCAGTTCCCCACGCCCTCATTGTAGTTTTTCTTTGTGCATTTTAATTACCAGCCATCAACAGCGGTGTGAAAATAGGAAATGGAAAATTCCAGAAATAGTTGACTACAGTTAGCAACACTATGAAAAGAGGAATTGGAAAATTTCAGGAAGAAACAACTTAAGAGTCTCCAATGACTTCTCTATTGGTGCATTGTTGTAGTTTTTCTGTTTTACTAGTAGTTTTTGTTGTTAATCACTTACTGTGCTTAAATTACACATTAAACTTTGTCATGGGTATGTATGTATAAGAAAAAAAAATAGTATGTATGGTTCAGTGTTATCCACGGTTTCAGGCACCCACTGGGGGTCTTAGAATGGATTGCCCATAGATAAAGGGGGCAGTGCATTAATAAGGTTATGATAGGGGATGAAGATGAAGACCTAGATGAAGAAATCCCCAGGGCCACAATCCGCAGGCATCGATGGAAGTGGTGTGTTTCTCTCCTGGCACATACATGCATTCTCCAACCAAAACGTATTTCAGGAACTTTTATAACAGTTTCATTGCATAGCCATAATCAATGACTAACTCAATCTCCAGCTTGCCTTTCCATCTCAGAGGAAAGGTGATAGAAGAGGACATTTCCAAGCTTCTGATCATGGCTTGGTCTTTCTGGCTAGCACTTACTCTTAAGGAAACCCGTCCAGAGTTCCTTTGTGAGAAGGAAAGACACTCCTGTAACCTGCAACCCCAAGGCATTAGGAGCTCTGTGTCAGGAACCAGCTCAAGGGTCAAATATTAGAACAAAACATAGTTCTAGTACCCTGGTTGTCCCTGAAATGTCAAGTAATTTGAGAGAGCTGGGTCAGGAAATGGGATCAGAGGGCAATTCTCTTTCTTTTTCTGATTATTTCATAGTATTTTTTTTTTTTTTTTTTTTTTTTTTTTTTTTTTTACCAAGCTGGCTAGAAACTCACTGGTTGTGCAGTCAGTAGTTATGAGAATACGAAAAAAGGAAGTGAAAGGGAGAGAAGGAAGAGGAGGAAGAAGAAAGGAAGAGGAGGATGAGAAAGAAGAAGAGGAGGATGAGAAAGAAGAAGAGGAGGATGAGAAAGAAGAAGAGGAAGAAGAAAACAGAAGAGGAGGAAGAGAAGGCAGGAAAGATGGAAGGGAGGGAGGACGGGAGGGAGGAAGGAAGGAAGGAAGGAAGGAAGGAAAGAAGAAAGGGAGGAGGAAGGAAGGAAGTATGGAAAAAAGAAAGGGAGGAGGAAGGAAGGAAGGGAGGGAGGAGGAAGGAAGGAAGGGAGGGAGGGAGGAAGAAAGGGAGGGAGGAAGAAAGGGACAGAGGGAGGAAGGAAGGAGGGAGGGAGGAAGGAAAGAAGGAAGGAAGGGAAGGAGGGAAGGAAGGAAGGATGGAAAGAAGAAAGGGAGGAAGAAGGAAGGAAGTATGGAAAAAAGAAAGGGAGGAGGGAGGAAGAAAGGGAGGGAGGAAGGAAAGGAGGGAAGGAAGGAAGGATGGATGGAAAGAAGAAAGGGAGGAGGAAGGAAGGAAGTATGGAAAAAAGAAAGGGAGGAGGAAGGAAGGAAGTATGGAAAAAAGAAAGGGAGGAGGAAGGAAGGAAGGGAGGGAGGAAGGAAGGGAGGGAGGAAGAAAGGGAGGGAGGAAGGAAGGAAGGAGGGAGGCAGGAAGGAAAGAAGGAAGGAAGGGAAGGAGGGAAGAAGGAAGGAAGGCAGGGAGGGAGGAGGGAAGGGAGAGAGGGAGGGGTGGAGAAAGGGGAAGGAATCCTCAAATCTGTTGAAAGCGGAGTCCTGGCACAGATGAGTTGGTGAAAGAAAAGACCCCGAGCAGCTTCCTGCCTGTGCAGGGCATTATGTCATGCACTCTGTTTAAGCACCACTCACCCATCTGTGTTGATAGAAAACAGAGAAGGACAGGACTTACCGCCCACTTAGGGTGAATTTAATCTTCAAAACCCACCGAGGGCTAGGGTATGAAAGAACTAACACACAGATGTAGGACGTTCCCCTCCTCAGTTTCTTGTGGCTGACTGTGAAGGTGATTCCCAGGGGGATGCTAAAGATGTGAATGGAAGATGGCGGCCATGTGACATCCAGTCCTCCATGACTGGGACGAGCAGAGACTTTGACCTCCCGTGGCCGAATCTCTGCACTGAGAACCTCCTGGATCTACTTGTTAGTTCAGCTTCATCTACTCAAAGATGCTCACTCTGCTAAAGGAACATTTTTCTTTGGAATGGCATCTGCCAATCAGCAATCACAACTGGACCACTTTTCCATCTGTCCTGCCAAGCATAAGTTGGACAAGACACATAAAACCCCTTGTCACCATAAATTGCTATACAAATAGCTATGGTGGGAGTTAAGAGAAATGTGAGAGATCGTTGCTTATCAGCCACAGCGGAAACTGAAGGTTTATCCACACAGAGGGGTAGTAGAGGATACATAGTCATTGCAGAAGGCAGGGAGAGGACAATAGATGCCCTACCAAATAATTCTAAGCACTTTTGCATTGGCATTATAGAGAACTCAAAAGATGACACCTCAAATCAAGACAATGCTTGGCCAGGGACCCCGGAAAATTAATAGAAACTTTCCACTAACTGAATTTCACTGCATACAATGTCTACATTTTTTGAGGGACTGTCATTATTTTGACATCTGCTCAGGGATACTTTTCACAAAATAAGCCCTGTCCAGAATGACTGGGTTTTGGACAAAATGAGCTTCTATTGCAAAAAGAATAGAATGTAATCCAAGCGGGATACTTCCTGGAATCATCCTCTGTTTTAGAGGGAAGATCTAACTGAAAATAAGACAGAAATAGGACAGAACAATACCTACAATTCTGATTTCCCTCAATCGATTGTGTGAGAATGTGCTTATAGACTGAAACGCTTGGGTACAGTATTTCAATAACACAAATTTTATGGAATTAGGCAACTTAATGAGAATGTGCATACTACTTTATTTGACTTTCAAAAAAAATCTCTCAGAGGCAGACACTGCCAAATTAAAATACAGAACCAAGAGTCGTGAGTGGCATTTCTACCACTGGTTAAAATTACACTTCCGTAGCACAAGGAATGAGTGCTGTGGGCTCAATAGCATCGAGACTATTACGGATTCTCCATACGTGCAAAATTACAATAATTGTTTCTGCTTGTTATTTCTCTCAGAATCATTAATTGATTTTCCTTTTTGTATTCAAGTGATAGAGAACACTTGAGATGTTTTATTAATTCCTAGCCTACTTCATGCTCCTTGAAAGTGAGTTTTCACATTGCAGAGACCATTACCTTGCTTTTGTATTATGTATGTAGGGTATGTTTATTCCTTCTTAGCATAAAGAACACTCCTTCCAAGTGCTCTTCTGCTCTGTGGGGGATAATGACCAGGCACTGGTAAGATGCTCAGAACAGTGTAGTGCTTAGATTGGGGGGTTCAGACCCATGGGTTCTACTTATGTGTCCTTTACCAGCTCACAAGGAAGCTTGGGAATGGTACGTCAAGCTGTTGGGCCTTATTTCTCCCATTCATAAAATAGGGCCTGATGGTCCCATGATTAATGAATTTGCATGTATAAACTACACATCAAAACAAAACTAAATTCTTTTTTTTATTTTAAAGGGAATAAAAAATAATAACATAATAACAGAGACAAAAACAAAACAACACAAAAATTATAAAGTAATACAGGGTTTCAGAACAAAATGATCGGAATTAACAGTGATTGTTATATTACATATTGTTATCTTCAATGAAGTTGCTCACATTACCAGGTATACAAACGCAAGATTGATAAAACCATTAAAGAGAATAAAACAATAATTAAAAACATTAGAAATAATACAGAGCTTCATTAAACAAGATGGTGGGAATTCACTGATGGTTGTTGTATTGCAAAACTAAATTCTAACTTCCTCTATGTGAGCAATTTTCATCATTAATGTTTTCTTCCTTGTTGCCCACTTATTCGGAAAACTATTATTTGACAACTTCCTTGTGCTAGGGACTGTGGTGGTAGCTGGCAAGTAGAGGAAGGAATCCAAACAGGCTTTGGTGGGCATCCTGCGTGAGAAATACCCACAGTGGTGCATGTAGTAACTATGCAATACCATTGGGGTGACTATTGTAAGTTCTGGAATGGAATGGACAAAGTAAGGAGCTCCAGTCAAGACTGAAAAAGAAGGCATCAGAAAAGTCTTCTTTTCTTTTCTTTTCTTCTTCTCTTCAAAGAAGAGTTGCTTGGTGCATTGGATCTTGAAGGGTGAATGGAGCTTTGCTAGGTGACATTCCAGTACAACAAACATAACTAAATAGAGAGAGAAAGGTGTAGAACACATTAACTATATCCAGAACCCAGGCTTGTGGCTGAGAGACAAGCCCTGTGGATGGTATTGTAGGCAATGCAAGGATCTTCAAAATTTGCTAAGGAATGAAGCCTTTTTCTTACATAGGAGCCAGAGTGTTAAAAAGTTTTAAGTATCTGACCTCTGCCTACCAAACTAAGTACTTGCACTTCCTATTGATTTGGTACAAGTAGCCAGTGGCTGTGAGAAGCAGCTTTCTGAAACAAGGGGTGCTGGACACACACCACTTAGAAGGCTTCCGGAGTAGCAAAGGCTAAGAGGCTAAAGAGATCTCTTTGAAGACTTGGACCTTCCAGGCCTTAGTTATTGGTTCATTAGCATAGAGGATGCAGATATATAGACATTTGTGGAATATATGCTTCTCCTCAAGGGAAAGCCTTCTCCCCATCTAGGAAGTCTGTTTTAATTTGGAGTGAATCCCATCCTTGGTCAGACTACTCTAAAGAGTTCTCTCCTAAAAGTATGAAGTGAGGTCTTGGTCATTCCAAATTAACTTACAGATCTAACCAAATGTGGTTTATATAGAGCACCCCTGTGGAATCCTAGGTGAGATGAATCTTTGCTCTCTTATTAGAGGAGGATGGAGACATTAAGAAGTCATTAGGACAAAGTAGATAACTTTTAAACTAATAAACCAAGAGTCCCATTTCTCTTGAAAATGCTCATAAGGGTGAATTATTTCTTTTTCATTTTACTAGTCATTGAGTACATCTGCTAGTATCCCGGGAGTCAAGCCTTGAAATATCTACCTAAGTTCAAAGTAAAACATCTTCCAGGAAAAGTCTACTAGGAGAGGAAGAAAGGCATTTGCTCAGAGCTGCATGACATATCCATGTAGGTGATAGTATAAGTCAGTCGCCCATCACTGGGACAAAATATCCAACACCCACAGCCTAAAGGTCTTTTTGGTTTATTTTGGTCCATGGGGTCAGTCCACCACCAGCTGGTTCCACGGCAGAACTAGTTTGGAGAAGAATAGTGGAAGGAAGCTGCTTAGCCAACGGCAGCCAGGAAGCAGAGAGAGAGAACAGAGGAACTGGAGACAAGACTGCAGCATTCCAAGTCACACACCACTGACCTGCAGGCCTAACCATGAAATGAATGCTTGGAAACCATGAGCCAGAACAAACCTGTCCTCCTCTAAGCTGTTTTTCTCAGGTATTTGGTCACACTGAAGGAAAGCTAACACGGTTGGTTAGGTACATTAAATGCAGTTTCTACCAATAATATTTTGAACTTGTGATGGATTTATCAGGTCATAGCTGAGGAGTATTTATGTCAAAACTGGGTCATTGTGTGAGGACACCAGAATGTGGGGCAAGTCCAAGAAATGAGTACAGTCTTGAGGTCTTCTGTTTCTAACTTTGCAGGTAGCTGACTTGACCTCACACATTGCTCATTGCTAGGGCAGGGGGCAAGCACAGGAGGAACAAAATCCAGGACCTGGCTGTGTTGAGAAGGACACAGTGCCTGTGATTTCAGTCTGAAAGGTGTAGGGCTTTCCTAGGAATTTCTAAGCAGAGAACTGGTATTGAATCTCCTGCACAGTTTGGTGCTTGGGTAGACTAACCCCATTTAACAGTTTGTAGTCAAGAGGGTGTTGAATGTCACCACGTTATGGTTTGTGTCTGTGTGTTCCCCCAAAGCCACATGCAGCCATGGGGCTGGCTTTTAGAGCTTATGATTGATTCATAGGCGTGCTATACCACCCTGGGGCAGGTAGTTTGCCTACAGTATAAGGGAGGGAAAGAGGTTGCTTTTGTTGATTTTGCTGTTTTCCGCCACCATGAACTGTTGCCTTCTGCCCTGTGCCACTCTGCCTTGGAGCCAGCTGAGTACAGACTGAAACCTCCACAAATTGTAAGCTAAATAAACCTTTCCTTCCTTAATTTTGGGCATCAGATATTTTGTCCCGGCAATGAGAGAAAAGTAACCAAGACACACCACATGCCAATAAATGTTATAAACATTGCATTAGGTACAAGAAGAAAAGTCATTATGGACTGTAGCAGTCCATGAGACCACACAGGAAAAGGGTGGAATTCATGCAGTCTTGGGGGATGTGTGATAATCAGAGAACTGTCTTGATGCCTGTGAGTGAGTGGCTATACTTTATAGCATGGCGTCACCTATTTTTCAGGGGGAATCCATCTAGTAGCGTGTTCAGAGTCAAATTTAAAAGTCTGAAGATAACCTTGAATGTCTCCAATTTGGTTTCTACCTTACCTATTTTATTATGTCCTGTCTTTTTACTATGACCTTGGGAAAGTGTTTCTGTTATTTGGGCAAAAAGTGTGCCACTAATATTTTATTTAGAAGGCTCCTGTGAAATAGATGTAGGAAATGTATATGAAACATTTATTACATCCCCTCACTCCTTAGAAATGTTAAAAATATGGGATTCCTTGGATCCAAACTATGAACAGCCTCCAAGCTTAAGCAGGGAAGTTCAGTGACAAATGTGATGTTTAATAGGTTTTTTATTCTGGAAGAGTTTTTGCCTCATACAAGTGAGGCACTGGATTTTATCCCCAGAACCATGAAAGAAAAGGGAGAAAAAAAGAAAATAAGAAAGAAATCAAAAATAGAGAAAAATGCAATTGAACAGGAAATAGATATAATTCAGATGGTTTGAAAATTAATCATTTTTCTTTAAAATCTCATGGTCAGACCCAAAGAAGGAGTAAGGAACAACAAGGAAGCTAGGCAGTCTCTGTAGCAGGTGGCTGTGGTTGGCATCCTCCGTGATCAGTCCTGAGGAGATTATGGCCCATGATCAGAGGGGATGAAAATGAATCCCCACTCTGAGGTCTTCTTCTCCTAGACCCAAAGCTCCAGCTTAATCATTAGGAAAACACCAGACAATCCCACACCGAGGGACTGTCTACCAAATAGCTCCCTTACTGCACTTCTGCTGCTGTGACAAAATGCCAGTAACTAGGACATTTATAAACAACAGACACTTACTGCTCATAATTCTGGAATGTACAAGCCCATGATTAAAGTGTTAGCAGTTTTAGTGTCTAGTGAAGGTCTCTTCTGAAAAGACAACATCGTCCTGAAAAGACAGTATATGTCCTTCCATGGCATAAGAGCAAAAGAGGTGCTCTTTTATAATGTCATCAATCCTGTTTCCAAGGTTCCCTTTAGTGATGTAACCACCTCCCTCCAGTCCCTATGATTTTCAGCTTTCCATCATTATGATGAGATATTCGAAATAATCAACTTAGACAGAAAAACAGATTCTGCTCATAGTTTTGGAGGTTGCAGTCCATGACTTCCACGACTGGTTGACCCAAGTGCTTCTGAGTTTGCGGTGAAGGAGCATGGCATGGTAGGAGTAAGGAAGTGCAGAGTTGCTGAACTCCTGCCCAGGGAGTAAAAGACAGAAAGAGAGAGAGATACTAGATTCCCACTGTCCATCCAAGGGCATGCCCCCTGTTACTGAAAGACCTCATTGTAAGCTCTAACTCTTAGAGGTTCCACTACTCCCCAAGAGCTCCAAGCTGAAGACTTATCTTTAACAACATAGACCTTTAAGGGGAGATCCAAACTATGGCAGCTCCAGCTGCTAGGAGCTTTGGTTAATAACTGGGTAATAATAATTGGTTAATAATTTGGTTCGTAATTTTCCACATGTGACCCACGAGGGCACACATAACTCACAGCAATATCAAAGTAACATCAAACAAGGAAATTCTGAGAAACTCTCTGAACACAGAGCAGACAAGCAGTGACTAATTATAACATAGCATCCATTTCTCTCCTGCTTTATCCATTTCAGGGTCACTATGTTCTGCTGGAATTCCTCCATCCGTATTCTGGGATGAGGAAGAGAAGGAATATACTCAGAAGCCTTGCACTGAGCTCAACCTATGATATAGACAACTATGGGAAGTTTTCCCGAGCAAGAAAATGTTACTTTTTTCTCTCGCCCAATCTGAAACTTATGCATTCAGAAATGGTCTCGGCTCAGGAAGCCTGAACGCACAGGGGACCCTGACTGACAAGTGAGACCCCAGACCCCGCCTCAGATCTATCAATCAGAATCTGTAATTATCGCGAGACGCTTGGAGGCTCTGTGTGCACATTAAACTTTCAAAAGCTCTGCTCTAAAAAAATGAAATATGAAGTCTCAGCTGCCCCCAGTATTGCAGTCCAAGGGAGGAGAGGAGACTAGGGTTTAAGCTGATGCCTCACTGTGAACTTAGAAGGGCAGAATCCCAACATCTCCAACTCTCCATTCTGTTTGGAATCTCAGAGCAGATTCTCAGATAACCGAGATGTCAGTACAGCACAAGACACTTATTCAAACAGCGATTTGGAAAGGAGATCCCTCACTCTCCCTTTCTGAAGCCTGAAAATAGCTGTCCCAACCTCAGAGTAATTTTAGATGAGTTCTGTCCCGAGTCAATGTAAAAATAGCACTCGTGTGCAACGAGAATGCACATCTCTCTATCAACAACCTCATTTGTTTTATCTGGAGCCTCAAATCACAGAACCTCGGAGAGCAGAGGACCTTGTTCAACATCTAATTTTCCTCCTTCCCCTTTTCCTTTTACGAGGCTGGGTGTGGAAACTGGTGTCATTTGCAAGCCGAAAGGACAAGAGTGTGGTTAGAAGGTTGTTCTTTTTAAAGAACAAGTAGGATACCCATATCTTAGTGTCTGTCTCTCACTTTAACCACTGCCAAGTATGAGAAAAGCCATGATTTGCACTGAGTTTAAATTCGGTTCAAATGACATAATATTTTAAAACCCCACTTTACAACTTTGATTAGTAACTTTGGATTCCACTCTACAAGTAAAATGTAGCAGCAATGTATTTTGTATCCACTGATTATCATCCACCATATGCAGTAGCTCTTCCTCCCCCACCTCATGCCATTTTAAAGATAACATAAAATATACTCTGAGGACCAGCCCCAAATCCCACCACTGGAATAATTCACATTTTCATTTTATTATCTTCTCTTCTAAACTCTGGTAAGTATAAAAATATATGGAGACTTACTCCCAAAATATGAAATCCTTATGTAAAAATATGAAATCCTTATGTAAACACCCATTTCTCGGTTACTTTTCTCTCGTTGCTGAGACAAAATACTCAACACCCAAAATTAAGGAAGGAAAGGTTTATTTAGCTCACAGTTTGTGGAGGTTTCAGTCCATACTCAGCTGCTTCCAAGGCAGAGAGGCACACGGCAGAGGGCAACAGTTCATGGCGGTGGAAGACAGCAAAGGCAACAACAAGAGCACAAGGGAGGAGTGGGGGAAGTAGCCTCTTCCTCTCTCTTACATATGCAAACTATCTGCCCCAGGGCAGGTGTAGCACTCACACCCATAATCCCAGCATTGGATCACGGATCAATCATAAACTCTAAAAGCCTGCCCCATGACTGCATGAGGCTTTGGGAGGACATACAGATACAAACCATAACAATTTACCTTGTGAAACTTTCAAATATATATCATTCACATCTCTCTAGCCAATTCACAGTGTTCCCTGATGTCAGCATTGATGTTACATGTTTTTTCCCTGGTAAATATTGTATATTTTGCCCCACCTGTCAATTGTCCCATATTGAACATTTAAATCATGATTGCCACAAAATAAATTTATTTTTAAGTCATCCTTTATACCCTTGTTTATATCCGTAGCATAAATTCCTGCAGGTGGTGTTTTGATTCCAAGAATGTGTACAAGTTTAGGATTTTTAAGTTTCTAAGTTTTAAGGTTTCCCAGTATATTCTTTTCCTTGTCATATATAAAATCTACAATACCAGAGCTGTCATGGCAATTCTTAGGAAACCTCCTAAAAGTCCGTTTGCAGCTGGGCATGGTGGCACATGCCTATAATCCCAGCACTCGGGAGGCTGAGGCAGGAGGATCATAATGAGTTCCAGACCAGCCTGGGCTACAAAGTGAGCTCGAGGCCAGCTTGAACTGCATAGCGAGACTCTGTCTCAAAAAGACAAAAAAAAAAGAGAAAAAAAAAATCTGCTTCCGGTTTCTACTGGTTAAAAAAAGAGCCACTTTCTCCTTTGAATATGTATTTTTTTCATTTCTTTGAATGTCTTAAACATTTACAATTCCTTCATTCATCATTGCTTTATAGTCCTTGCTTGCTTTTTAATGTATGATTCCTAATTGCTACAGGTTAAAAACAGACCACTACAAATAGATTTTAAGGCACATAACATAGTATATTCCTTTTTAATGCTAAACATGGGGGGGGATACAGAAGTCCCTTTGTAAACTAGAATATCTCCTCCTTATCGCTAGATTTCTAATAAGTCCTTCCTCTGAATTTCTGGCATGCTGTGCTACCCATGTTGATTCAGGGTATTTCTAAATCCTATAGCATGCATATAAAGTAGACCATCACCACACACAGTGTGCGTATCAAATAACGTAGAGTTACGTCACGTATTTTACCGTGTATGCATCACGGACATGCTTTTCAGGGTGCACAAGTTGGGATATATTATGACCAGTGTGATTGCAGAAATGGCAAACGTTCTCAGAGTCACTCTCTCATAGAAAGGTCCCTCAAAGATCACTGCTTCTTGTGCACGGAGAAGATGCCTGCTGAAAAAAGAGCACTAGAGAGGTTCTGCAACTCAGTTTCCCGCTTTGTAGAACAAGAGTCCCCTGTCAATCTCATCCCAAAGTGTGGTGGCCACCATCTGCTCTCCTCTTTCAACTCAGCACATGTGACAGGGCAGAGAGGGCACTGTGGAGCTCATCTCAGTTTCAGTTCTAGAGTTAAAGGAAAGCCCAGAAGTAGGTAAGGTACTTCTGAAATGCTACACAGGAATTAATTGTACTTGCTTGAGAAATGAAAAAGATAGGAAGGACAAAATTGGTATTTGGGCAATAAGAGATGGTCATGCAGAATCCCCAAGCATTTCAGCCAGAGCAGACAGCGCAGGGGTCATAACTGCAGAACTGAAATCCACATTCCCCTCACTGACATCCCTAAGCCTGCAGTGATTAATTGCGTCAACTTAATTGGCTTGGGAGTCTACCTTGAGATTAAAGCCCACCTGTGGTTGTGTCTGGGTGGGTCCCTAGAGGTGTGACCTGGGGTCTCTGTCTGAGCCCTCGCCTTCCTCTCTGACACTGTCTTCTTGCTGTGCTTCCCGGACACCATGAACTAGCAGCTTTCCCCCTACTGTCTCCTTCCACCAACATGTTGTTGCCTTGCATAGACAGCCTGCTGGAACCATCAGCTAAATTAAGTCTCTCTTCCTTTAAATTGTGAGTTCCAGGTATTGTGTCCCAGGCAACGGAACTAAGTAATTTGGAGTCCAAGCTGTGCTAGGCTCTGTCACTGTAGAATTCACTTCATCGAAGGAAAGAAGTCAACCTTTCACAAAAGCAGTTGTCGCCTAGAATTTAAGCAGTGCGCACACTTTACAAAGTGACCGTGTCCAAGGGAGGAAATTTGTCCTTTTATTCTTTTTGAATTTCTTTTTTCTAACTCTGTTCCCTTCAAATTGTGGGCCCATAGCCTGAGGTTCAAAATGCCTGAACAGCAAAGAATGGATGTGTTTAACTGTTCTATTGAGGGGGAATAAAATATTCACAGTCGCCTCCAGTGGCTGTGTGTTCACTGCTTTGTGAAGTGTTCAAAATGTGGGAGCATTTAAGACGGCCGAGAATTGAGAGGCTGAAAAGCAGTTTGTGTCTGCCTGTTAAGAAGCGGACATCATCGTCCTCTTGAGTTTTGGATACTCACTGGATATTTCCAGTACTGAAAAAATGGCCATTGCCAGAATGTCAAGGTTTCATTCCTGGTCCACCTGCTTGTAGGTCTTCTATTTAGGGTGAATGTTTCTCTCTCTTTCCACACCTTATACCACAGGAAATATTTGGGCAACATTTGCATTTAATTCCAAGTATGTGCACTGTAACAACAAACATTTTAATCCCCAATAATCTGGGGTAAAAAATGCAGTGACTTTGTCTCTAAGCAAAAACACATCTTTGCCCCACAGCTTCCTGGGTGAAGAGAATATCTGCTGAGATGGAAGAGAGTTTTAAAATATTTCAGATATCAAAGTGGCTGTAGAAATGTTAATTGGACAAGAAGGAAATGTTCTATGATTGTATTAAATATTTTAGAGGTACTGGTGATTAGGCTTATCTGGAGATGTGTGGGCAGGGGCGTAATTGAGAAATAGATATGACTATCTTGAAGCATATGTACAGACCTAGAAAGACCCCTCACCATACCTATCTTGATGAACTTAACAAACTCAGGAAAAGAGGGTCTAAAGGTGCCAAGCCAAACACTGGAGTTTCAAAGCTCCTGGAGAGAACCCTTAAACCTCTCTCAAAATGTTCTGTATTTCTTAACATCAGAGAGTACAACTAAGTAGAGGAAATAAAGCCAAGAGCACTAATTAGGATACCAAATATAAATGATTACAGGGAAATCTCTGAATGTTTAAAAGCTACTTATATGATGCTTTCTTTAGCAGCTACCTAGAATTCTTACATTTTTGTCACAGAGCAGCATTCCCAAGTTGCATTGCTTTGTATGTCTTTTTTAAGCATTGTGAACTTCATATTAAAATAATTGATTATTGTATGCAATGTTATGGCTTTTTTGACTTCTTCAAGGAAATCACTCTTTGAGAGTAACATATTTCTCCCTGTCCACATGCCCATTTTTGCAAGACTATTGAGAATGGTTAAAAAAAAAAAAATCTATCTTCTGTAGGTTGAAAAGAAATCGTATCCTTTTCACTGTTTTGAAGTGAAAGATTCCCCCAGATGTCCTAAAACGAGGGATAGAAGCTAGAGATAAAAAGTCACGGTTTGCATAAATCAAAAGAACCAAAGAGTTGAGAACAAGTTTGTAAAAAGAAAATTTTTAGCATACATTTTAATTGGTCCGCCAGAGTTCTTCTCCATTATTTGCTTTTTTTAGTTATCACCAATTTTCTGGGACATAAAGGATAATTGTGCTTAGAAATTTAAAAGTCAAATGTGACATTTGCATAAAGGTTTCAGGTTCACCTTTATGCCTCTCAGCTTCGGCAGTGCTGGTACTGCAGAAAGGAAAAAGTTGCTCTGTGAAGGTGCTTGTGAAATGGTCATAACTCGTGGGACTGTTGACCTGAAGCTCACGCAGCTCACCGTTGTCTGGGAGAACTGGCTGTGGCTTTGATCCTTCTAGCTCAGCAAATACTCAGATCTGCAAGGAAGGAAAGACAGGGGCTTACTGAATCAAATCCATGGGACATGCACTGATAAAAATGTGCTTGGAAAGAGGAAATCTACCGGCTTTCACCCGCTCAATTAAAAACACCTGAAACACACACCTAGCACGTTCAATGCTGCAGGAAAGGCCCTCCTGACAAGAAGAATCTATCGTCTCTCAGGGGCTCGCTTATTAACGTGGTGTAGCCCTCACACCCGCCAGTCAGGAAAGCTGGGCTTCGGGATGGCCATCCTAATGGCATAAGCACAAGGCAGGCACGGCGGGGCTGGGGATTTAGCTCAGTGGCAAAAGCGCCTGCCTGGCAAGCGCAAGGTCGTGAGTTCGGTTTCCGGTACCGGAGAAAAACAAAAAACAAAAAACAAAACAAAACAAAAAAACAACAACAACAAGGCAGGCACGGCTTTGGAAGTTTGCCTCTAGAGGTTTCCGATACACATTGCACTTGTTTCTCAACAGCTACTGCAACAAAGCCGAAGCCCTTTGCATAAAACATTTCCAGAGATAAGGGACAAATTAATTTTTACTCATTTAATATCTTTTGGGCATGAAGCAGTTTGAGAGGTAAATAGCCTTACGTTAGCATTTCAAATATTAAAGAGCTCTGTGTTAAACAGCAAGAGTGAATTTCATCTACTTCCTGCAGCTGAGACTACAGCAACGGCAGCAAAGCATATTTAAGGAAAACAGTTCATATTGTTATATTATTATTATTAATTATTATTATTAATCTTGGGCTTGTGTCTTGTAGGTGCTGGGGCGTGGATGTAGGTTGGGTGCTGTCCACAGGTCCAAGCATTCATGAACTCCTTCTCCTCTGGAAATTTGCTTCCAGATTCTCTCCGCCCACAGGAGCATTGCCTCCCTTAAATTTTCTGATTTACGCCGAGTGGCTCGGCAGCAATTAGGTGCAGAAGCAGAAATAGCAAGTGCAATTATTTTATTGGCTCTGTACACTTCCATCCTACAGCGTGTAACAAATCTACCTAATTATTCCCTTCGTATTAGGTAGTTTTGCTTTTAAAGATAGCACAGGCTCAGATGTTCACGTCCTTATCTCCCCTTGCTTTAACTGAACTTTTCAACACAGTGGCCTCGGCTTGGCATGTCTGTTTGCCAAGTCAGTTCTTCCCTGGTCCGTTTGCCACCTGCCTTCTGGCTGTCTCACCTCACCCAAAGAAATAACAAGGTCACCAGTCACTGTATCACTCACTGCACTGGATTTTTTTTTGTTGGTTTGTTTTTAAGCTTTGTTCTTAAGAGACTTCACAGCAGCATGGCTCTGTGAGCACCTCACCAATAAATCTCCGATTCCCAAAACACCACTCTCTTCTCTCAAATCCCTTCTCTCCCTCAGCTCCTCCCATGGTCCTTTTGCAAGAGGATCCTCCTCTGGTAGGCTACAGTTTGCTGGAGAGGGGCAGGTCTTTGTTCTGGCCCCTGAGTCTCTTTCCCATCTTATCTTAATCCCGCAGCTTTACAGGAAAAACATTTATGGATGACTCACATGACATTGTAATGAGATCCAATACAGGTACAGTGTACAATACCGTGAGTGCTATACACGAAACACCTGATTTACATACTCGTTGGCGTTTCTGCTATAGACTAAATGTGTGTTTCCCCCAAATCCATAAAGTCCTGACCCCAGAGGTGATCATATTGAGAAGGCCTGAGGGTGGAGTCTCACGACCAGTTTAATGTTATCAAAGAGAACCCAGAGAGCTCCTGGCCCATTTCACCATGTGAGGACACAGGAAGAAGGTGACATCTCTGACCCAGGAGTCGCTCCTCACCAGGTATACCTTGACCTTGGACTTTAGTCTCTAGGACTGGGAATATGGAGGTCTGTGGTCTGAGCAACCCACGCTATGGAATTTTGTTAGGGGACTCTGAAAATACTGAGTTTTCCATATATGATATTTCAGTCTATGTTCCTGTGATTGCCTCTCTATGATGCCTTCCCATATAGAGGATGGATAAAGGGTACACGGCTACAGGGTTGCAGTACATACAGCAGGAAAAAGTCCTGGTGTCCTATAGCACAGTGCAGTCACTATAATGAACCACATTTCACTGTATATTTCAAAACAGCTAGTAGCGAAGATCTTTAATAATCCCAACCCCCTGATCATTAAACATTGTATACAAAAAAAATTGTGTACATAGGAGGTGTGATCAAATTATTATATAGCAAATATTTAAACATAAAAGATATTATTACACTAAAAGACACATTGCCATAAATCCCTCCCAAATCTCCTCCTGGTATTAAACACACGTATTGAATGTTTTAAAAATTTTATTTTGAAGAGAAAAAAGAAAACTAAAACAACTCTAAAAGCAAACACAAAGTCAAAAACAAAACAACAAAAAACAGTAAAAAAGAAACCGAATTCAAAACAAGGTGATAGGAAATTAACAATAGTTGTTATATTACATATTGTTATCTTCAAAGTAGTTGTTCAGATCATCAGGCATAGGCATGCAAGATCGATCAAACAATTAAGCATTGACTGTTCTTTTCAATAAACCAATAGAAATCAGTGGTATAATTATCACAGCTTTCTTGTGTATATTGTTTTTTTTTTTCCCCTCTGGTTCCAGGAATTGAATTCACGACCTTCCGCTTGCCAGGCAGGCGTTTTGCCGCTGAGCTAAATCCCCAGCCCCATCTTGTGTATATTGTTCCTAACACTTTCTACAACAGCTCTGGAAGTCTTCTGTCTGGCATGTCTTTATGAATATTAGAAATACAGTGAAGGATGCACTGAGTACCTTCCAATGAAACCTTATAAAAGCATGACAGTGTGTCCTCATCTACCTTATTTATTCACTGGTGCTGGCACCGTGCTACTTCTGAGTGTTCCCAAAGTCACAGTAACCATGAAAGCTCAACATTTTGAATCAACTTAGCATATAAAGACAGTCATTCAGGAAAGACTTCCAAAACTGTTCAGAAAATGCCAAGAATAATGGGGTAGGTGTTTTCAAAGTAAGCAGGAGTATTTTGAGAGGGATTAATGGTAATATGTCTCTTACCAGAATTTAAAAAATCTAAACATTCATGGTTTTGTATTACCCATTGTGTATTGAAATATTACTATCTCATAAATATGCACAATTATTATACGCCAATTTTTAAAAAAGAACTCATTTCCCTTGTGTCTTTTGGAGGTTGCTCCTAGAAGCACTTGTAGAAAAAAAATAAAAGCGTGCTACTGGTCACTAGGGTATCATTTTGGGGATGTTGGTGGACAGGCTCACTTGTCCCAAGCAAGCCCAAGGCAGACATCTCTCCTTCCTCAAGAATTAGTGGTAAAAGTGCACCTGTTCTGTAAGAAGCACAGAGAAGCTGTCGGAATAATTTAGAGTCCTACTTGTGGTAGCTCAAAATGTGAGATAAAATGGTTTTGTGAAAGAAGAGAGAGCTGAGAAGGAAGGGCACACACGGCTACCTTGCGTTTTCAACAATGCTTGGTAGACAAGGAGCCGGATGGCATTAATTAAACCGAATTAGCGCTGAGACACCTTCTTCCTGCCTTTCAAAGGCTTTGTGTTACATTAAGTTTTCGTGGAATTGGAATCATGAAAAGAAAAGGAGAACAGAGCCTTCCAAGGAAAGATCGTGCTTCTCAGACCTGTAATTTAAGTTTTGCTGTTCCCTTTTGTGTGTGTCCGTAATTCTCGGCTCCTTTGTGTGCGCTATTGAGTGTTTATTCAGTTATATTTTTAGAACCTCTCCTTCCACGGAACAGTCCTGCCTGAATGTTTGCGGAAGGCTGAAGGGGCAGAATTTGTTCATAGAGTCTGTCTTGTGGGGATCTCAGTGGAGCAGCCTCTCCCTCTGAGAACACAGCCTTGTTTGAGCAATGGGCATTGTGTGCTACATGGGAACCTCCCGGGGAGAAGTGGTGCGTCAGGAAATGAGGGCACGGGGAGGTGCACAGGTCATGGGAGTGAAGCCTCATGGCGGGGATCAGTGTGCTCATAAAAGAAACGACAGACAGCCCCCTGCCCCTCCACCATATAAGAACACGGTGAGGCGGCACAATCAATGAAGCAGGAAGCAGCCTTCAGCAGACAAGGGATCTGCCACACCGTGACTTTCGACTTCCAGTCCCCAGGACTGGGAGCCATCAAAGTCCACCGAGTGTCTGTTTGTTGCCCAGGCTGTGAGATTGCTGTAGTGGACTGACAACTTGTGGTCAGTTTATAACCCCCAGCTGAACTGAGTAAGCCTGGTACTGGGCGGGGGAGGCCCACCTGGGGACTGTTGCCAGCAGCATAAGGGGCAGAACTGGAGAAGGAGAAGGCTGTCGGGAGCTAAGAAAGGCTGTTGAGAGCTGATAGGAGATGTAAGGAGCTGTTGGTTCTCTTGGAGGAGCTTGTCCTGCTGACTTGCCTGGTGAACTTGGCTGTTTTCATCCTCTGAGGAGCTTGGGAGAGAATAGCTTCAGTTCACTTTGGGGGAGCTCTGGTCCTCACTTTGAGCATCACTTCATGGCTCAGGAGGGGAGGATGGTGCACTTCCAGTGTCCTGGAGAAGTTTACTGCGTTGGCTTTCTTTATGGGAAGTGTCTGTTTGTTGCCCAGGCTGTGAGATTCACTGTCTTCACCATTGGAGTAGCTCGGGACTTCACTGTTGTTGAGGATGGCTGTGGTACCTTTCCGGGGAGCTCTGGTTCTTACTTTGCGAGTCGCTTCCTGGCTCCAGTGTAGATCCCACAGCCTGCTAGCACAGATCCTTCATCCTTCTGGCACAGACTTCCTAGATTCCATCACTGACCTTCGGGCCTTCACAGCGAAGATCCATGAAATAGGCCTGAGTGAGATATTATTATGGGCTCTGGGCCTCCAGTTGGGTTAGTGGGTGGCATTGTTATGAGCTCTAGGTCTTCAGCTGGACTCAAGCAGGATATTTCCATGGGATCCAGGTCCTTGGCTAGTTTCCTTGGTCTTAGTTTGTGGACAGACTTCTTGCACTCTGTTGGATATCATTCTTTGGGTGACTATTATAAATAATCTTATAAAATATGTGTCCTGTATTATATTGTTCCCTTGCAATATCTCCCAAACCAAAACAATTGCATATGGTGGCCTGAGCTCACTAATCCAGTGCTACACCAGTGCAGTGGGTGGGAGTGTGTGTCCCTCTGATTCTTATATTGAATGCTCACCCTCAAGTTAGTGATGTCAGAAGGTGGGGCTTCTGGGAGGTGCTGAGATCATAAAGGGGGAGCCTCATGGGTGGGATCTGTGTCCTTATGAAGGAGACCCCAGAGAGCTCCCTGTCCCTTCCACCATGTGAGGACACAGCAAGAAGGCGCTATCTGTGACACGGGCTCTGCCATGCCTGAACCTTGGACTTCAGACTCCCAAACTGTGAGCAATAGGTGTATGTTGTTTGCAAGCCACCTGGTCTATGCTGGTTTATTCTAGCACCCAGAGAAGACATTGGTAGGGTAGGTCAGGCAAAAGGGGAGAGTATTTTTTGAAGGCCATGCTGACATAAATTTTGCAAGTTTTACTATTTTTAGGAACAGCTGAAGATATAAGAAGTTTGCATTCTCAGACTGCTTTGAAGATTCACTGGAACTTAAGCAGTATCTCCTGATTTCAGGGGAATGAGGTTGTTTCTCAGGTGCTGGCTTACCAACTCCGATATCACTTGGTTATTACTTCTATTGAACATTGAGGAATCACAGTGTTTTTCATAGTCGTTTAGTTTAGATGCTAAATTGTCCACCTTCTATTTATGTTCAGATTAGTAATACCTCGTTTCCAAATGAGAAAGGGGCCAAGAGACAGGGGAGAGAGTGGAAGGGAGAAGGAGGGGAAATAGAAGGATTTAAGAAGTGTTATGTACACCATGTATCATCTCCCCATGATAATTATACTCATTATGGGCTACAAACATGTACTTTTTAGGGAGAAAGACTTCATTGAACACAGCTAAAAGAGCCTCAGGTTCTGATTGCTGCAGTTCATTCTGATAATATTGAGTTTGATTTGGACCAGTCTGCCATTTATTTAATGATCACACTTCATTCTTTCATGTCTCTATGACTGTTTTCTTCTAATTATTTTGCCCAGTTTCCATTTTCTTTTAGTTTTGGATACTTATTTTAATATCTACTTTTACCGTTTTGTTTCTAATGCAAACATTTAGTCTGATTTCCATTTCCAGACATGTTTTAATGTAATGTTACCATCACTTTATTTATTCTTCTTATCTCAGTTTTGTCTTGTTCTTTTCAATCTTTTCATGCCTTCCTTAAAATAAATTACTTTTCATAAGTTAACAAAGAGTTGAAGCGAGTGTCTTGAGCCTCACATATAATTAAGATGTTCCTTTTAGGCTTATTAATGAGCAGAAAATGTTACAGACGAAAGGTTTAGATCTGATGTTACAGCAGAAAGGTTTAGATCTGATGTTAGTTAGTTAGAGGTGAGGAGGCACATTTCTTAGCTGAAGGGCTGTGGTTTTTTTTCTTTTAAAATGAATTATTATGAATTCATAAGCCAAACTGTGGGATGGTGTTACTTTCCTCTATTTATCCAGTGACAGCCAGCTACCTACGAGCTATCTTTCACCAAATCTTCTCTCTCTGTTCTCCTGGGTCTTTCTGTGTTTGGTGAGATTTCCGTGGTGACTCAGAGCGGTCACAACACAAGCCACAGGCTCCAGGGTGACTTCTTATAATTGCAGTGGTGACCCTCCACAAGCGTTCTCTAAGAGGATAGTTATTAAGTTCTGTTTTGTAGCCACTCACATTTAACCACTCATTTAAATGATAATTACAAAGGCATCACCCGTGCAATGTCTGAAGTCACCATGTGGTAGCTTGGGAATTAATGAGAATCACAAATCACAAATCCACAAGTTTTTTTCCACTGCACAATAGCCCTACTTTCTATTTGGAGAATTTTTTTTTGCCGCCTGTTTCTCATGTTTTCCAAGACTTAGTTTCCATTGTGTTGGTGTCTTCAAACTCAGCATCTATGATATGTATGAAATTTTAAGTTGCAGTTGAAAGTCAAAATGTAAAGGAAATTACTCAAAGGAAGGAACAACTGGGATGAGCGAAAGAAGAAAAAGAAAGAAAGAACTAAGGATATATAGGTAGATAGATAGCTGGGATACCTGTACTGTATTTAAAAATATTTTGACCAATTTTGCATGCTTATATCAGGTAATCTGAGCAACTGATGTGAAGACAGCAATATGCAATATAACAACCACCGGTGAATTCCTATCATCCTGTTTAGTGAAACTCTGTATCATGTCTAATGTTTTTTTAAATTATTATTTTCTTATTCTCTTTAATGGTTTGATCAATCTTGCATTCTTACATCTGGTAATCTGAGCAACTTCACTGAAGATAACAATATGTAATATAACAACCATTGCTAACTCCTATCATTTGGTTTGAAATCCCCGTATCATTTTTACTATTCTCTTTAAAATAAAGAAAAATGTAAAAGACAGACTTATTGGCTGTTTGCTTCCTGGACACAAAGTTTAGCAAAGGTGATTTAATGCAGGTTTTCCAAAATCATAGAAATGATGAATTGTCCAATTTATTTGTACTGAATTGTTGATGTTGTTTCCTTTTCTTTTTCCTTGAAAAGCTCTGAAGATAGAGAGAAATAATCATTTTCTTGTTTTTATTTTTTGTACCAGGAATCGAACTCAGGACTTGCACTTGCCAGGCAGGCACTGTGCAATTGAACTATGTCCCTGGCCCTTCCTTCGCTTAATTGAAGTTTTGTTTCATAAACCTCATTCAATTAGTATTGTATTATATGAAAGGGGAGCAGTAATGCTAACTATTAATGTGAGCTCACATATGTTACAGTTTGTTCAACATGAACTTTTAGGAATGAAAGGTGTCAGTATCAATTCAAAACAGTAGCTAAATGTGTGAGAAATTTTGTGAATTTTCAGGATTAATTTAGTAGCCCCTCCCCAAATGGCACCATATTCTGTGTTTCTCTGCTAATGTTTTCTGCTCCCAAGTTCCTCCTTACTTCCAAATCTACAACTTTTACCATGTATGTGGCTGTTGACCTCATGGTCACATAATGGCTGCTGTACTTACAGGAATCACATCTTCACTCCCAAGAGGAAGACAAAGGCAAAGGCGTAAAAGGTAAAGGACTGAGGCAAATGTGCTGGGACTGCCTCTTTCAGTAAATTTAATGAGCTAGAATGTTGACTCCCTCATTGGTATTTATTTATTTTATTTTATCGAGTAGATTAGCTCCAATGAGTATGTATAGTTACCATGAAACCTGGGGATGAAAAAAAGAAGAAGAGAAAGAAAAAGATGGAATGAAGAGTTTGGAAGGGAGAGATATGCTGTATGCCAACCATAAGTAGTACCACTTACATGGGTGAGACCATCTCTACATTTGTCCATCCAAATGCCTAGGGTTATACTGTCTATCTCTCTGTCTCACCCTGTGTGTCTCTGTCTCTCTTTGTCTCTGTGTCTCTCTCTATCTTACGAGTGCTTAGGTGAATTGGAGGAAGGGATGTTCAAGAGCAAACCAGCAATGCAGCACTACTATGGCTTTGTTTCTAAATTAAAATGAATAAAAATCTAGGCATTGCCTGGTGACCTTGACTAAGCTACTTGATGTTCCTGAGCTAATATTCTCTGCTCTGTAAAATAACTCCCATATCTGCCACCCCAGTTCCAGTGTCAGTGTCCTAATATAAGTTTTTACTAGTAAATAAAACCTCACATTGTCACACCAAGAGCAGGAAATGTGTAACAGGTGCTATCAAGGACAGGGTGTTTGAATCAAATAAACCTTGAGACTGTAATGCTAAGTGAAGTCAGGCAGACAAGCTTAAGTAGCACGTGATTTCTCTTATATGAGAAAACCAAATTATTAGTAAAGAGCAAAAAGAAAGAAAGATGATAGGAAACAGAGAAATAGGTCTTTTGTTAAAGGGAAGGGAACCAAGAGATGGTCCATTTTCACGCAAATGAGTCAAGTTTATCTTCCTTTATGGCAGAGTAGACTCTATGCTGTATAAACAGTGCATTTTCTTTATCCATTCATCTGTTGACGGGCATAAGGGCTGCTTCCCAGGTTTAGCTATTCTGAATGGTACTGTTATAACCCTGAGTATGCAAGGATCCTTGCCATATGATGTCTTTAACTCTTTGGGGAAGATTCCTAGAAGGGGAATGCTGGATCAAGTGGAATTCTCTTTTCATATACAGTTGGTTATTCAGATGCTTCAAAAGTACTATCCGCTCCATGGGTCTTGAAACTTGAACAGTAGGTGAGACTGATGAACATGAAAAAGAGGATTCCTCACAAACAATCATCATCAGCCAAATGCAGGTTCTAGATACGCATGAAGCTAGCCCTGCATATCATCAAGGTCTACATTCTTGGATTCCACTAACATGGTATTGAAAATATTTGAAAAAAAAATCTTACATTGTTGCTGGCATGTGCTGTACTGCTAGGCCTATGGTAGTTACATTTGTACTAAGTCTCTACAAACATTTTTCCTTGTCTTTCCCCCCAAAGAATGCAGAACCATAACTATTTACATGGCATTTCCATTGCGTTAGGCTGTCTAAGTCACCTAGACATGATTTAAAGTATGCAGGACTGTGTGGATGTATAAATAGCACACCAAGATTTGGGTGTCCTGGCGTTTCGGTACCAAAGGTGTTGGGGGTCTGTGAACCAACTATTTCCATGGATACAGGAGAACCTCTGCATTTGTTTATAATTCCATAGCCTCTGTCTTTGTTTGTTCCCACTCTCTCTCCTTCCTTATTTTCTTTTTCTCTCTTTCCTTCAAGGTCAGCCCAGTGAGACCAGGCAATCTACTCCCTTCAACCACTGTACATGTGGGAAGCTGGGAGTGGCCATTCTTCATTCACCAATTCATTGAAAAGCTCTTGTACCTCAGGAGAAATACCCACACATTCCTTTCAAATGCTGAAAATTTTGAAAACACAATAGCAGCGGAAATATGTAATGAGTCTGTTTTATGTAATGACTGGAGACAAAGTATTTTGGGTTTGGATACACAAAGCCTGGTTTCAGAAAAAATTGTCTGTGGGAAGAAATGCTTAGTGAGCTCTTCGAAGCAGACCTTCAAAAAAAAGCCATTTAGAAATGGCAGCGAGGAAATAGAAAGGGTAATTCATGCTGTTCGCTGAAAATAGAATCTCCGCAGTGCTGAAAGGAGTTTGTTTGAGCAACATATTTAAAATAAAGACAACACTGGAAGCCTAGGACCCAGACACAGAAAATGAACGCTAATGTGCTTTATAAAGTCGGACTCCATGCGTTTAGTGGTATGTTCACAATTTCTGAGCAGATAATTGCTTCCAGATTACAATGGGAAAAAGGGTTGCCAGTAGATTGTGAGCAACTAAAGGCGAGTGTTTCATATTGTGTCTTCACCAGTGACTGAACCAAGGGTCTTCTTACTGAGCTACATCCTGAGTCATTTTATTTTATTTCATTATTTTAGTTTACTTTGAATGACTTCCTTCCCTTCCCTTCCCTTCCCTTTCCTTTCCTTCCCTTTCCTTCCCTTCCCTTCCCTTCCCTTCCCTTCCCTTCCCTTTCCTTTCCTTTCCTTTCCTTTCCTTTCCTTTCCTTTCCTTTCCTTTCCTTTCCTTTCCTT